>NC_056725.1:217496800-217754300 GCF_019279795.1 Protopterus annectens
TCGGTGACAACCTCTGGCAGTCAATAGCAGTTACCATATAGATGTCTGTTCAGACCGAGTAATATCCACTCTATAACTTAAAAATATGTTCTCTCACCCTGTCTTTAAGTTTCCTGTCAGTTTTGCCAACGTAAAAGGCAGGACAGGAAGAACACACAGCAAGATAAACAACATGTTTGGTGTTATAATCGGCTGTTATATCAAACTTATATATTTGTGAAGTATTAGGATGTACAGAAACTACGGAATCACAAATATAAGAACAGAAATTGCAATTATAGCAGGGTCTAGTTCCTAGATGTAAATTGTCTTGAGGAAAACGCACATTATTAGAGGGATGGCATAAAAGTCTAAACAAATTTTTCTTATTTTTAAATAAAAAATGTGGTTGTTCCCCTATAATAACTTTAATGAGGGGATCTATAGTTAGTAAATTCCAATGTTTATATATTATATCTAAGAAAAATTTGTTTAGACGTTTATGCCATCCCTCTAATAATGTGCTGACAGGAGACTTAGAGACAGGGTGAGAGAACATTTGTACCAAATACGTATTAAATCAGGCACAAATGCACTGACAAAACATATCATAGCCACTGATGACACACATTCTTTTAAATTTATGGTTATTTATACTAATATACCTAGTTTAAGAGGTGGTGATGTTAGGAATTTTACAGAGAGGAATGAAACGAATTGGATCATCAGATTTCAAGCCCATCTATACCCTGGTTTGAATGAGAAAATCCCATTAAACCAGCTCTTAAAAATAGGAGGCTAGTTTTTAAGTAAACTTTGTACATTTTTAAATAAATGTTTAAGTGATACATATATATATATATATATATATATATATATATATATATATATATATATATATGTTTTTATTTTTAATGATTTACTTTTAATAATATATTTTATATATGTCATTTATTGATTAAGTTTTTTGATATATATTTAATTGTATTCTGTATTTAAACTATGTATTTTTGCTGGCATATTTATATTTCTTATGCTTTCCTATGGGATACTTGTGGTACAGATGGTTTAAGGTTGAGGAGTATGTGGATTCATTTATTAACTAATTAATCTCATTTGCCTATTTATCAATTGTGATGTCATGATTGAATAATTTATTCACCTACAAATAGTGAAGTATATTCACTCAAACTGTATCTTTGAGGTCTGAAGAAGCCATTTTGGCGAAAGCGCTTACCTATTATTCATCTTTGAATAAAGGGTTTTTACTTGAAGTTTTTGCAATTCCTTTTTGAGTTATAGAGTGGATATTACTCGGTCTGAACAGGCATCTATATGGTAACTGCTATTGACTGCCAGAGGTTGTCACTGAGCCTATTTTATTATTCATTGACATTTTCTTCATTTTTTTTTTTTTTTTCAATAATCATTTTTTATTATTTTTCACAACCATATTACAAATTCACACATTATATACAATATATACAAAATGCTTCCATTGGTTAATTTCACATATATATCAACCTCATGTATTGATCAAAGGTACAGCACTCACAATCAAAAGGAAAATAATAAAAAAAAAATCCAACATTAACAAATCCAAGCCAACAATCTGTCTTTTCTGTACATTTTCTATCTAATCTAAGGTTGATTTAGATTATATTCTGGTTCCCGAGAAAAAGTGGATAGTAACCTCTTAAGCCAAAATATTTTATTGGTGCTCAGTGCCATTTATTTTCCAGTGGTGTTGATTATTTACTTCATTTTATTACTGTTTGTTCTATACTACCGCTGGGAGACCATGGCAGATGCAGAAGGGGTTATTGTCGAGTTACCTTACAATCCAGATAAGCCTTGCAGAGAAAAAACTTCTCGTTTCCATTTTTTGAATTATGTTACTAGTAACGTTAACCCTTTGCTTACTTTTGCCGGAGAGCCTACCGGAAGTGAAGAGAGACACAGCAATGTTGATTTTAACGCACTAAATGAGGCAGTTGCAGCACTTGAAACTAATATGTTAAAATTGAAATGATTCCAACTTCAACATTTCCATTTCGAGGTATGCATTAAAAGAAGGGTAGTACCACGCGGTCTTCATGTTCTAAAGATGCCTACTACCAGTGAGACTTATCTGGAACTGTTGTACCGCTGGCAGCAATTAAATATAGAGGTGAGCCTCAGCTCTTAAATGAATTCTTTACTCCTGAAGAGAATAATTTAATGGACTTAATACAGAAACAACAAGCTGACTTATATTTGTGTTACCCAGAAATTTTGGTTGAACCTTTGATGGAACGTCTTTTGGACAGTGTTTCACTTTTCGAGAGACGCTTGTTAGAACAAAAGAAGCATAAGCTTCAAAGGGATTTGTATGATTTCTCACACGGCCAGGTCTTCACTTGGCCAAGAAACACAGTTCATTACAACAATAACAACCAGCCCAGTTATGGTAGTAGGACTAATGGTTCACCGTCTAAGAGTGTGCCAAGTTCTCTGGGTAATTTTTCTAATGGTAAAAGTATTCCTGCTCCTAAAGGTGCTACTTTGAATGTAAATGCTGATACTAACAGAGACAGAAATATGTCAAGTAATGATAACTGTGATGAAGTTGATTTTGATGTTAATTTAGAGATTGAGAATGTGCCTTTAGAAACTCATACAACTGTTAATCATGTTTTATCTGAATGTGATGTTAGTGAAGCAACAGATGTTGAAGGCATAATTGCTCCCAATCCAAATCATATTTTGCCTTCAACATCTTATAATGTTACTGAACCTGTTGTTCATAGGAAAACTACTACTTGTAATAATAGTACTACATGTCCTACCCCTTTCCCAATTTCCAACATACAGAGGTGGGGCAGAAGTCGCTCTATGAGCAGGGAGAGACAGAAAAGAAAAGCTCCAACAGGAGAGCTAAAGGGACCTACTTTGAAGAAAATGTGGGAGAAGGCAGGAACAACTTAGTTTGGAATCTCTCACATATACCCCTGGATAAGCATGAGTTGGAAGTACTGAATAAAGGGATTTCCTTCATACCGACTACATATAGTAATATTTCTGACACTGTCTTAGATATTAAATTATTTGCACGCAACATACAATTAAAACTGTTATTTGATAATACAGCAAGTAATACTTATGATATGCGACTACGTAAACCTAGTACTTTTGTCCCTAATTTACACCCACTTTTGGATGCATTTTGTAAAATTGTTGAAGAAGACATATATTCTAGTTATAAAGACGTACACTCTAATACTAAGAAACATAACTTGTCTTTTCAACAGAAAAGGGCAATAGTTAACCTTAGAAAAGATAGAAATATCTCAATTAGGCCAGCAGACAAAGGTGGTCCTGTAGTTATCTTAGATGCTCAAGATTATAATAGATATATGCATGAGATGTTGAGTAACACCACATTTTATTTGTCTATTAGAGAAAGTGATGTTCAAAAACGTGCATCTATGGTATACAGTGCTTTGCATAAGTTATCAATGAGTGGTTTTATTTCCTCAGAAATATTTAATTTTCTGTTAGTCGAGCATCCTTTGATCCCTACCATCCAAGGACTACCTAAGGTACATAAAGATCCTATGCGAACCCTCATGAGAACTATAGTAGCAGGTAGAGGTTGGGTCACAGAACCCCTTTCTGTATATGTGGAAAAATTATTGAGACCTATAGTCAATTTAAATCCTGTTATATTAAAAGATACTAAACAATTTTTACTTGAGTTATATAGGGAAACAGCTGAAATACCAGATCATCTACCATATATGTTAGTAACCATGGATGTTAAATCCCTTTTTACAGTTATACCAAATCAGCAAGGTGTACAAAGCATACATAACTATTTAACTAAATATACAGACTATTTGGATACTAAAATTGATCTTATTTGTACATTGCTTAAAACAGTCTTAGAAAACAATATTTTCCTTTTTGATAAAGAATTGTTTCTCCAAAGGGATGGCATAGCTATGGGCACTTCTTGTGCCAATAGCTACACCAACCTGGTGATGGCAGTATGGGCGAAGGACAAACTTTTTCAGTTACCTAGTTATAAAGAATCTGTTATATTTTATAAACGATTCGTAAATGATTTGTTTTTTCTCTGGAAGGGTAATGAGGATGATTGGTGTAAATTTTTCGAAGAGGTAAATTCACTCACTGATTACTTAAAGTTTACTATTACTATGTCACGTTACAATATTTCTTTCTTAGATGTTCATGTTGAGCGCCTTACCAATGGGAAATTAAACACAGGGATTCATAGGAAATCTTGCCATAAGAATACACTATTATATAGACATAGCATGCATCCTGGATACATTTTTAAAAATATAGTAAAAGGCCAGGCAATTCGAGTTTCTAGACTGAACCCATTACAGTAACTTTGAAAGAGAATTAACTGACCTCAGTGATAGGTTAGTAGCAAGGAAATATAATGTTAGTGAAAAAAGTCATAGTTTTTTGAGTATAGAGAACATAAGGTTTATCCGGGCATGCCCACATTTTTGTGAGGAAGGGAATAATAGATATTTAGAGCCTGGCAACTCTAACAGTAATAATATATCCACACGCAAGTTATCATTATTTTTTACACATGATGTCCATCAGATAAAAGATATAATATATAAACATTGGAATTTACTAACTATAGATCCCCTCGTTAAGGTTATTGTAGAGGAACAACCACATTTTTTATTTAAAAATAAGAAAAATTTGTTTAGACTTTTATGCCATCCCTCTAATAATGTGCATTCCCCTCAAGACAATTTACATCTAGGAACTAGACCCTGCTATAACTGCAATTTCTGTTATTATATTTGTGATTCTGTAGTTTTTGTACATCCTAATACTTCACAAATATATAAGTTTGATATAACAGCCAATTGTAACACCAAACATGTTGTTTATCTTGCTGTGTGTTCTTCCTGTCCTGCCTTTTATGTTGGCAAAACTGACAGGAGACTTAGAGACAGGGTGAGAGAACATTTGTACCAAATACGTATTAAATCAGGCACAAATGCACTGTCAAAATATATCATAGCCACTGATGACACACATTCTTTTAAACTGATGGTTATTTAAACTAATATACCTAGTTTAAGAGGTGGTGATGTTAGGAATTTTACAGAGAGGAATGAAACGAATTGGATCATCAGATTTCAAGCCCATCTATACCCTGGTTTGAATGAGAAAATCCCTATTAAACCAGCTCTTAAAAATAGGAGGCTAGTTTTTAAGTAAACTTTGTACATTTTTAAATAAATGTTTAAGTAATACATATTATATATATGTTTTTATTTTTAATTATTTACTTTTAATAATATATTTTATATATGTCATTTATTGATTAAGTTTTTTGATATATGTGAATTATATATTTAATTGTATTCTGTATTTAAACTATGTATTTTTGCTGGCATATTTATATTTCTTATGCTTTCCTATGGGATACTTGTGGTACAGATGGTTTAAGGTTGAGGAGTATGTGGATTTATTTATTAACTAATTAATCTCATTTGCCTATTTATCAATTGTGATGTCATGATTGAATAATTTATTCACCTGCAAATAGTGAAGTATATTCACTCAAATTGTATCTTTGAGGTCTGAAGAAGCAACTTTGGTAAAAGCGCTTACCTGGTTTTCATCTTCGAAGAAAGGGCTTTTACTTGAAGTTTTTGCGATTCCTTTTTGAGTTATAGAGTGGATATTACTCGGTCTGAACAGACATCTATATGGTAACTGCTATTGACTGCCAGAGGTTGTCACTGACCTTATTTTATTGTTCATTGACATTTTCTTCATTTTTATTGGTGCTCAGTGCCATTTATTTTCCAGCGGTGTTGATTATTTACTTCATCATATATTTATTTACGTGCATGTGGTATTTGGTATAGAATAATAGGATTGATATTGTGAAATTATTTGGGCGGCCACCGTGGTGCAGTGGTTAGCATTATCGACTCACAGCAAGAGGTTCTCCGGTTCAATCCTCGGCTGGGGTGCCTTCTGTGCGGAGTCTGCATGTCCTCCTTGTGGTCGCGTGGGTTTCCTTTGGGTGCTCCGGTTTCTTCCCACATCCCAAAGACATGCTGCAGGTGGATTGGACACTCTAAATTGGCCCTAGGTGTGAGTGTGTGTGTATGTGTGCCTTCTGTGGAAGGTTGGGCACCGGCCTGGCAACTCAACACTGTAAAAATCCACTGCCAATCATGAGCGGACAGGGGATCCGCTGTGGCGACCCCTAACCGGGAAAAAGCCGAAAGAAGTAGATGTTGTGAAATGATTTATATCTGCCATCAGTAGTTGTTCTGGTAATGATGTTCTGCTCAACAACTGCTCTGGACAATAGTGTCTGTCTCTGTGGGCAGTGGGACATACCTGTCAACTGTGCAGATCAGCAGTGAATGACAAATATGTGGCCCATGATATCTGTGTTCTGTACATTACTGTGGCCAATGGCTGGTGGTGGTATTAATACTGTCATGACAGACACATGGGTGTGAGAGCACAACACCTGCAGGACAGTCATGTTAATGTGTAACAGCATGCCCAACTGCCATAGCTCTATAATAGGCTTATCTAAAGTCTGTCGCCATATATATCCTCTACTGTTAGTCTGTGTTCACATGTGACACCTGTCTGTGTTGCAGCAAGGCAGAACAGTTCAGCTGTGAAGAAAAGAGAGTTACAAGAGTGTGGACCAGATGTATGTATGCACCCCACATACAGATAAATATATGTGTGATATATATTCACAGCTGTGTATGTCTACAGAACCTTAGACAGTTATACATATATATAGGTGGGTCTAGGACATTTCACTGAATGCACATTTCACTGAAAGTCAAATTAGTGTGCACTTTTCACTGAAAGCTCAATTCACTGAAACACATTTCAGTGAAAGTTATATATGACCATTTCCCCACTGTAGTGTGACCCTGGCATTAGTATATAGTAAAGGGGTGTAGGAGCACCGCCCCCACATAGGAGGGTGTGGGGGGCATATCCCCCCACATTTAAATATTTTGAACTATATACATGGATACTTGCAATTCCAATATATTACTGTTTTCTGAACATAATATATACTTAAAATATGTATGGGGCTACGCCCCCTCACCCCTGATGTGGTGGTGGTGCCCCTCACACCCCCCCCCCTTACTATATATACTAACTCCAGGGTTGCACTACAGTGGGGAAAAGGACATATATAACTTCTGTTATATGTTATATATTATGAAATGTGTTTCAGTGAATTGAGTTTTCAGTGAATTGTGCTTTCAGTGATTTGTGTTCAGTCATTTGAGTTTCAGTGAAATGTGCATTCAGTGAAATGTCCTAGACCCATCTACACACCAGTACATGGTTGCAAAATGAACTGTGGAGTGTGGTGTGTAACCCATGTTGTAAACACATTCCAATTATTTGGGAAGGTGGGATATCTATGTTGGTGAAGGGTAGTAGGCACATATTGGTATGTAGGTTAGGTTGGATGACAAACAACATAGCATACAGGGCTGGTATAGAACACATTTGGTCGGTAAACACTGTAGATGGGTAGTTTCATTTGGAATGTAGAGGCCACTGAGCCCCCATATGGGAACAAAGGGACCAAGGTGTCCACCCATGGACAGTCATGACAGCATCTACACGGTCATAAAGGTGCCTGGGCTGTGGGCTGAGCATGAAAAACATGCATGTCTAACCTTGTGTATGTGTACTGCATGCCTCCAGGTGATGTAGTACATACCCCATGTCTCTGTGGATTTTCCTATGCATCAGATCCTGGACCTAACTGTGGATGACAGAAATATGTCTGTGTGTTCTCCTTGGGGGGGCACCATCCCCTGAGGTGGTTTCACATGAAGGTTGTGCAGGAACAGTAGATAATGAGGTTCCATGGTGGATTGCAGATATGATGTGGCCTGGTAACATGTCCACATTAGGTGGGAGAGGTGTTTCTGCTGGCAAATATCCTCTACACATACTATTGTATCACTGTCATGGAACATATGTGGGTTGTAATAGTCCACACAATCCCAGAACATGTCCAACAGCATGTATAGATATCCCCAATAACACAGAATGGCAGATGTGTAGCAATCACATAGCAAGCATACCACATGCATATGTAGAAACACAGTGGCAGTGACAATGGCATGCAGGTGAAATACTCTGTAACAGGCCAGCCATTCCAGTGTCCCCACAGGGAGCATGTCTATAAACACATAGCAGAAAGTGTTGTACAATACAATATGTGTCCCAATGGTAGATAAACCAGAGCCATACCACTTGCATTGTGTGAACATTAAGTTGGAGCTGATATGGTGGTGGGAGACTGATATGTATATTGTATTATGGTAACCATGCTATATGAGTTACTCAGACATATTTCCATTTTTATGTCTTTCAGGGACAATGGCAAATCCAAGGAATCCAGCCTACAGTGCCGCTGAGGATGACATCATACTCAACAGCCTCATCCAGCACTATCATGAGCGCACCGCCATGTGGAATGATGTGGATCGCAGGGTAAATGAGGTGGGCATGCACAGCCGTACTTATGAGCAGGTCTGCCATCATTGCAGTGACCTGCTCTACCATGTACATCGCCATGCCACTGCCATGCAGGGTGACCACCTCACAACAGGGGGGGCCATAACATCCATAGCCCCCTCACTAGAGTTGAGGAGCTGCTCATGAGCCTGGTGGCACCTGCCCGCCCACAAGAGCTACAGACCTATACAGTCATGGAGATGGGTGCTACCCATACAACAGACATGGAGCATGCAGGTAAGGTTCCAAGGAATATCAGTAGACCACTGTTGTGTATGCATCTGTACAGGTAGATCATGCATATGTGAGATGTAGAGTCTATTGCTGTGCAGTATTGATAATCAGTTGTGCATAATCTGTAGTACTGTGGACTTCAGCTGTTGTTTTACTATAATATTGCACCCACCCTGTAGCAATGCTACAGCTGTAGCCACTGACATCAAACTCTATCTCATCTCAATGTAGGTACCTCTGGGATACCAGCAAGGCAGTGGCCTGATGCTGGTGCATATGATTTAAGGTCATGCTTGGCAATACACTGTGCATGTCATAGCTACGTTGTAGGCCATGTACACATGTAACACACCTACTCATAATGCATGCTGTACACATTCACTGACAGAGTACACACCTCACTAATGGGATTACCAGTCTCAAACACATGCAATACACATACCATCTCAGACAACTGTGGCTACACTCCAGTGCACATTGCCCAGGCACAGGTGACATCTGCCTAACTTACACAGCTATGTCATACACAGAGCAGTTGAACATGCTACACATTAGGAAATCCCAATCCCTCTGCAAACGCATGCTGCAGGGTCCTAAACCTCATCAGCATATTAAACAGAACATACTGGAGGGATAGGGCCCTATCCTGGGGAATTTACACACTCTGGAACAGATACCCATTCATGTCAGGCAACGCTACTCATTGGCCCTCTTTACAAAAACACTTGACAACTGGATGGGAAATGGGGAATTCACCCTGGGTAGTATGTCTGTGCCACAGCCAGATAAGGGCACAGGGGAATAACATTATTGGTTGGTGCATGTCTGGGAACCCCTGTGGCTAGGCTTATGTAGGCCCCAGGACCAATAGACTAGTACTCACCTATGAACCTATGTGTACCACAGGCAACATCAGCCAGGGCTCACTACAGATATGATCTGCATAATGGTGGGACATTGCCAAAGCCATGTGTTGCAATATGTTCTGATGTACCAGCACCATGTTGGGGAAGTCCAAGAAGATGCAGTTATGATACATGTGCTGCACAATCCACACCTCACCCCAATCCAGTGATGATATCCCCATCTGTACATTGCTGGTGCCACTGTACACCTGCACATTTGCCCTGTATTGGCAGGGAATATGCCAGTACACATGCTGTTCCTAGTTTGGGATACTGCAATATGACACATGTGTAGGACACAGATGTTGGGCATTTGAAATGTAGCAGGAGATGGTGAGGGTGTGTCATCCTGAAACACAACAGTTCACTGGATGGGAGAGAAAAATCCACTAAGAATGGCTGTATCTGCACACAGTCAAAGTCATGAAGTGTGGCAGACATAACCCTGACTCCACAGCACTAGTGCATGTGTTTAGCATGCAAACATGCAGGTTTGGGGAACATTTGCAGGTCTGACTGACCAACTACTGGCTCAGGATGATGGCCCATGCTACTATACCCCTGCCAGGTATTGTGACCGCAGTACTACACATAACAGTTATTGCTACACACCATTATGATATGTGTGTGTGCACATATGCACCCACAAATGGTATGCATCCCAATCAGCATCTGCACAACTGACACATATGGCTTGTAATGCAATTGATTGCCTAGGTTATATGTCACATATTAGGTATGTGTAGTGTTGCCATATGCAGTAGTGTTGCACCATGGCATGTCATGGAAGAGGGTGCCATGTCAATAATGGTCTGTACACTCACCATAGGTACTGTAAATTGTGTCTGTTGTCAGTCTAATGGTATTCTATCACTCATACATGCACCATTGATGATGACATATGTGAATACACATCAGGCATTCACAAACCACATGTGTCCACATATAATCCGGAAACACACAGAGGCTGTGAGTAGCACAGTACATGCCAGGGTGCTGAACAGATGCAAGCAATGCTGTGGACATGGGTGCAGTGTGTTCCAGGGGAGGGTCATCACCTACTAACAGAAGCCATGCATCACAGCCATGTATAATGTTGGTAATGGGGATTGACTACAGATTGACTACAGTTGCACTGCATGCTTTTGAGCACCACATATCCTGCATGCTGACATGTGTATAATTACAGGTCTGTGTGTGATAATGTAGTGCACCATCACCTGCTGTTGTGTGTGTTAGGGGGTGCTGGAGTTGTCTGTAGGTGCTTTCTGGTGGAGTGTATGGGTTGTCATGAATGTAGACTGCAAGTATCTGTATGTCTGTGTGTGTGGCAATGTCTGCACACACACGTGTGTGTGTGTGTGTGTGTGTGTGTGTGTGTGTGTGTGTGTGTGTGTGTGTGTGTGTGTGTGTGTATGTGCTGTTTAGCAGTGATGTACAGGTCTTACAGTCAGTTCCCTATTTTCACCTCACAGGAGGCAAGGTGGGGCAGGGTCCCTCCCGCAGGAAATCTGATGTCACTGATACAGACAGTGACCATGAGGATAGGTGTGTTGAGGCACAGGCAGGGTCATCAGGGGCTGACACTGGGCCATCAATTGACATCCCACAAGTTTCCACCCCATCCACGCACACAGTCACACTGCCTCTACATACTTCATCACCATTGAACTTAGCTGAGTGACAGTCTATGGTTGGCATTGGCCAGGACAGTGTGGTATCCATGGCATGTGCATCAGGACACAGCAGCCATAGCCAGATGTCTGGCAGGGTACCACATAGGCAGATGTTCAGGGGTGCTTGTCAGAGCACTGCTGGTCATCATGCCCCTGGCAGACATGCCACATGTATATCTACCACACACATGTTCCAGGCTGTCATGGAGGCACAGGTATGAATGGAACGATACACCAGGCAGGGTCTAAGGGTGCATAAGGCTCATCACACCTCTGTAAATGACAGCATCCGTGATTTAGCAGGTACCATTCGTAATTACACCAAGGTCATGGATAGATAGTGGGGTGAGACATTGGATCTTATCAACAATGTCATGTCCATGTGTCAGGACCATGCTGGATGATTGCCATGGCCACATGGACATATGCCAGCATCATCAGCAGCTGGTGGTCACCATGGACATCCCACCAGTCACAGCCTCTCACATAGTGGCAGTACCAGCCCCAGCACTGAGGGGGACTGCTGTCCACAGACCGTCATAGCAGACCACATGCACATAGCCCTAGCCAGTCCCAGGAGGGACCTGGATCCAGTGTACGTTTGTCAACCTCAGGGGACAGTACCCTATCTGGCTTTGTACCTGATAGTCCCTGTGGCACACCTGCCAGGAACAGGTCCCATGTCTGTGGCCGGAGACAGTGAACTGCAAACCCTGCCAGGTACAGTCTGTAACTGTCTCACAAATCCCCATATAGGGTAGCCACATGGTGAAACTGTGTGCATGCAGACACGCATATCAACAACAAACCTAGGGCAACCACATACCTGCACATACAACTTCACCATTGGCCCATAATACTACTCAGCCCCCTCACACACACAAACACATGTTGTCAATTGTATGGCTCAGCCTAGGCCTATGGCAAACCAACAATACACCCTGTGCATATGATGATACCTGTGCCACATCCTGTCATCCATAACATCAATGCAGGGACAGGCTAACATGGTTCTGATGCACAGGGTGACTGTACAACAGTGTAGCAATGGAATGCTTTGTAGCATGTTGTCAGCAGTAAAGTGAAATGCTAACATCCTGGAAGGTGTTGCTGAGCAGCCATGATGCATTATAGTTGTAATTAACAATGTTGTATTGTTTTCACAATTATCTATTCTGAATGTGTTGTGGTTGTCCATGTGCCACATGGCTGATGGGTGTAGTGGTGTCAGCAGGCCTTCTACAGTGGGTGGCAAACATGATATGGCTGGGTACAACACACAGAGCCTTTGGTTTGGATGCAATACAGATACAAGACTGTACACATGGAGGTATGTCTCCATGCAGGTAACACATCTGTTGCCCATGTAATCCCATCAAGACAGGATAGGCACAACCACACATTGGTATATATGCAGTCTGCTATTTGAATGACATTGAACATGCTAGCAGCAGGGTGTATGTCCCTTTCCCCACTCTACTGCAATCCAAACCTCAGTATCATGGGTCATGCCACTGCCAGTGGTATAGCCCTACCTTTAGGAGTGTGTGAGGCACTCTACTACTGTGAATGATGTAAACAACAACTAACCAACCTGATAACATACACTATACAGTATTACAGACAGCTATGTGAGGGGATAGATGCAACAGTAACTGCAATGATGGTGGATGTATCCACAACAGCCACACCCAGTGAGTTATAGCAATCCCAGCATTACTGCACACCTCTACAGTGTGGAGGAGGGCATTAACACATCTACGATTGTGAAGGACTGTATGTCCACGGGATGGCACCTGTGGAATGTTGGCATTTGCCAAGCAGTCCTAGAGAAACATATTCTGTAAATGGAGGTAGACCTGTTAACATCTACACACATTCCTACATGTGGGATGGTGTACAAAAGCCTGCTATGATCTACATAGGCTGTGTAAATGTACTAACCCTCATCTACACCTGCCATGATTGCTTCAAAGAGGTATACCAGGTTCAGGTGGCATTCTCTGCCTTTGACAAGTCCAACATTGGTGGGGTCCAGGGTTTTAAGATTACCAGTGACACTGGCCATGGGTACAGTGTTGATATGTTCCATGTCTCTACAGATCAGGCTCATCAGGCTACTGGGTGGTAGTTCCAAGCTGACATGGTGGATTTGTGGTTGTCCTTGGTAACAGTGATGAATCCATTGTCAGGTGTAGGCCTGTTGGATCGTATGAGGGATCCCAGCTACTTACTGAGCCTGCCCAGGGGGTCCCCCAAGCATGACACTTCACTTGAATGTATTGCATGATATGTTACTGATGCCAGCCTGACATCATACAGGTGGGATGGAGTACTGTTAACAAGTACTGCCCTTGTCATGTAAGGTCCTGGTTATGGGATCTGCTAAAGTTGATAGTGTATTGCAGGCCAGACATATGTGGCTGTGGGGGGTGGGATACCTATTCGTGCCAGACGTATGTTGTTTGGGTCTCTCAAACCCATTAATGGTGCATGTGGACATATATGTTTTGGTGATGTTCCCAATTTCATCTACAAATGTATGTCCCTATATACCTATATAGATATATATGGGTTTACCTTTGAAAGAGAGAAAATCATTTCTCCAAATGTCCCTTTCTGCAAACTGAAAGGACAAATCTGACATTTTGAATCACACCGAAGTTCGAAACTCAGCAAATTGAGAAGCAGTTTTGCTGATTTTCGAACTACAAGTTGGAATACATATTGTAATGCAGGAGGGCATGCCCCCCATGGGGGTGGCTGTGCCCCCATATCCCCCTACTTTGATATTCTAACTCCAAGATCGCACTACAGTGGGGAAAGGGACATTTTCCCGATCCCCACTATAGTGCAATCCACACCCAAAATGCCAAATCTGCAATGAATGAATGCCGCTCATTGCACATTCGATGCATTTATTTCAAGATTTTGCAATCTTGAAGACTTACTTTCGACCTTCCAGCTTTCGGAGAAATGATTTTCTCCATTTCAAAGGTAAACCATATATATATATATATATATATATATATATATATATATATATATATATATATATATATATATGTTCTCTGTTGCATACCGTCTTCTCAGAGGTGATCTCTGTCTAACGTACAGAGCCATGTCCAACCCAGAATTGTTGAACATGCTCCATCTTAGCCAAACCAAATCTACTTAGCTACACGCTCTAGGGATATAAACCTCAACACAACAATGAATAGAACATGCTGGAGGGATAGATTCCCTTTGCAGAGACTTCCCTTACTATGGTAAAGGGTCCTGATCTACATAAGACAGAGTCCCTCACTATCACCCTTCAAGATGAACCTTGATGAGTGGATGGGTAACAAAGTTCACACCGGGGATCACACCAGCAGCACTACTAGATAGGGGCCAAGGGTACTAGTTGCTAGTACAAGGGTCTAGGGAACTACTAAAGGGGAGGTGAATACCGCACAATGTGGCTGGGCTAATATATGCCTTCGGGCAGATAGCCCAGTACCAACCTATGAACCTATATGCTTACATGCCATGTCATATAGCTGTTCAGACACTGACATCCATATAAACAGAGGAATACAACTGTGAAACAGTTATACTAATACAGTAGTCTGGAAAGGTTCACAACTGTTGCTGTCCAGGCCAAGCCCTTTGATTTGTGCATTAGTGAGGATAGACAGGGCCACAGGATACCAAGCGATCAACAGTATGTAATGCAGATGTACAGTTCAGCAGCCTCTATCTACACTCTGTACAAAATCAGTAGGTGGTAAAGATGTCATGTGACAAAATGGGTTGTAACTGTTACATAACAAGGCATAACTGACACTATCACATGCACATTGACAAACAAAACTGTCTGTATGGCAGGAGGCAGTAGGCTTGCATTAACCTAAGATATGTAAGTAATGTAAATATAGGTGAAGTATACAGTACTGTACTTCCAGATACCTTAAGGCAGCTCACCCCTGATACCCCCACATATTTTAACAGCCTAGGTAATTTATGGTGCTCCCCCCTAGTCATTAATACAGGGCCGTATACTACACTGGCCTCTGAAGTGCATAAGAGCGCACATGTATTGTGTAGGTGACACCCACACATATATGGCTCCAGCTCCACTGTATGTTTGGGGGATACAGCAGGCATGGACTGATGGCAGCAATGGTAGTGTGATGTACTCACAGCCCGCTATGGAACAACCCCCGACAGCATGTCATATGTGCAAAGCTTGATATGTAGGTTGGGAGGCAGACACACATGTGGAGAACTGTTGCCATACACTAAGCAAGTTGCTGGTGTTACAGGATAGTCTGCAACATACGCTTAGTCAGAGTACTGACGTCAGAAAAAGAAATGGATGTAGCCATGTACTGATAGCACTCAACACACACACTGCCAGTGAAATATCTGACACAGAACCTGTGCGGTGGACAGACAACACATGATAGGCACACCTCTGGCCACCAGGAGGAAAGGCCCAGAGTTGAGAGCTATGCACTCAGACTGCATTCCAAGGTAAAGTTGTTTGTACATACACACCCTGTAACACCAGTGCTATACAAAACATAATACAACTCTACTCACACTCTGTCTGTAGTTCCTGAACCTCCTACGGATATGTAGCTGCCCTGAGTGTGCAGGTTCTCCTGTAAGAGGTATTGCTACCTGCTGTCTGTAACACTGATGCCCACACACAGGAAGGATGTCCATCACACAGGAAATGTAAAGGGACCACACCCACATGATGTAGGGATTTATATTGGGGAGTTGCCATGACAGTGGTACATGGAAGTACTACACATGTTTAATCATATATATATGGCTATCTGGATAGGTATATTTACATATATTTCCACCATATGTCCTGGACATGGAGTGTAGCCCTACCCCAGCCAATATAGTCCCAAAGTCGCAGTGTAAGGGGATGTCAGGTATGTATAGCAGGAATATTAGTACACTATTGCTACTGTCATTGGGATTGTCTTCACAGACATGGTGTATGTGGAAAGTCACATCTGCTTATAACATGTGTGCCATTGGCTACTGACAGACATCCTAAGGAAATCATTGTAAAGTACCACTGCTAGCATGTAATGCCCTTGTTTACTGCAGTAGAGATATTGGCCAATATATGTGCAAATTCTGACACACCCAGTACAGTCCAGATGTATACACATAAGCCCTAAGTGCACAACATGTGTACCATGCCTGATGATATGGATGTAGACAGCTATGTAGATGGTTATAACACATAACGAGTGGTATACATTTGCCACCATAGGTTATGCATTCACACTCTCCTGTCTGGCCTGACACATAATGACTGCTGGTACAGGGGTGCCATGGCCACATACCACCCACTAGATATTGCCATACATCTGTACAGCATCCCACTGCTCTGTCTGACATACGTGACTTTTAAGGGAGGCACAGCAGCAGTGCATCTGGCAAGTATCTGCACATGACATCTCACTGGGTAAGTACACTAAGCTGCTAAGCATGTAACAATGCACTGTGCAGGCTACAGGTGGTCTGGCCCAACACTGACCTACATCTCCTATGGGGGAATGCACATGTACCTGCATATATAGCAGGCTCAACAGGCATGTCACAGCACAGGGTAAGATACACCTGTGTGAAAGTGCATAACCACAACCAATGTGAACACAGCCACAGCCACATATGGTAAGCTAGCATAATATTCCAGTATATGGACTATCTGTTCTACACCATCCTCATATGTGCCACTCACAGAATGACCCTACATATAATGGGCTGCTACACAGTTTGGTCTGATGGCTGTCTGTGGTATGGGACATGTGTGTGTATGGCCGTAGAAACATGTACGCCAATACGGTACCATGCAGTGGGGCAGCATGTAACATCAGATAGGAGGGGAACTAGAACAATGACATCTACTACAGTCTGTACACAGGCTAAAGTACATGTTAACAATACACACGCTGCCGATATTCACCATAAGTACACAGACCTCAGTACTGTGCAAACATCCACAGAATGTCCAGGTTATGTCATGAAGTATAACCTCTACTGTACATAGCATGTGTAGCAGTCTGATATATCACTGGCTTGTTATCAGACATGATGACACTAATTATGGTGGATGGCACATATGCACCACTTCTTGCACTACATATGTACAAAGGTTGACAGAGGTGTGGCTGAAAGCACATACACAGGGCCAATATTGACATGTTGCTGTGATACCCTCATACATTTACTGTTGTAACAGGGTTTGTAGCAACATATGTCTTATGAGGGATATGAAGTCAGTAACTGTCACTGTCTTCATCATCTACAGACTGCAATCCTCACACTGCCTTCTGCAGTCCACAGATAGATGCTCTGTGGCTAACACATGAAACCAAAGGCACAACACTGGCCAGTCTGCAGATGACCCTGCAGATGGGGATTCCTCATAAACATGGAACTGACATGGCAGGTATTGCGACATGTACGACAGCCATATCCAGACAAGCACTGTTAAACCAACATTACTCCAAATGCAGTATAGTAGCACTTACAGGCTGTAGTCAGGTCAGGCACATCCCCCTCCTGTTAATTTCCTCAGTGTATGTTGTTAGAGGTAAATCCCCAATCCATCTGAGATGCTGTTTGCCAAACAACAGATTTAGTTCCTGCTCACAGTGAATGAAAATGGCCAACACCACCATGATGTTCCTAGATATTGGAGTGTGTTTCCATGCAATTGGCTATGGGAATGCTACCACAGCTGTTCCACATGCAATCAGTTCGGGGAGAGCTACAATTTGTGCAGAGGCCATCAGCTGATCATGAGCATCACTTAAAATACACATGCTGCTGCTAAACAAAGCAGGTGAGGGTCACCACATCCACCAGAGAGGGGGTGGGAGAGGCAGACAAAGGCAAATACCTCTCAGGGAGGGGTGGAAGAGTAAAACTGGAGTGTATTTGTGTCACACACCTACCGGCACAGGTTATTAAACCTCCGACAACTATGTAGTGCTATCACAGTTAGATGCAGTTATTGGATGCGCCACATGGGTTACCTGTTGTTGAGCACTCAGAACATATATGTAATGGTGAGTGACATTTCCAACAAAAAAAACAAAAGCACCACGACAGAAGCAGCAATGAGAGGCAAACTTTGAATGAATGTTTTTTTCATTCATTCAAAGTTTGCCTCTCATTGCTGCTTCTGTCGTGGTGCTTTTGGTTTTTTTGTTGACTTGGCTTTCTGGTGGATTATTTGACATCTCCAACAAGGATACGGTAGATATACGGTAGGTGATGTACACGTGCCTGTCCACATGAACAGGTGCCAGTGTCAACACAGCCACCCTCTCACAGGGATGCACACACATTGACACACTTGGCAGGGCCAGGAGTACAACTCATCAGTAGTGGGATTGCCACAATATATCATTGTGCAGGTATCACATGCATCACACGGGTCATACAGAGGTCATAAGGGCAAAGATTATGAGGAGGTGTCAGACATCAGACAGCATGCTTCAGTATGCCCATGAGGGTTGTAGTGAGTGTGGATGTGGACATACACACCATACAACACACACACAAATACACTGGTGCCAATACTGACATGCATGGGTGCATGTCTGCATGGGTGTGTGGTGGTCAACTGTGCCAGCAGGCTATACAAGGGTAGGTGATGGGTATACCTTGACATCAGGCCACATGACAATGGTCTGCATTGTGGCTCAGGGTTGTAGTTTCTGCATTTGCCCACACAGATGGGTATTGTATCCCCCATCCAGTCAGCTGGGTGACTATTGTGTGTGGCCAATGCTGTGCGTCACCTGCCATGTATGTGTTCCTTAGTCCATAACATGGATGGTGTCTAGGATGCGCACACCTCCCACATTCATGTACAGTGACATGTGAAATTGTACCTGGAGTGTCTGGCCCATGTTGTGAACATGGATTACCATCAGATGTGCCAGTCTTGCCCACCTGTGGCAGGAACTGGTAATGGGCAGCAGGTTTACCCTGCACCTACATTGATAGCTTGCTAACAGCAATGCCTGGTGTCAGTGGCATCTATCCATACAGGGCATGTTTTCAAGCATGGTAAGTCTATAATGGGTAACATGTGAAGGCACCATAGATGGTGCAGGTGTCCATTGGGGAACATGGGGGAGGTGCACTCTCTGCATGTACGTGCATATTGGACAGATGTGAAGGGTGACATGCCCTCTGTAGCCTACTGCTATCACTCAATAATCACTATCGGAGGCCAATATGCAGTGTACTACCCACATATTGCTGTTGCCTAGGCATGTCTGTGTATGAGACATGGGTTGAGAGTGTGCTCTGGGTAATACTGGGGTTGCTAACTGTGATTGCCTGGCCTTGATGTCACATGTATGAATATGGCTTTGCACCCCAGCCTCTCAGCTATTTTACATTTGTTATCTCAGTATGGTTGACATTGTGATATATAGTAGGGCTACCATATAAGAAATATTCAAAACCCACTCCACATTGGCCACACACTCACCACCACCTCTATACAGGATACGAGTTACAAGCACACATGCGCACACCTGTCATGTCTGGAAGTAGAACCCCTAACTAACTAGTTTATTACACTACAGCACTACGCAGTTATAGTGTACGTCATGGACATTACTAGAGTACTTATTCCCCAAAGGTGTATTTCACAATGAATGACATCAGCAGGATTACCAAAGTAGGGCATTTCAAATGTACTGCAAGTGAGTAGCCTAAAATGCATTGCACCCTGCACAGACAGTGAGACACACACAAAATATCCCTAACTGACATATGTGGGTAGAGAACCCCAGACTGAGGGCTATATCACACTACAGCATGGAGCTGTTATAGGACACACCATGGGGATTACTAGAGAATTCCTTCCCCAAAGGTGTATTTCACAATAAATGACATCAGCAGGATTACCAAAGTAGGGCATTTGGAATGTACTGTGAGTGACTAGCCTGTAATGCATTGCTCCATACAGAGACATTGGAACACACACAAACCATCCAGAACTGCCATGGGTGGGGATGGAACCCTACCACAGTTCTAAATCACACACAAAAAGTATGCAGTTACCAGACGCACTACAGAGATTACTGGGCTGCAACCTTCCCAGAGGTGTATTTCTAGGTGGGTGATATCAGCAGCCTTGCTAAAGTTGAGTATATGAATTGCAAGGAGTGTGAGTACCCTAACAAGCATTGTTCTCTTCTCAGTCAGACAGACACACTTGCCAAGGCTGGGGTTAGAACACCTACCTAACTACTTTATCACACTACAGCAGTATGCAGTTATAGTACGCGCTATAGAGATTATTGGGATATAACCTTCCCAGAGGTGTAGTTCTAGGTGAGTGACATCAGCAGCCTTGCCAAGGTTGAGTATATGAATTATAAGGAGTGTGAGTACCCTAAAAAGCATAGCTCTCGACACAGTCAGACAGACACACACACAGTTGCCAAGTCTGGTGTTAGAACTCCTACCCAATTAGTTTATCACACTACAGCAGTATGCAGTTATGGGACACACCATGAAGATTACTGGGCTACAGCTCTCTCAAAGGTGTATTTCACATTGGATAACCTCAGCAGGCTTGTCATAGTAGAGCTATGGGGAGGGCTGTGTGTGCATGGGCCATAACCCATTCATCTAGGGGTTGACATGCCACATGCGGGCACACATGGGGTCATAAGTGACAGGTACATGTATACAGCTACTAGATGACTACTTCCTTGTACGGTCATGTTGCACAGCTGGCACATGGACCACATAGTCTGTAATGCTGACAGATACTGGTGGCTATTATCTGCAGTGGGTGACATCTGCACCTCATGTGCTTGGGGCCCTTTGGCTGTGTGCTAGGTGGGACAGGCCTGGATGGCTCCTTGTCACCGTCACCCTCTTCCACACATGTATGTCCATCTGCCTTTGGCTTATTATAGTGTGTTTTCCTTACATATATGTCTGTATTCCTATCCACTGTGTGTGCAAGGCAGGAGTGGTGCATACTGACATGTGTCTGCACTAAGAACTGCGACTGCTAGATATGTCTGGTCCACTGGGAGTTGCAGACATGGCTTTCATGTGTTTTTTTGTGTGTAAGCATGCCCAGTATGGCCATCTGTATTGCATGTGTGGATCAAGTCTAGGTAGTTTGTACTGCGGTGCTGACCTTTGTGTTGTACACCGACAGGTAGCATGATGTGTCTGCAGTGTATCCATCGGTCAGTTGGCATTGACTGTTGCTACATTTCTACACAGATGTGGGGGGCCACACCTGACTGTTACAATATTTCTATGTAGGATGGGGGGGCACACCTGACTATTTCTACATTTCTACACAGGTTTGGGTGGGCACACCTTACTATTACTATATTTGTATGTTGGATTGGGGGGAGGGCACACCTGACTATTTCTACATTTCTACACAGGAGTGGGGGGGGCACACCTGACTGTTATTATAAGTCTACATAGGATGGGGGGCCACACCTGACACTTGTACACATTTGCTAGGACTGTACTGGTATTTCAGGTACTCCATTTCAGTCTGTAGTCTTACCTATCATGCTGGCTAGAGGCATACTCAGATACTACAGATCATAGCTTTTAATTACCTACATATTAGTTTCTGACTTCCTAGCCTTCACAACTGACACCCAACTGCATGGCCTGCTGTAGTTTGCCTGTGTAGGCCTGGGGGGGTTACCCATAGGCTTCATTCAGAGGCCATAGTACAGCATTTGTTTGTGTTTGTCTACACCTGTCCTGCTGGCTTTGACTACTGCTGGGTATGTGACCTCCCCCCACAACTGGCATGTGTGAGTCACTTACCTTGTGGTGTCCCAGTATGGAGGGCGATGCTGCAGTGCTGCCTATGTCAGATGCACATAGTACATTCCCTATACATGGTTGAGCACAGGTAGCGTCATGTTTGGCATCCTTTTTACTGTATGTGCGAGTCAGAGAGAGGTGTTATTCCCTGGGTCCCTACTGTGTCAGTGCATGTGCTATGTGTTGCCTCTTTGCCAAGGCCAGGGCATACTGGGCACACTTCCTTCTGCCCACTGGGGCAGGCTCAGGTTGTTCCTCCTCCGAGTCACTTTGTGCCTGTGCAGGCCTTAGCAATAGTGGGGGGCTGTGTGGCCCTGCCCCATGCTGTTCCTGCTGCAGCAGTTTCTGCAGGATCATATTGAATAGCATGGCACATACAAGGACAATTTGGGTACATGTAGTTGGTGAGTACTGCAAGGCACCACCAGATGTGTCCAGGCACCAGAACCTTGACTTGAGCATCCAAAACACATGCTGTATTATGATTCTTGTTTGTGCGTGTGCCTCATTATGGAGTTCTTGTTCGGGTGTGTATGTATTTCTGATGGGTGTCATCAGCCACGGCTCCAGTGCTTATCCAGCATCCCCCACTAGGTGACCGTGTTGGATGTCCCTGTTGGCAAATCTCTGGTACAGCTGCGTCAAATGCCAGATGTGGGAATCGTGATAGCTTCCAGGGCAGCCAGAACACACATTCACTATTATGCCCTGGGCATCATGCATGACCTGGCAGTTGATGGAGGGGAAGCCCTTGCAGTTGATGTAGACCCTACCCTGCTCACCGGGTGATGCTTTGATGTGCATGTTCGTGCAGTCTATTGCACCCACTACCTCAGGGTATTCTGCTATTTGGTGGAAGAGACGCATATTACTGGCCAATGCCTCATGGGTGTTGAGGATATATACCGACATGTGCTGACATGGCATCCAGGAACTGGTGGAGTATCCTGGATGCTGATGCCTGTGAAATCCCCATCATATCCCCAGTTGGCCTTTGGAAGGTACCTGTAGTTAGTATTCTTAGGCCTACACATACCTTGTTATCCACTGAGATGGGTTCCCCTCTGTTAGTTCTGTGTGTGAGGCGTGGCTGGCACAGCTCAACAATTTGCTGTAGGAGGTCCCTGTCCACCCTATAGCACTCCACTATCTCCAGCTCATGTAGCCCTTGTTAGGTTACCCTGGGTCTGTACACTCTTCTCCGTCTCCTCACTGTGGGTTGCTCGGCAGCATTCACATCCTCATCACGCTCAGCCTCTTGCACATGCTGTTAATGATAGCAAAAGCAGCCCCTAACATTTTTTGTCTTGCTTTCGTTTTGTAATATTTCCCCATTTGAATACACTGATGGTGCAGAGTTTTGGGGAAAAAACAAGGGAAAGGTGTTTGCATAGTTTATAGTGGTGTGCTGGGCTGGGCTGGTCTGCTGCCTGTGTAATTGGATGATTCTGATACATTTCACCTGCCAGCTAAGCTAGTTCTCCTTGATTACCTTCCTACTGCTGTTTTCCCTTCCCATTACCTTCCTGTTTAAGCCCAGGGGCGCATTGCACAAACACAGTGCTCAAATGTGCACAGAGCAGCTATTTCCTGGTTTACTTTTTTTTTCTTTAAAACCTAGTGTGTGGTGCGCACACCCGCTTACACTTTGTATAGAGTGCTAGGCAGGTTTAGACACACCCCCTAGCTTAGCTGTGCTAAGCTAGGAGCAAACTCGAGCCACAGGACTCCAATCTGCTTACAGTATGCCTGACACACTCTCCCATGATGTCACCTACCTCCTAGTCTTGCACACAATTATTCATACTCTTTCATTGTTGGGACCTGACTCACATGCTGGGGAAAACTGGGATTCACTATCCTTCCCCTCATTTGCATAGGATTGACTGCTAATGCATAGTTACATGTCTCACACTGAGCCTCCCCTTTTAGCAACCATTACTCACTGGCCAGGTTTTCTTCTGCCTGCCATTGACTTGCATGGCAGAATACTGATTTTAGTTAGAATGCTCATTTTAGGTTTATTTTCTTATTTCCCCCCGTTCCCATTGCCCCTGCCCTATGCTTAAACAGCCGAGATTGGCAAAAAAAAAAAAATAAAAGTTTTTTTTTTTTTTTTTTTATTGTTTGCGATGCCAATGGTCTTATAATTGGACATTGGAATGCTTCCTCAGTGTTATGCAGCCTTTATTTTGAGCTGTCATAGCTCCGTTTTGGATTTTGCAGAAATGTACTTGGTTACTAACAGAGTACATTTCTGCAGATAGCACTAGTCTTGCACGGACTATTGCAAGCTTCCTGGATTGCAAAATCACCTCATTTGCATGAATTTCTCCTGCAAATGAGGTGATTTGCATACCAGGGCTTAGTCCGTGCTTGATTAGTGCAGGAGCTCTCGTGCACGCCCCTGCAGGCTGTTCCTGGATCGCACGGCAAACATATTGTCTGCGTGAGCTCCTACACTAATTATGCACACCCCGCAGGGCATAGTGAATCCGGGGGAGTATCTTTTTTAATGTTATATACATATTTTACAAATGCAAGCCTGGGTCTATTTTTAATGAATATTTAACTCTGTATATACTTATGCATGTTATGTACATGCTCTGTTATTAAATGTTGTTTTTGTAAGCTATTATATATATATTTTTTCTCATGTATGTACAATTACCTATATTTTTTATTCGTTCTGATGTCATGTAATTGTATTTTATGTATATGTCAAAACTGTTGTTAAATGTGAAACTTTTCTCCCCGGGTCTTCACTGAAAAATGGCTTTATCCCAGATGGACTTACCAGTAAACATATATCAATAAATATATTTTATGTAGAATTCTCAGCTATACAGAAAATTTTGCTGAGCAAACATGCAAAACTATATCAACCAGAATCCAGGAACCTCTGTGATATTAACAACAACAATTTGTTAATTTTATTGGCTACACATCCTATACTGACATCACAATCTGGTGGCATCATTTCAGATTTGTGTTTTGAATTCTCCTGTTTTTCCAAGGGAGATAATGTTAGTGCAGTTCATAAAATTTTAGAAGCGGATTTTATTTTAAAATGTGGTACCCTGATTGCTAAAAGTTTAATTCAAGAAAAGCTGCATCAATATTTACCACAAATCTGATAGAACCAGTTTTTACAGTTAGACTAATACTTCTTTCAGCATCAGCTTTTTCATTTTGATTTCATTCAAGAATATTTTTCCACCTAACATTCAAATAGTGCAGTTCAGTATCTGACAGCATTTTAATATTTTTTATCTCTTAGTATAACTAGTTTTATAATATTTATATAAATATGTATAAGTATGTCCATATAAAAGAAATGTGGCATTAGATACAAGCCAGTACGTAGATGGCACAAAGAAACTCTAGCAGGTTGCAAGGCAAAGAAAGAAAGATAAAATAGTCATCCGTCTTAAGAGATGCCAGCAACAACCTGCTCACCAGTCCACAGGACATCACTGGCAGATGGAAGCAGTACATCCAACAGCTTCTGAATGAAGAAAACACCATAAAAGCTGTACTGCCTTAGACACAGCCAAAAATGAAAAAAGAGGAAGAGTCTGGCATAGAATAGGTAAGAACAACGCTAAGAAAATCACATGGAAAGCAGCTGGCTCAAATGAGGCTAAAGCAGATATAATCAATATGTTGGTCAAGTTAGAAGATAAATGGTTAATAAGGGTACTCATAGCAGTATGGAGAGAAAGGCATATCCCACAATGACTGAAGAATAAGCACACTAGTGCTCTTGTACAAGAACAAATAGGATGTCCACAACTGTGGGGGTGCAGTGGTATCTATCACCTGTCATACTGCATGAAAGTCCTGAAGAGGGTGATTGATAAATGATTATGCAGAGTAGTAGAAAGTAAAATGGAAGATGAGCAGTTCATATTCAGATCAGGATGCAGCACAACTAACTGCATGTTTGCAGTGAGACAAATAGTTGAGAATAAGCTAGAGATAAGGAAAGATTCCAACTGGGCATACCTAGACTGGAGAAAGCATATAAAATATCCCAAGAAAGCTGATTTGGGTAGTCCTGTGGTGGTTCAAAGTCCCAGCAATATTGGTAGAATTAGTCCAAGGACCCAATGACTCAAATATGAACAGTATTCGGTCTCACAGAGGGGTCCCCAGTGGGAGTAGGTGTGCATCAGGAATCAGTTATGAGCCTACTACTTTTCATATTGGTGATGTGCTACATTAGCAAACAGGACAGTGGGGACAGGTCAACGAAAGTTGCTGTATGCAGATGATGTGGCAATAGAGGCAGACTCTGAGCAAGAACTTCAGCCAAGAGTAGGGGAATGGAATGTATGTAAAACTGAAGGCACATGGGATGAAACTGAGTACAGATAAGACAGCTGAAATGGCAGCAAATGGGGGAAATCAGAAGAAGCTATGAAATGAGATAAAAGGGAAAATAGTGGAAGTGGTTAACTGCTTCAAGTATCTGGGTGGTTGGGGAAAAGGGAAGTCGGAATGAGAAGGTCAAAGCTAGAATCAGAGGGGTTGCATGCCAATAGCACAGAGTATCAGGGGTAGTATATGACAGAAGAAAGTCAAAGAAGTTGGAAAGTATGGTGTACAAAACATTGGTGTGACCAGTACTGCTGTATGGTACAGAAACCTGAGCAGTAAAGGCAGAATGGTGGAGAAAGCTAGAGGCGATGGAAAAAATGTTCCTGAGATGGGTGGTAGAATGCACATTGTGAGACATGAAGAAATGAGGACATAAGAGCAGAAGCCAAAGTAGCTCCAGTTGCAGAAAGCGACAAAGAAAACAGATTATGGTGGGTTAGGCACATGTGCAGAAAAGCAGAAGACAATCTGGTGAAGATGATTTGGGACAGACAGGAAGAAGACAAGAGAAAAGTAAGGGCATTCAGCAAATAAATGGATGGATTGTGTGTGAGAACACTTGCGGCAGTAAGGCATGAGTGTTGAAAAAGGAAGTAGAGTGGCATGAATTAAGAGAGAGATGGAGATAGTTGACATGACACCCCAACCCCATTTAGAAAATGGGAAAAGGGGTTTGATGAGGATGATGATGGTGATGACAGTTCTTTCTAAACTTGCATATAAAACTTTAGCTCTGCTCTTTATTTGCATATAAACCAGTGAAACACTTATCTGTCAGGGAAAGCCTGTACTTTTAGTGCGGAGGAGTGGAATAGAACTTAATTCTAGTAAAACTTATAAATATATACGTTTAGTCTTGCAAGAAAACACTTTACTATGACATTTCTTTGTTTGCTGACATTATTCTGAACAATAAAAGGACAGCCCCCGGATTCACTAATCTTCTGTGCAGGACTAATCTAGTGCTGCATGGAAGCAGCAGTTTAGGAGGAGGACCGCAGCACCCCATGCATTTTAATGAAGGCACGCTGCCTGACCTCCTAATCCTACACAGACTTTGGACGAGTGCAGGGGGCATGTCTGAGAGCAGAGCTTCCAGAATAAACACGCCCATGCAAAGTAGAACCAGCAGAAACTGTAAATAAATGAGTGAGATCGCTCATAGGTGTCCGCATATCCCCACTAACAGTCTGCCATGTGTACAACAGCAACAGTACATAAAAATAAAAAGAAGTAACCCCTGTAATCATTTTTAAAACTCCGAGTACAGGTAACCATAAGTGTGCGGGTGTGCCCATCCCTTAGCTATGGTTAAAGCAGCTTAAAAGGCTGACGAGGATAACAAGGAAGATATATACAAATGAAGCAGCATAGCAATAGTGTAGTTGTCAGAGCATCTGCCTAATGAGCAGGCATTCCTGGTTTAAGTCCCACTGCAGCACATACCATTTTCCATGTGAAATCTGTATATGAACATTTATTTACATTATATTGCTGTATAACCTACTAAATAGCATTTAAATGTGAATTGGAGTACTGCATTAAATGCACATGTGAAGAGTCAGTACCATAATGAATAAGTCAGCAGTAAGTAGGCATAAGCACAGATAAGCAGTAGTAAGCATATGTAAGCACTAGTAAGTGTGTGCAAGTGCGTTTGGGTGGGGTGAAGCACCGCCAACACAGATTAAGCAAAGGAGAAGCTAACTGCATGTAAGACACTGTGACTGGAAGTCAGCAGTGTTTACCTCTGTGCGAACCCGCTTACAACCGCTTGAAAGTGCCTTCAGCACACCATATCCAACGGCTGGTGTTCTGCCCAGCAACAGAAAAAACAGCCTCCGCAAGGCCGGAACCCAGGACCATGCACACCATACACAAAACAATTTACCACTACGCCATGCCAGATATGCAGAAATTGTATGTTGTCAGAAACATAACCCCAGCCCAGTCATGCAACAGTACAGAGAATGTATACCTACAGCTAGATGGGCGTGTGTCTGCAAATATATCACTAACTAAATGGATACAACATATCTATAGATGTAGTCATATATATATATATATATATATATATATATATATATATATATATATATATATATATATATATGTATAATAAATATCCAGATATATATATATATATATATATATATATATATATATATATATAAGATATATGCCTCCATAGGTATATTCTGACATAGTTAGACATATGTAAGCAAATATATAGACCCACAGAGGTATATATGGCCAGACATCTGTAGATACCAATGGTAGATGAACAGAAACATATATGTCCACATACACTGTCAATGGGCCTGAGAGGCCCCAAACAATATACATCATGTATGAATTTGCATACTCCCCGCCCAGCCAAACACATCCGCCCTGCAATACACTATCAAGCTCATAGTATTGTATGTCTGTCATTGAACTAGGGAATTAAATCAGCCCACTGTTATGTGTCACATGTCGACATCACATACCCCTCTCCCCCACCCACTATGCAGGCTGAGCAGTAAAGGCCCATCCAACCCAGACCATCCCCAACCCATACATGCATAACCCACAGTTATGCTTCCCCCCACCCACAGCACACACTCAGCCACCACCCCTACCCTGGTTACCGGCCCGTAGCAACCACACCACCACACATTGACCCCCCCTCGAGACCCATCCCATATGATGTCCCGACCCAAGTATCCTAGGTGTGACACATGCCAGAGACCATGCACATAGCCAGGGGTACCTATGTAACCCTGGGTGTAGACGAAGGTTGGATACCCAATGTTTGGGTTGTCCCGCATGGGCAAATGTATTCCTGGTACTAACAATAGATGTCACGTATGAATCTGTGTACACCAACAGATTTAGTGGTAGGTATCGCAAAGCATACATGGCACACAAGGTTGGCCGGTATGCACATTAAACACAGTATCCAGCAATACCAATCAACATTACCGGATATGTAGCTAAAGATTTAGAGGTATTTGTGTTAGCATAAATACCCATAACTAAATAGATATATACCTCCCCCTTTCTGTAATACAAATTTATACATACATAGATAGACATATAAATAAATACCCACATATACATATATAAATTAGCAGACACCCATACATACACATGTTGTTAGATATACATACAGAAATATATATATATATATATATATATATATATATATATATATATATATATATATATATATATATATATATATATATATATATATATATATATATATTTATTTATTTATTTATATATATATATATATATATATATATATATATATATATATATGTGTGTGTGTGTTTGTGTAGATATACACAGATATATAGCTATGATAAGATACATCACTTAAGAATGACATATGTTCACAGGCCATGCCAATGTAGGTGAGGGGCCCAAGCAAGAAACGTGTAACACGTAGCATGAATCCTCCCCCCAGTCAGACAGAGGAAACTTACAGACAAACCCACAAACAATGTAAACAATCCACTGCTCCCCAGACCACAGGCAGGATACAACCAGGGGGGGACACAGTCGACCTGAGAAGTCTAATCTTGGAACAGAGACAGGAGCGTCCCTTGCAGGACAGCCCAAAAATGTCTTGTTGTAGGAGGAAGCCCGTGCGATGACCTATCAAGGTGGGTCATGTACATACCCAGACTACAAGGGTGGGAAAGCCTGATGACCCATGGGTCGAGACAACGTACAAGATGGGTCCCATGAAGTGGAGAGTGAGCAGTGTATAGTGGTGTGTTTAGACCTGACCTGCACCCAGAGTAAGGATGAGGGCTGAATAGGAGGTGTGGGTGCGGGAACTATGGGTATGTAATTATGGGTCTAGGTGTGCAGGTGTTTGCTGGAGTGGGTCTATTCGGACCGCCCCAGCGATGTAAGCAATAATGTTCATTGGGCAGAGCTGCCGCCCAACAGGCAGCTACTCTCACTACGAGTCCCACTGCAGCACAGTCTATTTTACATGGCAAAGAACGGTAAAACCAGATGTAGATGTAAATATGTAGAGGTATGTGTGTGTATATATACCCATAACTACATGGAGATATACCTCTCCCTCTCTGCGGTACAAATCTATACATACATAGACAGACATATATATATATATATATATATATATATATATATATACATATATATACATTCATATATATATATATATATATATATATATATATATATATATATATATATATATATATATATATATATACCCACATATAATATATACATCTGCAGACACCCATACATCCATATGTCGTGAGATATACATGTGCAGCAATATATATATATATATATATATATATATATATATATATATATATATATATATATATTTATGTATGCATACAAATACATATATATATATATATATATATATATATATATATATATATGTGTGTGTGTGTGTGTGTGTGTGTGTGTGTGTGTGTGTGTGTGTGTGTGTGTGTGTGTGTGTGTGTGAGTGTGTGTGTGTGTGTGCGTGTACATATACACATATATATATAGCTAGGATATGATACAGCAGTTAAGAATTACATATGTTCACAGGCCGTGCCAATGGGGATGAGGGGCCCAATCAACAAACATGTAACACGTAGCATCAAGCCCCCCCCCCCCAGCTAGACAGGTGAAACATTCAAACACACAATAAAAGTAAACAAAACACTGCTTCCCAGACTACAGGCAGGATACTACCAGTGGGAGAGACCCCCCCCCCCAAGTCTAATCTTGAAACAAAGACAAGAATGTCCCTTGCGGGACAACCCAAAATTTTATGGCTATTCGGCTTCCAACCATTACACGGATAACCTATGACAGGGCACACATGTTCCTGGACTACAAGGTTGGGCAAGTCTGATGACCCATGGGGCGAGACAACGTATGTGATGGGTCCTGAGAAGTGGAGAGTGGGCAGTGTGTAGTGTTGTGTTAAGACCTAACCTGCACCCGGAGTAAGGAAGACTGCTGAAGAGGAAGTGTGGTGTGGGAACTATGGGTATGAAATTATGGGCCTAGCTGTGCAGGTGTTGGCTGGAGTGGTTCTATGTGGACCGCCCCAGGGATGTAAGCAACAGTGTGCATTGGGCAGAGCTGCCGCATAACAAGCAGCCACGCCCAGTACGAGTCCCACTGCAGCAAAGTCTAGTTTACATGGCAAAGGACGGTATAACCAGATGTGTGTTGCAAACCCACTAAATGACACCAAACAACACATAATCACAACACCCCACTGTAGACATGTAAGCCAAACTAATTGGGATCACAAGGTATTATTGCTGTCCAGACCTCTTAACTGTCCCTAATCTTCAGGGACATCCCTGATTTAGACTCCGATTGTAAGTCTGTCCCTCTTAATCCCACTTAAAACTGGTGACTGCTGAAGAAAAGGTGGTGAATTGCCCTTAATAAATAATGATAGTAATTCAAAGTTATAGATGTTTTACGTCAGAAAATGTATATTAATCCACATTCTCTTATTCTGCAAATGTTTAAAGTTAATAGTACAAATATTTAAAAAGTGTCCCTGATTGTCCCTGATTATTTGAGGATTTGTCCCTGATTCTGTTGAGATTTTTCTCTGATCAGTTGAGAGCTATGTTGCTGTCCACATCCCCATCCAGGGGTGTGATCGTCCAGACCTACCCACAAATGCAGGGTATATATACAGCTGTCGCTGTAGAAGAAATGGCTAGCTGTGGACCTTCCTGTCAGCCATCCTGCACATACCTGGACATTTCTCCATTATCAGCCCCTCTGTGTGGCCCAATAACACCACTTACCTATCGACCCCTGTTGCATTTGTAATAATGTTCACAGTCACAGATAGGTGACACCCTCCACACAACTATATTGGCAGAATCTGGAACCCCAACCCAGGTGAATTACTGCAGCTGTCCCAGACTACACATGTAAATAACACATGAAGGGAAAACCCAAGCACACTTGGATCACCACCTGGCGAAGTCCTCCACCCCCCAACACTCCAGACCGCTACACCAAGTACTGACACTGGCAGCTCCTGTCCTGCCTCGCATACATATCCCAACACCCTGCAAACCTGCACTACCGCTCCCCCACCAATCAGTCGAACGGCCTACTATACAGTTAAAATGTCCCCCCTCCACCTACCCACCTAGACCTCCACTATTCACATCTACTCTACAACACAGGTATGGCATAACTAAACCTAACCCGAATACCTGAGTGTAGCCTAACCAGAAATGCTAAACTGGAATTCCACTTAACCTTACACTGACCTTCATGAACAGTCATACCTGACATGAACACCTAATAACAACATGTACATGAAGTAGTGCGGGGGTATGCAGCAGCAAACAGGAATACGCCTGTGTGGGCAGCAGTAAGCAATGCCCACACTGGTTAAGCAATGTGGAGGCCAAATCAGTGTAAGATGCCATACCCGGAGGTCAGCAGGTCTGAGCCTAGTGCACACCAGTGCATATCTGCCTACACCCCCCCACACACAGTGCCTTAGGCACGCTGTAGCCCACAGCCCTTGTCATGGCCAGTAACAACATAATCAGCACTCCCAGGTTCCTCTCCTGCAAACTATAGTCTAAGTGAGTTACCACAGAGGCATGGCAGATATACAATCAGCTGCTATCACAAACATATCATCCGGCACAGCCAGACAACAGTATAGGAAATGTATGTAAGTATGTACATTAATACCAACAAACATGCACAGTGCTCAGTCACAGTATTCTGAGCAGTCTATGAGTACCAATGAACAGTGCCTGTCCCCGCATACTGTGAGAACAGTAGTCTCATATAATACTGGAGAGAGGAATGGAAAATGGGCCACGGCTTGGGGGCGTGTTTCATCCGCGGAAGTGGGAGATGAGACTGGTCTGGTGTGTGAGCAAACCACTGCATCTGAAAATCCTGGCAGGATGCTAACAGTGGGAGAAACAGTGGAGACCAGCAAAGTGTACTCGTGACACAACAACACGTCCGTCCCTGCCGGGACGCAACAGATGTTATGGGCCACAATAATGTTTCCACCAGTATCGGAGGTGGATGAAGGGAAGGCTCGAACATAAGTGGACTAAACTGATGAAGACCTTGCAGAAGGTTGCATCGAGACAGTAATATAGAGGAATACCGAGATGTGCAATGGGGGAAATGTGTGGAGGTGTGGTATGGCAGGGCTAGCAACTGCAGAATGGATGGATGCTGAGTACGTGGAGCTTGGGGGCTGGGGAAAGGGAGCATGGGTATGACATTAAGGTAGAAATATGCCAATTACGCAGAGCTGCAATAGTGTAGTTGGCAGAGCATCTGCCTACTGCGCACCATTCTCAGTTCGGATCCCACTGCAGCACTTTCTATTTCCCGTGTGAAATCGGTATAACAAAATCGATTTGCTGTATAACCTACTAAATGACATTTACACTTGAACAGGAATACGGAATTACACATAGCCCACTCACTATTCAAAGGACACGAGACAACACACAGAAATGTATACACAGACAACTTGTAATGGTGTATTTTACAATAATGTATGCCATTACCAACAGCACATAGGTCTGCACTTATGTAATCAGTGAGGAGTGCAAGGCCCACACAGAAAAGTAGATGCAGACAGTGTGGATATATAACATACTATGCTGTCCAGGACAGCCCCATCAATTCATACAACTGTGGACAAAGGATTTGCCATCAATATAGGTAACAATAAACAATAATAGATGTAGTTCATCAGCCACCAGTTACACCCCGTAGTCAAGGCCTAGGGGGACCTTTATTACCTGTGATAGTGTCTATGTATATGCCACATGTATGGACCTTGACCAACAAATGTCATGGGAGTCCACGATATGACTGGAATGATAGCAGGAATGCCAGCAGTATATTATGATAGGCCAATACCGAACAGTCCCTAACCGTATCACAGCAGGACAAAGCCAGACATATATGTGGAGGACAGAGGCAGAAACACAGGGCCATACTTGTAATATTGCTGGTACACACCCTGCATATTGCTGGTGTTACAGGATTCAATGCAACATACCCTTATGCAGAAATAACACATCAGGAACAGAACTGGAAGTAGCCATGTACTGACAGCACGCAACAGATAGATTGCTGGGGATATATCTAGGACAAGCCCTGTGTGGTGCACAGGCAAAAGCAAACAGACAATCCACTGGCCATCATGTGGATAGGCCCACTGTTGAGAGCTATGCAGACAGACTGCATTCCATCCTAAACTGCTATGTACATGCAAACACTGCAAGACCAGCAATCTACAAAGCACATAACAACACCACTCACTCTGTCTATAGGTCTGAAACAACCTAAGATTGTGGAGTTGTCCTGTGTCTGCAAGCCCCGCTGTAATAGGTACTGAAACCTGCTGTCTGTAACACTGCCACCCACATACAGGAAGAATGTCCTCCATACTGGAAAGGTGAAGGGACAACACCCACATGAGTAAGCATTTTATAGTACTGGGTTGCCATGACGATGGTTAACAGAATCACTACACAGCAGGCTACACGCAGTCAGCAACTGTTGCACACTGATTGGTGCAGAGCCCATCACCTGATCATGTGCATCACATACAAAAGCCATGCTGAAATCCATTCAAACCAACTCATTCGCTTGACTGGAGAGGAAAAGAGAGAGAGAAAGAGAGAGATAGAGAGAGAAAGAGGAAACCGACAAAAAAAAAAAAAAAAAGGAAATAGAAAACAAATGTATACCACGGAACTTACACATTGGGGAACACAGTACTACAGGCCACAACCGGGAAGGTGTCACATCCATCCAAACACTAAAAGGTATGTAAAACACAACTGTATGTAATTTAATGTAGTATGTGGTATAGATTAATAGGATGTATGATGTAGAATGTTTGATATGTGCCATCTGTAGTTGTTCCTGTAATGATGTCCCACTGAACAACTGCTCTGGACAATACTGTCTGTCCCTGTAAGCAGTGGGACATACCCGCCAACTGTGCAGATCAGCAATGAATGAAAAAGATGTCAGCCATAATATCTGTGTATGTTGTGTTAGTGTGGAGAATAGCTGTTGGTGGATGTACTGCCGTCATGATAGACACATGTGTCAGTGCACATCACTTGCAGGACAGTCATGTGAATGTGTAATGTAGCATGCACAAATGCCATAGGTGTGTAATAGGCATACCAGCAATCTCACATCATAGTTACCACTCTAATGTTAGGCTGTGTTCACATGTGGCACCTGTCTGTGTTGCAGCAAGGCAGAACAGTGCAGCTGTGAATGAAAGACAGTTACAGAATGCGGACCGGATGTCTATATGCACTCCACATATTTGTGTGATACGGACTGTGACATGTATGTGCACAGATACAGACACTCATATAGACATTGATATATCAACAATGTACAACATATATCTACACATATATGTACATAGATGTATGTTTATACACATATATATAGTGGCACTGACAATAGCATGCAGGTGGAATAGTCTGTAACATGCCAGCAAAGATAAGTGTCCCCACAGGGAGCATAGCTTCAAACACATAGCACAAAGCATGGCACATACACATAGCACAAAGCTTGGCACAATACAACATATGTCCCAATGGTAGGTAAGCAGCTGACATAACAATTGCAGTCTGCAAACGTGTTGTTGTAGCTGATATGGTGGGGGGAGACATACATGTGTATTAACAACTATGGTAACCTTGCTGTATGGGTGGCTCAGACCTGTTTCCATCTTTATGTCTTCCAGGAATCATGTTGCATTGTCGCCTTCCCCTGTACAGTGCCGCAGAAACAGCTATCATCATTGACCACCTGGTACAACACTACGTACTTCTTTATGGCTGGACAGCCCATGACCAGCAGGAGATGACCGCCCTGTGGAATGAGCTAGTCCACAGGGTCAGTGATGTCAGACTGCATAACTGCAGCTATGAGGAGGTTCGGCATCATTGCACCGACCTGCTTCACCATGTACGTTGGCATGCAGCTGCTGTAAGGGAGGAATCACCTCGTAACGGGGGGCAACCCACCCATCCACCCTCACCCTGTGTGGAGGAGCTTCTCAGCAGCCTAGTGGCACCTGTCTGCCTGCAACATCAACACCTGACAGAGCACATCTTGGAGGTGGGTGCCAATGACACACCAGCTGAGGAGTATGCAGGTAAGGCCCCAGGGCACATTGGTACACCACTCATGTGTATGCATCTGCAGCTGTACAGGTACATCATGTAAAACTAAGATGTCATATACTTTGTCTGCTGTTGTGTAGTAGTAATAAACTGTTGTGTAGAAGCTGTAATATTGTGAAAGTCTACTGTTGGTGTAATGTAATGCTGCACTCACCTGTTATGAATGCCACAGCTGTGGCCACTGACATCAGCTTTTTCGCACTCCTATGTAGGAGTAGTATGGTTCGTGTTCATGCATGATGATAAACAGGGCATGTAACAGCTATGGGCTATCCTTCATGCACACGTCTAACACACCTACCCATACTGCATGCTGTACACATTCATGTTTTGTTGCTGAGAAATGCACTGCATCACAGTAGAGACCATACTGGGGTATCGGAAGGGTACAACAGACAAATGCAAGATAACTAACATCCTGTCAATGTGCCATGTGTCCACAGAGATGTGAAGTATGGCAGGACACATGGCCTACAGTAGGGATATGTGACTCAACACCACCATGGCTGCAACTGCACACAAGCAGGTTAAGTAAACATTGCAGACATAACCCTGACCACACAACACTTGTCACAGCAGTGTGTGTACTCCAAGAGATGTGCACATCAGTAAACCTTGCAACCATGCAGAGGTTTGGGACATGTGTAGGGCACCCCTCACAGCCATGGTAAGGTCCGCTGGTTGTCAGTGTAATAGTCATGTACTGGTCATACATGCACTGCTGATGTTGTAATCTGTAACGCAGACATCAGGCATCCACAACTGATAGCTGTTCACATACCATCCCAGGTATGTGTTGCTACAACACACAGGGGCTGTGAGCATTGGAGCTGACATAATGGACACAGTACTACAGATGCATCAATGGTTTCTACACCTGCAAGGTATGGTGCACAGTAAAAGGCAGGGTGCGGAACAGGCCACAGTAACATTTTGTACATGGATGCAGTGTTAACACGGGGAGGGGCCATCACCTACCAACAAAGCCCATGCCTCACACACATGTATACTGCTGCTAGCATGATGTCACTATAGTTGCACTGCAAGATGTTGAGCTCCATGTGTAATGCATGTTGACAGAAGTCTAATGGGAGGACTGTGTGTATAAATGTTGTGCAGCTCCACATGTAAGAGTGTCAAAAAAATGAAGAAATATTCCCTTTTGCTGTGGTGAACTGTTCAATAAATAATCTACACACCAAAAGACAGCTAGTTCACCCAGGCTAACACTGTGCTGAAAAGCAAATGAACTGTCTGTGCAATCCAATAATAAAAGTTCTGTTAAAATCCAGAATTTAATGAAAGGAATAAAATAAGACAAAATAAGAACAAAAATGAAGTCCCTTGTCCAACGATAAGCGCTTTCAAATAGTTCTTCTTCAGATCGTATAATCAAATGGGACATTCATCTGTATATATAAGTCAGACAGAATTATTCACCCAATGAGAATATCAACACCAAAGTTCCAGCCAATCCTAAGCCAAACCAGCAGACACAGGTGGAGCTATAGTAGTTATGGATTCCTCATGGTATTTCAGTAAAATGGAAGAGATGTTAAAGGACTTGAAAACCTATACTGCTCTTAGACCTTTGGATGTCAATCGAGCTATACACAAAGTTAGATCATATCTACATGATATGGTTTTACAAAGGCAAATTGACTTAGATCTATTTAACTTCTTAGATGTAACTAATCTTATAGTTCCCAGTATTAATGGCTTACCGAAGATACATAAAAAGCTTCAAGATCCACCATTACGTCCTATTGTTTCTGGCCAAGGTTGGATCACAGAAAATATGTCTTTATTTGTAGAAAGAGAACTGAAAGAAATCTTAAAGAATCATGGTACAGTGTTAAGAGGCGCAGATGACTTATTTCATAAATTGCATCCAGTGATGGAAGCAATAATGGATAAATCCAGCCTTCTTCTTAACACATTGGATATCAATAGTCTTTTTACTACCATACCGAATGAAGCAGGTATAAATTCAATAAGAAGACTAATATCTGCAAGGAAGAATGCATTAGAAACTCGAACTATTTGTGACCTACTTGAGTTGATTCTGGAAAATAACTTTTTCTTATTTGTTGAACAAAGCTATTTACAGAAATGGGGGGTTGCCATGGGCACCCCCTGTGCCAATAGTTATTTGAACCTAGTTCTAGTTCAATGGGAGTTGGAATTTGTTTTAAATACTGACAACCCATAGTCTGATAACATTCTGTACTATGGGTGTTTTGTAGATGACTTGTTCATCTTATGGAAAGGAAGTACAAAGCCATTTCAACTCTTCCATAATTATTTGAATACAACCATCTTGTTCTTGACTTTTAGCTCTAACTATTCTAAACACACAGTAAGTTTTTTGGATGCAAATGTTATGCTCAATGAAATAGGAGAACTAGAAATTGAACTACACAGGAAAAGTACCTGGCATAACCACTATCTGCTGAAAAGCAATATGCATCCTAGACACATTTCCAGAAACATCATGAGAAATGAAACTAATAGGATTTATAAACGTTGTAACCGAGAGGACACACATAATAGAGAGGTGAGTTTTTTACAGGAAAATTTGAAAGAAAGAGGATATAAGGGGAAAGACTTAAGATTACCAATGCAGGAAAAGGAAGATAGGAAGAAGGATAAAGATACACTCACCAGATTTGCTCTAACTTATAGCACGGATAACTATCAAATTCAGCAAATAATCCAACAGATTTGGCCTATTTTAATGCAAGATTCCCAGTTGAAAGACATAGTGGGAGAAAGACCACATTTCTGCTACAAAAACAAGAGGAATCTGAAAAGATTATTGTTTACTAATACACAAAAGACAAAGCAGATTCAAGGACAGAAGGGTACTTTTATGTGTGGCAATTGCAATATTTGTACTTTGATAGATAGTAGCAACAAGTTTGAGCATCCAAGAACCAAGAGACTTTATATATTTGATGTCAAAGCAACTTGTACCCATGAGAAATGTTGTCTATCTGACTACATGTAGATCATGCCAGTCATTTTATGTAGGCAAAACAAATTAAATGCTTAAGAAACATATACAGAGGGATCAAAGGGACATTGTGAACCAAGATGTTCATAATGCCCTAGCTAATCATGTCAGTCAGCATAAAGATCACTTGTTTTCATATAAAGCTATAGAGACCATACATATTGGCCAAAAAAAGGGGGATATTGAGAACATAACTGAACTTAGGGAAACCAAATGGGTAATAAACCTTAGAGCTGATCAATATCCAGGCTTGAACAGTGTTATACCGTTAAAACCTGTCTTGAAGAGACGTAGATCGACCATGAGCTAATGAGATCATACGTGATGAATGACAAATATCTGAAGAGACATGGTGCAATTTTAGTAAAATCTCCTATTGATTTTTAATGGATTGGATGAAGTCAGAAATTTATACATTCTGGATGGATGGAATGAAGTCTGAAACTTGTATATATTGCTATAGTGAAACAACATACTCATTACTTTGTCTCATAAGAGCATTTATATCCTAATGGAAGTTTGATCATGTTAGTGTCAAGATTAGAAGATTTGATGCTGCTGACATATGCTATTTGTAGTTCAATATGCCCATGTCTTTCCTACTCTGGTTTCATCTAAAAACTGAACAGCATGATAAACATCTGAACAGAGATAGTGGAATCTTAGTAAAAGTTCCCCATAGATTTTGAATGGATGGGATGAATTCAGAAACTTTTATACACTGACTTTGGATGGATGAAATGAAGTCTGAAACTTGCATATGTTGTTACAGTGAAATAACATACTTATACTCTTCTCAGGAAAACTTATAGGCAGTTACCATGTGAATTTATTGAAATACAAATGTGGCCATACAAGACATGGAGCCTTGACATTTATTGTCACTCAGCAATTATCCTACCATAGCCCTGTTTTGGGAAATGAAATTTTAGTAATGACATCGCCTATCTTCTATCGATAGCGCTGTTTACTAATATACATTTTTTTGTCATCCTCATCACTGAACATCAGAGATATGTGAAAAACTTATTTTGGGTTAATTAGATAAAAGAAAAGAAGTTCCATAATAGGAATTTATGAAAGTCAGTAGATTTATTTTATGCCACTCCTTGGAAGCCACTATTGGCTACTTAGATCATCCATTTATTGTTCGTGCCATTTTTACTCTATTGAATATTAGAAATATGTAAAAAACTGCTTCTGGGATTATTCGATAAGTTTTTCAATAAGAATACATGAAGGCTAGCAGACCTGTTTTGTTGTTTCTTGGAAACCACTATTAGCTGTTTAGTTCACCTATTTTGCATATTCTGACTTCAATACACTGGTATGAGGCATGCTTCTAAGTATGAATGAAAGCTAGCTGCTTCACCTGTTACTTCTTTTGGAAGTGCTTTTGGTTACTAACACCACCTACTTTGCATATTTCATTAGTACTGAACATTAGCAAGCTGCGTGAGGCATTCATTTAGAAAATGGAACTGTTAACTTGGTTTATGCAAATCAGACGGAGAAATCCAAACATGGATTGGCTGGAACTTTGGTGCTGATATTCTCATTGGGTGAATAATTCTGACTGGCTTATATATACAGATGAATGTCCTATTTGATTATATGATCTGAAGAAGAACTATTCGAAAGCGCTTATTGTATATTTTTGTTCTTATTTTGTCTTATTTTATTCCTTTCATTAAATTCTGGATTTTAACAGAACTTTTATTATTGGATTGCACAGACAGTTCATTTGCTTTTCAGCACAGTATTAGCCTGGGTGAACTAGCTGCCATTTGGTGTATACATGTAAGAGTGTGGGGTGTGTGTGTGTGACTCGGTTGTGTTCGTAAGTGCAATCTAGTGGAGTGTGGACAATGCATGTCAGATGTATGCGTGTGTGTGTGTCTGTCCATGTATGCACAAGTGATAGTAGGATTGACCACATGATGGTAATTTCCCTTGGGATTTTGCCGTACATGGAGTGAGACATGGGACACCAGGATAACCTGTCAGGTATGTGAACACAGGACAACTGATAGCATAACATGGTCTGCAGCATGGAGCATGCATTGGGAGGTGCAGTACATACCAGGTATACACATCATATTGCCAGCAGCAGATAGGTAACTGGCTACCCACATCTGCAGCACTACAAATGCAATGGAGAATAACCACAACACATCGGTGAGTGTATCCAGGTAGTACTGTCGTCCGCATGATGGGTAGCTTGTGCAGCAGATGTGGCATGGACTGAGCAAGACTGTAGTATGAGGCTCTGGTGTGTGGCATATGTAGTGAATGTAGCAGCCCCAACCATATAGGGGCCTCATACACCATTACTGCCCATACACAGGGTAATACAGGGTGACAGCTGTGAGGCCATGTACAACCTACTCCACTCAGGTCAGGGAGGCGATGAAGTAACAGATCAGGTGTGGTAACCACACTTGTAGGCATGGAGAGGGATGATATGTTAATGGAATGTAGTGATGCGTTTGTATTAGCAAGTGCCACGTTGGAAGGGGAACATATGTAACTGACTGTGGGACTGTCTGCAAACTCAGGGAAGGTGAGGTAGTAAGGTGGCTGTCAGTGTGAGTGTGTGTGAGTGTGTGTACTGTTATGCACTGCTGTACAGGTCTTAATGTGTGTATTTGTTTACCCCACAGGTGGAGAGGTGGGTCAGGGTCCCTCCTGCATGCATACTGAGGTAGGTGTCCCTACAGACACCGATGATGATGAAGGTACAGGTGAGGCACAGGTGGGGTTATCAGAGGCTAACACTGTGCCAACGTGTCATCCCCCTCCTAGCCACCCCAAGCCTGCACACAGTTACAGTGCCCCTACAAACCCCATCACATGTGGTCATAGCAGAGGGACAGTTGATGCTTGGTGGCAATAGACAGGAAAGTTTGGTGTCCATGCCAACTGTGTCGAGTTGCAGTCAGCATAGCCAGATGTCTGGAAGGCCACCACATCGGCAGATGTACCATGGTGCTCATGGGAGGACTGCAGGTCATCCTGCCCCGGGCAGACGTGCCACAACTGGTACCACAGGGAGCATGTTTCAGGCTGTAATGGAAGCACAGGCACATATGGAAATGCACTCCAGACAGGTCCTGAGGCTGCAGAGGTCTGCTTTTGCAGCTGTAAGTGGCACCCTCCATGAACTCGCTGTTGCCTTTCGTGAATATACTGAGGTCATGGATAGATGGTGGGGTGAGATGGTTGGCCTCCTTGACTGTGGGACCTCTGTGCTAGAATGTGTGGTGAGAGTGGTGCAATGTCTGCATGGATGTAGGCCAGAGACACCAGCAGCTGGCAGTTAATATAGACATGCCAGGATGCACAGCCACTCCTGTCATGGCAGTACCAGCCCCAGCACACCACATGGGCTGCTGTCCACACCACACCACAACAGGCCATGTGCACATGGCCCTGGCCAGGCCCAGGTGGGACATTGTTCCAGCAGACATATGTCATCATCAAGGGAGAGTAGCACCTCAAGGTCTGTACCTACACGTGCCCATGGAATCCCTGGTAGGCACAGTCGGCGTGTTCATGGCCAGAGGCACTGAGCTTCACACCCTGCCAGGTATGGTCTGCAGCTGTCCAGCATTACCCATGTGGGGCAGCCACATGGCGGAACTGTGTGCATGTATACCCACACACTATGCAACTACACCTGGGGAGTCCCCATGCCAGCACACACCACATCACCATGCCTCAATCAAGGAACCACATCCCTCGCCCACACACATGGTGACTCATGTTTGGACCACCCTCGGCCTCTGGCATACCTGCAACACACCCTGTGCATATGATAATACCTGTGCCACATCCCTGTCATCCATAACATCGATGCAGGGACAGGCTAACATGGTTCTGATGCACAAGGTGACTGTAATGGGGTGCCGCAATGTACCACAGTGTAGAATGTAGTCAGGGGTAATGTGCACTGCATACATGTCAGGTAGTGTAGCTATGCAGCTAGGATGACAGTCACACACCCTGTGCATATGATGGTACCTGTGCCACATCCCTGCCATCCATAACATCAATGCAGTGACAAGCTAACATGGTTCTGATGCACACGGTGACTGTGATAGAGTGCCACAATGTACTGCAGTGTAGAACATAGTCAGGGGTAATGTGTACTGCATACATGTCAGGTAGTGTAGTCATGCAGCTAGGATGCATCTCAGCTGTTGGTAACACCAATTGATATCCCCATACTGTCATCCATTTGTGCTGTAGGCATACATGTGTCAGCAGGAGGATGGTCCACAGTCATATTCCACAGGAGTATTTCAGTGTGGTGATACCATTACCGTGACATATGTGGTGTATAGTTGCACACATGCCACAGGTATGTATAACAGCTATTGGCCATGCAAACATGACTGGTGGCCTGCTGGTACAGGTATAATCTGCACCTTTATGTCTACCCATCCACATGCATACAAATCCTGACTTGGCAACACTGTGTCTAGACCCCAATCCGGGTATGTAGTGTTACTGAACTGTGTGGCTGTCATTGGACACACAACATCATCTGTAGGGTAAGGTGTGTACCAGGTCACGTGCTACATGCAGACCATCCACAGACACGTACAATATGGTAATGGGGGGTATAATGTTTGTATGTGGTGTATATATAGTGTGTCATGCCATCATATATACATTGACCGATGCATAACGGGTAGACACACATCCTAGAGACCTGGTTGTGTAGTTGCTAACTAACTAGTCCATGTGTCCAATGTGTTACAGGTAGGTTATACACAGCACATGTGTAAGTGGGCCGTATCCTGTTCTCTGTTACCTGTATGGGTGATGATGACATTGGCCACCTGAGAGTGGTACGTGGGGCCATATACCAGGTGTACCATGGTATAAAGACAGTGTACACAGCACCCACATACCCCACTGGGTATTGTACACACTAGAACCCATCTAGATACTCTGACACCCACTATAACACAGTGGCCACGACGCAAAAACAATTCATTGCATATCACAACAGTGGTACTACAGGGATATGCATGTGATGTGCATGCCACAGGCATAGTAGGGTGTTGCATTGCATTGCCACACCTATGGGCAACAACAACAATATCCTTACTACTGTGTGGCAATGTGTATTGTAATAGGAGTATGTGGACTCGGACAGGTGTACCCTACAGATATGCACACATGCACATATACACACACGTGGAAGACCTCAATGGGACTTCCATGCCTACCAACCCATTGGTGCAACACTGTTGTGCTGGTACTGCAAGGCACATGTAGCTGTTAGATAGTGGAGTGTAACAAGCTACATGCTACGTTAATGGGGTTGAGAGGCACCACACACTATATGAGTCATATGAATTGGCATCCTCCCTAGCCAAACATGTCCACCCTGCAATACACTACAAAATGTTGGCGATCCCATAACCACGGCCAGTGGAAACATGGGCACATGATGTTACCTGTACTACATCCCACCTGTATGATGTCAGGCTTTTATTGGTAACATATCATGCAGTACGTTCTGGCTCCCATGGGGAATGTATTATGTGGATGCCATCAACATTACCAGGCTTCAGATACACAGACGCAGATATGCAGATACAGGTATACATATACATCATTTATATATATATATATATATATATATATATATATATATATATATATACATGTGACTGCACATACACATGCAGTTATATGTACAGTATGAAACATAAGCGGTAGGTGCACACAATATGGAACAGCCACTATGCCTACAGTTGACCCCTGAATGACTGGACACTGTATGTGCCACCCATACAAAATGACAGTCGTTGCCTGTAACATACACCCAAAGAGTGGTCATAGGCGAAACAACACCCACAGATTTGCTGACATGGTAACCTGTCATCTTGTACTATTACAGTTTTACATGCCATGCCATATAGCTGTTCAGACACTGACAACTATATCAATGGAGTGATGCTACAGTGGACCAGATACACTCAAACAGTAGGTTGTAAATGTTCACAGCTGTTGCTGTCCAGGCCAAGCCATTCACATTGTACAATAGGAAAGACACACTCAGCCAAAGAATACCTAACAATCGACAGTATATACTCCAGGTGTGTAGTTCAGCAACCTCTATCTACACACGGTACAAACACAGTAGGTGGTATGGACGTCTTATGATCACATAGGTTGTAACTGATACATAACTTTGCATGACTAACACCACCATGTGCACACCAACACATAGAATGGTTTGTATGGCAGGGGACAGTAGTCTTGCAGTACCCAGATCCATGACAGTAATGTGTATATAGGTGAAGTATGTGGTAGTGTACATCCAGATACCTTAAGGCAGCTCAGCCCTGATAATCCCACATTTTGTAGCAGCCTAGGTCTTTTTTGGTTCTCCCCTGGACTCAATTATACAGGGCCATATACCACTGTTACATACATTGAGCTCTGAAGTGCATGAGGTCACACATGTATTGTGTAGATGGCGCCCACACACATATATGGACCCAGCCCCATCATATATGTGGGGATTGCAATGGCAGTGGATTGATGGCAGACATGGTAGTGTGTTATACTCCCAGCCTACTATGGATCAACCATCGACAGCATGACATATGTGCACAGCTTGGTATGTAGGTGATGGACAGAGGCTGGAATACAGGCGCATATGCGGACAACTATTGCCATACACTACATAAGGTGCAGGTGTTACAGGATAGTCTGTAACATATCCTTAGTCAGGGAATTGCTGGTATGGACAGCCATGGATGTAGCCATGTACCTGTAACATGCAACATACACACTGCCAGTGTATTATCTGACACAAGACCTGTGTGGTGGACAGATAAGACATGATAGGCACAGCTCCAGCTGGCATGAGGGTAGGCCCACAGTTGTGTGCTATGCAGACAGACTGCATTCCATGGCAAACTAGCATGTACACTCGCACCCTGTAACACCAGCACTTTACAATGCATAACACAACTCCACTCGCAGTCTGTCTGTACTTCCTGATCCTCCGACAAATATGTGGCTACCCTGAGTGTTCCAGTTCTCCTGTATGGGGTATTGCTACATGCTGTCGGTAACACTGCTGCCCGCATACGGGATGGATGCCCATCACACAGGAGATGTAATGGGACCACACACACATGATGTGGGGATCAATAGTCGGTGGCTGCCATGACAGTGTTAAATGGGTGTATACATGTTTAATCATACATCTGGTTATCTGGATATGTAAATGTACATATATTCCCACCATAGTTCCTGGACATGAAGTGTAGGCCACCCCAGCCCGTATGTTCCCAATGTCATAGTTGCAGGTGATGTCAGGTATCTCTAGCAGGTATACTAGTAGGCTATTGCTACTGTCCTTGGGATTGTCTTCACAGACATGGTGTGTGTGGCAGGTCACATCTGCTCATAACATGTGTGCCATTGGTTACTGAACAACATCCAAAGGACATCAGTGTACAGTACTATTGACCAATATATGTGGGGGTCTGACACAGTTTGTACATTCCAGAGGTATACACCTATGCCCTTAGTGCTACACATGTGTACCATGCCTCACAATATGGATGTGGATGGCCATGTAGATGGGTATAACACATGACAACAGGTATATAATGTCCACCATAGGTCATGCATTCACACATCCCTGCCTGGCCTGTAATGGTATGACCACTGGTACACGGATGCCATGGCCACATACTACACAATAGGTATTGACATACATCCGCACTGCATCCCACTGCCCTGCCTGACATACATGAGGTCCGGCAGTGGGACATCTGGCTAGCATCTGCACATGACATTCCACTAGGTAGGTACACTCAGCTGCTAGGTATTTCAAAATGCACTGTGCAGGCTGCAGGCAGACTGGCTCAACACTAACCTACACCTCCCAAGGGGGAATGCACATGTACCTGCATATACAGCAGGCTTCACAGGCATGTCACAGCACAAGGTAGGATACACCTGTGTGATAGTGAACACAGCCATAGCCACATATAGTTAGCTAGCATGGTATGACAGTATATGGACTATGTGTTTGACACCATCCTCATATGTGCCACTCACAGACTACCCTACATATACTGGCCTGCCACACAGTTTGATCTGGTGGGTGTCTGTGGTATGGGACATGTGTTTATGGCCCTACAAACATGTATGCCACTACAGTACCATACAGTGGGGCAGCATGTAACATCTGAAAGTAGGGGAACTAGAACAATGTCATCTACCACAGTCTGTACACAGGCTAAGGTACATATCAACACTACACACACTGTCAACATTCACCATAGGTACACAGACCTCAGTACTGTATGAAAATCCTCAGAATGTGCAGGTAATGTAATGTAGCCCCTACTGTACATAACATGTGTAGCAGTCAGATATATCCTTGGCTTGTTCTCAGCCATGATGCCACAAAGTATGGTGTACAACACATATACACCACTTCATGCATGACATATGTACAAAGGTTGACAGAGGTATGTCTGGGAGAACATACACAGGGCCAATATTGACATGTTGCTGTGATGACCACATATATTAAATATTGTTACAGGGTTGTTGCAACATATGTCCTTTGAGGGATATGACGTCTTTGACTACCACATCTTTCTCCATCTACTGACTTCAATCCTCACACTACCTTCAGCAGTCGACAGCTACTTGGTCCATGGGTGACACATGCAGCCATGGACACAACACTGCCCAGGCTGCAGATGACCCTGCAGATGGTGATTCCCCATCACCATGAAACTGACATGGCAGGTATTGAGACATGTACATCAGCCATATCCACACAAAACACTGTGAAAGCAACATTACTCCAAATGCAGTATAGCGGCACTTACAGGCTGTAGTCAGGTCAGGCACATCCACCTCCCATTTGATGCACTGTTTCCACAGTGTATGTTGTTAGAGGTACACCACAATCTCTCTAGGATGCTGTTTGGCACACAACAGATCTAGTTCCTGCTCACAGTGGGTGACAAGGACCAACACCACCATGATGTTCTTGGGTATTGGAGTGTGTTTCTATACAATTGGTGATGGGGATGTTACAACTGCTGTTTCACGTGCAATAAGCTAGGGAAGGGCTGCAATTCATGCAGAGGTCATCAGCTGATCATGAGCATTACTTACATTACACATGCTGCTGCCTAAGCAAAGCAGGTGTAGGTCTCCATGTCCACCTGAGAGGGGGTGGGGGATGCAGACAGAGGCTAATACATGTCAGGGAGGGGTGGGAGAGTAAAACTGAGACATGGTTGTGTCACACAGCTAGCAGCCCAGGGTATCAACCCTCTGATGACTAAGTAGGTTACCTGTTGTGGAGCACTTAGAACATATATGTGATGGTGAGTGACATCTGCAACAGGGATACAATAGCTGTACTGTAGGTGACATACACATGCCTGTCGACATGAACAGGTGCCAGCATCAACACAGCCATACTCTGACAAGGACACACACACATTAACATACGTGGCAGGGCCAGGTGTACAACTTATCGGTAGTGGGATTGCCACATCACATCACTGCGCAGGTATCCCATGCACCACACAGGTCATACAAGGGCTGTAAGGGTGAAGGGTATGAGAAGGTGTCTGACATCAGACAGCATGCTGCAGTATGCCCATGGGGGTTGTAGGGAGTCTGGATGTAAACATCCACAGCATGCAACACACACACAAACACACAGGGTGCCATTACTGACATGCATGTGTGCATGTCTGCACAGGTGTGTGGTGTTTGACTTTGCCAGATGCCTGTCCACGGCTAGGCGATGGGTGTACCTTGGCATCAGGCTGCATGACAATGGTCTGCATTGTGGCTCAGGGATGTAGTGTCTGCATTTGCCCACATAGGTGGGCATTGTATCCCCCATCCAGTCACCTGGGTGACTACTGTGTGTGGGCATTGCTGTGCATCGCTTGCCATGTCTGTGTTCCTTTGTCCATGACATGGACTGCATCTGGGATGTGCACACCTCCCACATGCATGTACAGTGACATGTGGAACTGTACCTGGGGTGTCCGGCTCATGTTGTGAACACAGATTATCATCAGATGTGCCAGTCCTGCTCACTTGGGGCAGGAGCTGGTAATGACCAGCAGCTTTACCCTGCAGCTACATGGTGCGCATGCTATTAGCATTCCTTGATGTCAGTGGCATCTGTCCATATGGGCATGTTGTCAGGCATGGCATGTCCATTGTGGGTCACATGTAATGGCACCACAGGTGGTGCAGTTGTCCATTGGAGAACATGGGGGAGGTGCACTGTCTGCATGTATGTGCATATTAGAGAGATGGACTGGGTGTCATGCCCTCTGTGGCCCACCGCTGTCACTCCATAGTTACTATCGGTAGCCAATGTGCAGTGTACTACTCACATATTGGCTGTTACCTAGGCATGTGTGTGTATGTGTGTGTGTGTGTGTGTGTGTGTGTGTGTGTGTGTGACACATGGGGTGAGAGTGTGCTCTGGGTAATACTGGTGTTGCTAACTGTGATTGCCTGGCCTTAATGTCACAAGTCTGGTTATGGCTCTGCACCCTGGCCTCTCAGCCAGGTACAGTGGACATTGTGATATATAGTATGGCTACCATGTAAGAAAATGCAAGACCCACTCCACATTGGCCACAGGTGTCACAGAGTCACAACCACCTCTACACCTGATACAAACACACACTCACACCTGTCATATTTGGGAGTAGAAACCCTACCTAACTAGTGTATGATACTACAGCACTATGCAGTTATAATAAGCACCACGGATATTACTGGGGTACTCTTTGCACGAAAGTGTATTACACACTGACTGACATCAGCAGGATTGCCAAAGTAGGGCTTTGAAATGACTGCAAGAGACTATCCTAAAATGCATTGCTCCCTACACAGACAGTAACACACACAATACACCCGGAACTGCCATGTGTGGGGATGGAACCCAACCACACATCTAATTCACAATACACCAGTATGCAGTTGCAGCATGCACTATGAAGATTACTGGGCTACAGCTCTCCCAGGGGAGTATTTCTAGGTGGGTGATATCAGCAACCTGTCAGTGACAGACAGACATGCACACATAGACTCACACAAGCACAGTTGCCACATCTGGGGTTTGACTTCCTACCTAACTACATTATCACACTACAGCAGTACGCAGTTACAGCATGCACTATGGAGATTACTGGGCTACAGCTCTCCCAGGGGAGTATTTCTAGGTGGGTGATATCAGCAACCTTGCCAAAGTTGGGTATGTGAAATGTACACGGTGTGAGTAACCTAAAAGCATTGCTCTCTACACAGTCAGACAACCACGCATACACGCACAGTTTGCAGGTCGGGGGCTAGAATTCCTAACTAATTATTTAATCACACTGTGACCATACGATGTTAAAGGATGCACTATGGAGCTTACTCGGCTACGATTGTCCAAGAGGTGTATTCCAAGTTGCGTGACATCAGCAGCCTTGCCAAAGGAGGGCATTCGACTTGTAAGGGGTGTGAGTGGCTTAAAAAGCATTGTTCTCTACACAGTCAGTGACTGACAGACACACACACACAGACTCACACACGCATAGTTGCCACATCTGGGGTTTGACCTCCTACCTAACTACATTATCACACTACAGCAGTAAGCAGTTTCAGCATGCACTACAGAGATTATTGGGCTCCAGCTCTCCCAGGGGAGTATTTCTAGGTGGGTGACATCAGCAGCCTTTCCAAAGTTGGATATGTGAAATGTAAGAGGTGTGAGTAACCTAAAAGCATTGCTCTCTACACAGTCAGTGACAGACACATACACAAACAGTGACACACACTCACACACACAGTTGCCATGTCTGGAGTTAGAACTCCTATCTAACTAGTCTATCACACCACAGCAGTACGCAGTTATGGAAAGCACCACAGTGATTACTCGCCTATAAGTCTCCCAAAGGTGTATTACACATTGGATAACCTCAGCAGGCTTGTCAGGGTACCGCTATGTGGTTGCCAGTGTGTGCATGGCCCATACACCATTCATGTAGGGGTGACATGCCACAGGCGGCCACACACGGGGTCATATGTCACAGGTGCATGTCTAGGGTAACTAGCTGACTATGTCCTTGTACAGCCATGTTGCACAGCTGACACATGGACCACATAGTTTGTGGTGCTGATAGGTACTAGTCGCTAGTAACTGCAGTATATGACATCTTCAACTGATGTGTTTGGGGCCCTTTGGCTGCGTGCTCAGTGGGACAGGCATGGATGGCTCCTTGTCATGGTCAACCTCTTCCACACATCTATATGCATCTACCTTTGGTGTATTATGGTGTGTTGTCCTTACATATATGTCTGTATTCCTATCCACTGTGTGTGCAAGGCATGAGTGGTGCATACTGACATGTGTCTGCAGTAACTATTGCAACTGCTGGATATTTCTGGTCCACTGGTGTTTGCATACATGGCCTTCATGTGTTTAAGTGCGTGAGCATGCCCTGTATGACCTTTCAGTATGTTGATGACTGACATTGCCTTAATTTCTCTAAGTGTGTGAGCATGCCTAGTAAGGCCATTTGTTATGCATGTGTGGAGCATGTCCAGTGGTTTGTACTGCACAGCTGACCTTTGTGTTGTACACCGACAGGTAGCATGCTGTGTCTTTAGAGTATCCACCGATCATTTGGCATTGACTGTTGCAACATGTCTGCATAGCCGGGGGTACACCTGACTATTTCTATGTTTCTACACAGGAGTTGGGGGGGCACACCTGACTGTTACTGTATTTCATTGTGAGGTGGGGGGCACACCTGACAGTTGTGCACATTTGCTAGGACTGTACTGGTATGTCCTGTAATCTGATTCTGTCAGTGGTCTTACCCATCATGCTGGCTACGCCATATCGGAGTACTTCCGTTCTTATCTTTTGATTGCATACACATTAGTTTCTGACTTCCTAGCTGTCACAACTGAAATCCCACTACCTGGCCTGCTGTAGTTTTTCCATGTAGGCTTGGGTGGGGGTCAGCCATACCCCTCATTGAGGCCATAGTATGGCATTTGTTTGTGTTTGTCTACACCTGTCCTGCTGGCTGTGGCTGTTGTTGGGTATGTGACCCCCCCTCCTGACTGGCATGTGTGAGTCACTTATCCTGTGGGTGTCCCAGTATTGCGGGTGGTGCTGCAGGGCTGCCTATATTGGATGCACATAGTACACTGTCTACGCATGGTAAGGCACAGGTAGTGTAATGCTTGGCATCCCTTTTACTGTATTTGAGTCAGAGATAGGTGCTATTCCCTCAGTCCCTCCTGTGTCAGTGTATGTACTATGCATTGTCTCTTTGCCAGGGCCAGGGCATAATGGGCATGCCTCCTTCTGCCTACTGGGGCAGGCTCAGGCTGTTCCTCCTCCGAGTCACTCTGTGCCTGCGCAGGCCTTGGCATTTTTGGGGGGCTATATGGCCCTCCCCCTTGCTGCTCCTGCTGCAGCTGTTTCCGCAGAATCATATTGTGTAGCATGGCACATATAAGGATGATTTGGGTACATGTAGTTGGTGAGTACTGCAAGGCTCCACTGGATGTGTCCAGGCACCGGAACTGTGACTTGAGCATCCCAAACACACGCTCTATTATGATTCTTATTTGTGCGCGTGCCTCATTATGGAGTTCTTGTTCAGGTGTGTGTGCATTTCTGATGGGTGTCATCAGCCACGGCTCCAGTGCGTATCCAGCATCCCCCACTAGGTGACCATGTGGGATGACCCACTGGCAGATTTCTGGTACAGCTGCGTCAGATGCCAGATGTGGGAATTGTGATAACTTCCAGGGCAGCCAGCACACATGTTCAGTATTATGCCCTGGGCATCCCACCAGACCTAGCAGTTGATGGAGGGGAAGCCCTTGAGGTTGATGTAGACCCTTACCCTGCACACCGGGTGGTGCGTGCAGTCTATTGCACCCACTACCTCAGGGTATTCCGTTATTTGGTGGAAGAGATGCATACTGCTGGCCAACGCCTCACGGGTGAGAGGGAAATATACGTGCTCACCAACATGTGCTGCCATGGCATCCAGGAACTGGTGGAGTACCCTGGATGCTGAAACCTGTAAGATTCCCCATCATATCCCCAGTTGGCCTATGGACGGTACCTGTAGCTAGTATTCTTAGGCCTACATATACCTTCGTTTCCACTGGGATGAGTTCCCCTCTGTTAGTTCTGTGTGTGAGGCATGGCGAGCACAGCTCAACAATCTGCTGTAGGAGGTCCCTGTCCAACCTATAGCACTCCACTATCTCCAGCTCAAGTAGCCCTTGGTAGGTCACCCTGGGTCTGTACACTCTTGTCCGTCTCCTCACTGTGGGTTGGTCAGCAGTATTCCCATCCTTGCCACCCTCAGCATCTTCCACAAGTTGTATGATAGCTATTGCAGCCCCTAACATTTTGCTGTTGTGAGTGTTAAAAGTTCCCGCTTGTTTACACCAGTGGAGTAGGGTGTGGGAAAAAACTGGAGGGGTAGGTGTTTGCATAGATTATAGTGGCGTTCTGGGCTGGGCTGGTCTGCTGCCTGTGTAATTGGCTGGTTCCGATCCGTTTCACCTGGCAGCGAACCTAATACCCCTTGATTAACTTCCTACTGCTGCTTTCCCTTCCCATTGCCCTTCTGATTCATCCCGGGGGTGCGCCGCACAATCGGTGTACTGCAGTGTGCACACTGCTACTATTTCCTGGGTTCACTTCCTTTATCTTCCTGTAGATCCTGTTGTATGGCTCGCACACCCGCTTACAATGTTTCGTAAGTGCTGGGCAGGTTTAGATACACTTCCTGGCTTTGCTGTGCTAAGCTGGATGCAACCCCGAGCCACAGGACTTCAATCCACTGACACTCCCACACATGATGTCACCTGCCTCCTAGTCTTGCACTCAGCTATTCATACTCATACACTGTTGGGACCTTCCACACATGCTGGGGAAAACCGGGATTCACCATCCTTCCTCTCATTTGCATAGTATTGCCTGCTAATGCATAGTTACATGTGTCACACTGTGCCTCCCCCCTTAGCAACCAGTACTAACTGGCCAGGTTGTCTTTTGCCTGCCATTGACTTACATGGCGGAATACAGATTTTAGTTAGACTGTTTTGTTTAGGTTTATTATCTTATTTCCCCACCGGTCCCATTTGGGCGCCGCTGCCCTATGCTTCAACGGACATGATAGGCAAACATATCATAAAAGTTGTATTGTGTACATTTGGCATTGTTTGCAATGCCAATGGCCTTCGACTTGGCCATCGGCATGCTTCCTCAATGCTATGCAGCCTTTATTTGGAGCTGTCATAGCTCTGTTTTGGAGTTTGCAGTTCCATACTCAGTTACTAACCGAGTATATGTCTCCATATTACGCTAGTCCTGCACGCCCCGATTCCTGCTTCCTGGATGGCAAATTTACCTCATTTGCATGGTTTTCACCTGCGAATGGGGTGATTTGCATACGGGGGCTGGGAACATGCAGCACTAGTGCTACAGTGCTCACTCACATCAGATGTGCACGTACGTGGATCGCTCAGCCGCCATATTGGCAAAATTTCATTTAACACTAATCAAGCACGCTGTGCAAGCTTTTGAGAAATCTTCCAAGATATATTGCAGTCACATTTCTGTTTAAAGAAAGTTAGAACAAGACTCTAATAAAATGTTAATATACATTTTTAATCATTCATAAGAAAGCTTTCCTATAACTTTTTAGTGTTGCCTAGTGCTATTAAGAAAACTGTAACAGTAAATTTTATTTCCTATAAACTGCAATTACATTTCTGGATGCTAAGGAACAGTCTGTGTGACACACTAATACTTGATGTATCTGCTACTTATTTATTTAGCATTTGTTTACTGGGAAAATCCAACTTGTAACGAAGCCAATTTTCAGGGGAGGCCTGGGGAGAAATGCTCTAGATTATATTTACTTATTTGTATATGAAGACAAGGAAAATGTACCTGGGCTGTAAAAGCCACTTTTCAGGAAAAACATGGGAGGAAAGCTTCAAACAGTTACAAAGAATACTACAATGTATTTTAAAGAGAATGTATTATTAATAAAGTACAAAAACAATAGCTTCATATACTTACAGTAAAATAGAGTTAAAAAATGTTCTGGCAAATTAGTACAAAAGTGATGAATATGCAGTTACAAAAAAAGCATAAATTGTGGAAGAGAAAGAACTCCATTGCTCATGTTAAGGGCTCCATTAAAAAGATATGCTTACATGATGCCATATTTTATGATTCAGAGATGCATTCACTGCAATGAAGAAAGACCTCAGTAACTGTTAATTTAGATTTCTCTGAATTGCTGTTAACCACTGTGAGTGGAGAGCGGCACTTTTGTATGGTAGATAAGAGAAGTGGCCGCTGCATCATGTTGAAATGGGTACCCCACAATCACTCTCTCACACACAATACACACATTTAAATACACTCACACACATACCCCATACACGTTCCTTCATTCTACACGTCTCCAATATCTCCTTCTTCTGCCATTGTAAATCACAGATGATTTCAGAAAGTCATTAATACCAGACATTAGAGTTTTGCACTTCATATCCTTCAGCAAATCTGTAATATACAAAAGTTGTTCTGTTAGTGACTTTCCAAGTTTGTGGGAGAAATACTTCAAATCTGTACCAGATTTTCTCCTACCATTAATTTTTGTTCTTTTTTGATTTATTACACTACAAGGTTGAGAGCTCTGTCTAATGTTTGCTGTTCCTCGTACATCATGAACTGCTGCAGGCATTAAATAATACCTGGGATCCTCACTATTTGTTAAAAATACCTTGCAGCACTAACTTATTTGTTAGCTCAGTAAGCTGCTGATGAGATTTACTCTGGCAAATGTGTAGCATTTAAATACCACCCACTCCTTTGTCATAAACTTTATTTTAATTTATGAGTTTTATTTCGTACATCTCTGATTTCTAATAGTGGTGCAAAGGAGTACTACCAAATATGGGAGGGTACAAGCTTGGAATAACTTTTAGTGCCTTTAAAGTATGTTACTTATAATAGCAGCCCTTGTGTCTAGTGGTTCGCTGGACCAGTTTTTCTTTTTTCTTTTTCTTTTTCTTTTTTTTTTTTACTTAAAAGTCTTTAAGGCACACCATATATAGTAACCCCATCCCTGTAATGTTTAAGTGCTGTTAAGACATGAGAAGTTATCCTTGGTATATACTGTTCCCTCAACCCATATCTGAAAATGTATCCCTAATGGTTACTGGCTCCCCCAGCTCTTGTCTACAGAGTTATCCTTGGTGGCTAGTGCCCCACTCCCCAATTCTGCAGACTTTGCTCATTAGTCTTGAGTTGTGTGGAAGTACAACAGCCTCCCAAACTCACACACATATATTCACACATTCATTGCACACACACACACACACACACACACACACACACACACACACACACACACACACACACACACGCGCACACGCGCACACACGCACACACACACACACACACACACACACACACACACACACACACACACACACACACACACACACACACACACACACACACACACACACACACACACACACTAGATGCACCCTCACACATACAACCCCAAAACCCCCTAACACTGCCTGACCACTAAACTTCCCAGCACTTACTTGTATTCCGAATGAGTTCTTGAAAAAGTCTCCTACACAGGAGACAAAAGTGCTTGGATTTAACTCATTTGGATTAATATTATTCATTTATTCATTTATTTATTTATTTTTTTTTTTCCTTTGCGTGTTGTTAATAAATTGCTTTGTTACATATTATATGCCTAGTGGATTGTTTTTTCACCACTGAAGCCATTCTGGTTCATCTGTTTTGCGGCTTTTTGTTTGTATAGTTTTCTTGGGAGAGGCCTTCAACTCATGAAGGAATAAAACTGTCCAAAATAATTTTTGCAGCTTGGTTCTGTGGAATTCACCCCAAGGAAGTTTTGAAATATTACAAAAAGGTGCAACAAGACAAGCAACTGCATTTAACTTGCTTATTTCAGAACAGAATCATCCTGGGTATATTAGAGAAAATATTTGTAGTTGTATAACTAAACATTATCACATTTGAAAGGTTTAAGAGTTTTAAGACAGGTTAATTCACACATTGAATATTATCTTATTTGCCAGTTACCTTTCCCCTCAAACATTTAAAATACATGAGAAGTCATATACCCTTTGGGTCACTTTAAGGTTTATTTAGTGATTTTTGGATCAGGTTTTTCCTGTTTTATGTAATGAAGTCTGAGTTCTGCCTTCCATTAATTAAATTCCTTCTGCTGTCCTCAGGGGCGGCCTTAGGTCAACTGGTACCCTAGGCAAAAGGACTCCATGGCACCCCCCACCACATCACCTGGTGCTCCCAACTTGGTCTACCTACTCCAAATAAAAACTGAAAAAGTGCCGCTGCTACAGCGGCACCCTAGGCAGCCACCTAGTTGGCCTATGCCTTAGGCCAGCTATGGCTGCCCTTTAGTCTTTATCAGCTGAATATGAATTACTACAAAAGTATTTCCATCCATGTTTTACTTTGCTGACTATCTTTTTCATTGAAGTCCCTCATTTTAGGTGATAGGATACTACATAAATCCCTTCAAACTTAACATCTCATACTCTCATCTTAAATTTGACTTTGATTGAAAACAGGGTGAGGGCTGAAAAAACTGAGTTAATGACAAAGCTTGGATGGATTATTACCAGATTGTGTTCTAAATGTTTTGCAAGACCAGACATATTTATGGAACAATGGCCCCCTGGAACTTTAATGTAATGGCCATGTTACATAGATATGGAGCTGCAACACCCATAACATAGGCTAAACTGGAGACTTTGACACTTACATCTACTGATAATGGCGTCATGATTACATAAATAGCAATGGTTTTAGCAGACAGCATTGCTTCAGTCCTAACAGAAAATCTTTGAAAGAAAAAGGAGATAAAGATCCATTCTACATGTCCTCAAAGGAAGTAACTTAATAGCACCAGAAGATTATATCTCTAAACATTGTGGAAAAGGGTATGGTCAGCTCATAAATTCAGAACCCTTTGTTGTGTATAGTGCCAAAGCTAACGCTTGCTTTGCTTGCTTTCCATACGTCCCCTTGAACTGACCAAGACATGACATTTTGCTCCTGACTAATCTATCCTAAACAAAGATGGACTGGTCCAGATGCATGAACTTTAGTAGATAAGACATAAGCCTCAAAGCCCAAACACCATATAGATGTACACACTTTAAATAGTGGGAAGATGGCATAATTGTTAAGGTGTTTACCTTACAGATGCAAGGTGCAGGGTTTGATTCTCACATGGGGTAAATGGCTAGGCTTGAAATGGTTCATAAGGGCAGTTAGCCTAGTTCTAACATTTGAATTTAATAGTAGCAATAGCATATAACTACCATGGTGCATCAGAACTTTATATTTTATTTATTTTCTGTCTTTTCATTGAAGCCCCTCATTTTACGGGACAGGATGGTATATAAAGCCCTCCATACTTAATGTCTTATACTCCTATCTTAAATTTGACTTGAGACTGAAAACAGAGTGAGGGCTGACAAAACTGTGTTAATTACAATGTTTGGATGGATTAAAACCAAACTATTCCAAAGTTTTGCAAGACCAGACATATTTATGGGACATTGGCCCCTGCATTTTTAATCTAATGGCCATGTCACATGAAGAAAGTGTGACTTTTCTCAATGGAGATGTACCACCCACAGTTTAGGCTAAAGTGGAAACTTTAGCACTTAGATCTGCTGAAAGTGGCTCCATGATTACTGTTTTCTGTGTACAGTGCCAAAACTACCCCTTGCCTTACATCCCTTCATATGGTTCCTTGAAATGAGCAATACATAACATTTTGCCCCAGAATTATCTGTCCTGGGCAAAAATGAATTGATTTAGATATATGAACTTAGTAGATAAGATCTAAGCCATATAGATATACAAACTGCAATTTAAATTTAATAGTGTCAGTAGTATATAACCACCTGGATCCATCAGAGCTTTATTTTTGTTGATTTATTTATCCTTTGTTGATGGGGTTAGTCCCTCTAGGCTAATAGTCTCTTTTTAAGGTACACCCAAGATGGGATTTGTACTACTAGGGGAAATCTGGTCAAATCAGCAGGAAACTTTTTCTACTCATTAGGAGAGTGTTCGTTCTAATTCCAGCACAGTGGCAGCTGGGAGAACAGTGCTCACTGAGATCCAAGATGGCAAATAGCACAAAGATAAATGCCGTTGCAGTGTTTGAGGCTTTGCAGGGTTCTGAGGACCAGTTTTAGCAACAATTATTTGTTTCAGTGGAAGCAAATGTTCAACACAATGATGGATATTTTATTACAACTCTCCATTCAGGAGTATTGTGGGATTATATTTTAGGTGTATGGTTGTTGCAAAGTGGACTGGAGAGTAGAAAAGATATTTTACAAGATGAAATTATGGAAAATAAATCCAAGGATATTTTAAAAGAAGACTGATAGAAAAAGAAATCATATGCCTAGACTTTATGTAAACTACTAGGAAAGCAATTCAGAACAAAGAAGAAGAAATAGTTATAGCATTTGGGATACTTTAATGATCCAATCGGGAGTGAAGGCTCATGAGGTAGTGTAATTCTTATTCATAAACAGAATTCTGTGACATTATTTTTGAGACAGGTTCAGTTACAGAAATTTTTTGGGGAAGCATGAAAGGAAAGAGAACTGTGATCCATAGAATTCAAATGTGGTTAAAGCATTTCATAGAGAAACAAAAAAAAATACATGTTCAATTTCTAGCTAAAGTTGAAAAAGAAATGTTAAAGAAACATTTAAGCAAATTTTGGAAAGAAGTTATGAACATTAGTAAAGAGTATGATAACAGATGATTACTGATTGGTGGATGGGACTGTCAAATTGTACTATAAATGGAGAAAGAAAAAAATATTCATATCCCTAGTATGATAAATGTAGAAGGTAACAGGGTGTTGTAAAATATTGGAGACACAAACTGAAACATGATTTTTTTTTTTTTGTGGAAAAGATATCATTTGATAGCTAACTGTGATAAGATGAAATGTTACATTTATGAAGAGATCATGAGGCAAGAAAGTGTGAATTGAAATGTTATAAATGTAACAAAATTGGGCATTTATAGCTGGATTACAAACTAGTAGAAGAGGATGAAGAAGAAAACAAAAGTGAGGACAGTATGTGGAGAGAAGAAATGGTCCAAATAAAAGATCAAGAAAACGTAGGGAATCAAGATCAGGGTAAAACTAAAGATAACTATAAATAGTGCTAACTTTACCCCCCTCTCACCCCCTAAAGGGCCCATATCTATACAGGAAGAATGCAGAGTCCCTGTAATCACAACTAAACAGGTAAAAGCTGCACTCTCTAAAGCCAAAAACACAGCATCCATGGGACCGGACAACATCCCAGGCTGCGATTTACACGAACGTCAGAACGAACTGGCTCCCCACTTAAGCACCATGTTCAATAATAGCCTCGCATCAGGCTTTGTGCTCACTGAATGGTGCACAGCAACAGTTATCCCACTCCACAAAGGGGGAGCCACCACTGATCCCGGGAACTATCGACCTATTAGCCTGACGAGCCTGGTCTGCAAGGCTATGGAACGTATCATCATGGAACTCATAAACAAAGACATTGGTAACCTCCAAACTCTGGATCCCACCCAGTTCGGGTTTGTGAAAGGCAGATCATGCCTCCTGAACTGGATGGACTTCTTTGAGGCAGTCACCAAAGTCGTGGATGTGGGTAAGGTGGTTCACACAGCCTATCTTGACCTCGCCAAGGCTTTCGACACCATCCACCATTCTGGAACTATAGCTAAACTCACTAAACTAGGTATAAATCCCTACATCACAAGATGGGTTGCCAACTGGCTCACTGACAGAACCCACACTGTAAAAGTTGCATTCTCCAAATCTGACCTCAAAGCAGTGACAAGTGGAGTACCACAGGGTTCCGTCCTGGGACCTCTCCTGTTTGGTATCTACTTTTCTGAAGTACAGGCTAACAGAAAAGGCCTCTGGCTAATGAAGTTCGCAGATGACTGCAAACTAAGAGCCATAGTCAAGTCCCCAAATGATGTGGACATCCTACAGAAGGGCCTCACTGAGACAGATGCCTGGTGTCAGAGCCATGGCCTCAAGCTCAATGCCGAAAAGTGCAGTGACATCTCCTTTGGTAAAAACTCTGTACCTATGAACTACCACATAGGCAGCAATCTACTTAACACCAAATACGTGATAAGAGACCTTGGGACCCAGGTGGACAGCAGTCTCTCCTTTGATAGTCACATCACCACAGTTGTCAGGAAGTCTTTCTACGTGGCTCACCTCATCATAAAAGGGTTCTCATCCAGGAAAAAAGAGGTCATTGTTCCCCTTTGCTCGTCACTCATTAGACCCATTATACAGTACAACTCCCCTTTTGGAATGTACCTCACAAGACATCTGCAGCAGCTGGAAAGGCCACAGAAGTACCTCACAAAGAGGATTACTGGCCTCAAACAAATGCCTTACACTGACTACCTCAAAAAACTCCAGCTTTACTCAGTAGCATATCGCCTACTCTGAGGTGATCTCTGCCTAACATATAAAGCTGTCAAACCCAGAGCTGTTGGACATGCTACACCTAAAGAATTCCCAATCCCTCTGAGCTACATGCTCTAGGGACCTAAACCTTGTCACCACAATAAACAGGACACACTGGAGGGATAGATTCCTGTCCAAGAGACTCCCTATACTCTGGAACAAGCTACCCATAGGTTCATAGGTTCATAGGTTGGTACTAGGCTATCAGCCCTAGGGCCTATACAAGCCTAGCCATAACAATTCCCTGGCTATTTCTTCCCACACTATTTACTTCCCTGGACCCCTGTCTAGCAGGTCGACTGACGTGATCCCTGGGGTGAATTTCCTTTCTCCCATCCAATCGTCAAGGTTCCTTTTGAAGAGGGCCAAAGAGGCACTCTGCTTGACATGTATGGGCAATCTATTCCAGAGTCTGGGGAGTCTCTGGGTCAGGAACCTATCCCTCCAGCATGTTTTGTTTATTGTGATGACAAGGTTTAGATCCCTGGAGCGTGTGACTTTGAGGGATTGGGATTTCTTTAAGTGTAGCATGTCCAACAGCTCTGGGTTTGACATGGCCTTGTATGTTAAGCAGAAATCGCCTCTGAGTAGACGATATGCGACAGAGTATAGCTGGAGTTTTTTAAGGTGGTCTGCGTAGGGCATCTGCTTTAGGCCTGTGGTTCTTTTAGTGAGGTATTTCTGCGGCCTTTCCAGTTGTTGCAGATGTGTTGAGAGGTACATACCAAATGGGGCGTTATATTCTATAATGGGTCTAATGAGGGATGAGTACAGTGGGACAATGACCTCCTTTTTTCTGGATGAAAAGCCCTTAGTGATGAGGTGTGCCATATAGAAGGATTTCTTGACTGTTGTGGCGATGTGGTTATCGAAGGTGAGACCACTGTCCACCTGTGTCCCTAAGTCTCTTATCACACTTTCATTGTTTAGTGTACTGCCACCTATATGGTAATTCACAGATACATGTTTTTTTCACAAAGGGGATAACTATGCATTTCTTGGCATTGAGCTTGAGCCCATGGCTCTGGCACCAAGCATCTGTTTCTGTAAGGCCCTTTTGTAGAGTATCCACATCATTTGGGGATTCAATAATGGCTCCCAGTTTGCAGTCATCTGCGAACTTTGTTAGCCAGAGTCCCTTAGTGTTGGCCTGTACTTCAGAAAAGTAGATGCCAAACAAGAGCGGTCCCAGGACTGAAACCTGAGGTTTATGTCAAGCAAAGTTCTTCATTAGCAATCTTCAAGAAAAATCTTGATGAGTGGATGGGAAATAGGAAATACACCCCGGGGATCACTTCTGTGTCTCTGCTGGACAGTGGCATAGGAAAATAACTTTCTTGGGTGGCATAAGCTATGGAACCTTGCTGGCTAGGCTTAAGTAGGCCCTTGGGCCGATAGCCTAATACCTACCTATGAACCTATGAAATAGAAGATATAAAAGAAGATTCTGAAATAAGTGATAAGGAAGACATAAATTGCAAAATAATGAAATGTAAAAAGAATTCTATTGGCAAAAGAGTAACAAACAGAAAGAGAAAGTTTAAAGGCATAGGTGGAAAAAAGAAAATCGATAATGCAAATGAGATAAATAATTCAAATTTACATAATTTCTAGGAAGTTACAACATAGGCATAATAACAACTTTAGAATTCTTTCAGTAAATGAAAATAGTATTAAAATATAAGCAGAAGAATAGGCATTGTAAACTGGTGTACTAAGTGTGATGTTGACGTAACAATATTGGAAGAAGTAAGATACTTGACACAGGAAGAGAGATTACAAAAAAGATCTTTGGATAGGAGATACAATATGGAACCTAGGAAATGGACTATTTTCTGGCTTAGTTATACTTTCTAGGAAGTCAGTGAAAATATTGAATATAGTATTGGTAATGACAGAAATATTAACTGTTGTAGATCTCAGATAGCATAATCAGGTTGATAGAATTATAGCATTGTATGTCTATGTTACAAATAAAGAAAAGGAAAATGCATTTCATAAAATTCTGGATTATGTAGTTATTAATAGGAATATAATATTAGTGGGACATTTTAATTGTGATTTGAGAGGAAAATAGAAGAGAGGACATGATAAAAAAATGTTTGAAGTTGTAAAATGTGACAATTTAACGATATGGAAATCTATTTGTGAACATATAGTTGAGGTGTACATAAAAGTGAAATAGATTATTTTATTATATCAACATATGTAAATACAGCTGAGGGGGAGACATTTGTAACATGCCTTTCAGATCATTCAGCCATATGGATAGAGATCCAGGAAAATGAGGAGTTTATCAGATTGGGAAAATGAAAATGAATAAATGAGAAATTACAGGATGCAAATGGAAAGAAAATAAGTATGGAAGTATGGAAAGATTACATTTCTACTAGTGTGTGTTACAAAAACTCATCTGAGTGGTGGCAAGCTTTTAAAAAATAAAACAATATTTTTTTAGAATTATCTGATTGATTAAGTAGCAATTTTAGAATACTAGTAATATGAGAGACATTAAAAATGATAGAGGAGAGGTAAGAAGATCTCAGGAACAAATTATGAATATTATAATAAATTATGTAAAGAAAATGTTTCAAGATAGAAAGCACAAAAAAGGAATGACGTTAAAAAATTAATGCACAAGAAATTAAAGAATTGAAAAACAATATTTGTTTATATGAATTAGATAAGGTACTTGTGCAAGTTAATTTACAGTCAATTTCAGGACCATATGGAATACAATACCAATTTTATAAGAATTTTATGGACTGGCAAAAAAAAAACACTTCTTAAAAGTTATGAATGAGTCATTAAATGAAGGTTTTATGTATAAAGATTTATGCAGTGGCATACTTAAATTTGTATGGAAAAAGGAAGACAAAAATAAAATTAAAACTTGGAGACCTATAGTACAGAACAATGAAGATTATTTGAGATTTATGAAAATAATTCAGAAGAGAATGAAAGGTAAAAATGAAATGTATTATCGAAGACAGTATATACAGTTAAAAGGGAAAGGGATGTCAGGAATTGTTATCAATAGTGAAGAAAATTGTGGATAGTATTATAAACTGGACAGATGAAACCAAGACAATGATAGGAAATTTAAATAAAGCATTTGATGCTGTACCACATGAACTTTTGTGGACATTTATGGAAGAGTATAACAATAGTGAGAAAATCAAGAATGTACTGTACGTTGTTAGGCATATAATAAAATAAAGTGAGACTGTTAGTGAATAGACAGTTAAGCAAATAAATAGATATAAAGAATGGCACATGTCAAGGATGTCCTGTGAGTAGTATATTATTTGTAACAGTTATGCATGCATTAGAAATGTAACTTTGAATGTGGAAGATGCAGTTTATATTACTAATGAAGGGATAACAATTCTAATTATGTTTATTTATGCAGATGATATTATATGATTGTAAGAAATATCTGGATGAAAGAAGTCATATGTTTTGTACATCAATCTTTAAACAATAGGCACAAGTTTAAACAAAGAAACAGGTAAAGGACTGTGCAATATACTAAAGATAGAAGGAGTATATTTTTCAATAGAATACCTTTCTGTGTTAAGAATAAGATTTAGGGGTAAAAATGTAAGTGAGGAACAATGAAATAGGGTAATAGATGAAATAAAGCAGGTTTGTTGTTTGTGGGAAACATACAGGTTTATTTGATTAATTTGGTTATACTAGGAAAGATTGCATATTTACCTAGTGTCTATATGTTACCAATAATTGATGAGAAAGAAATGCTACAAGTATTTTTTTTCTTTTATATGGAGTTCAAGACTAAATCCAGTGAGGAGATGAGTCTTATATATGGAGAAGTCTTAGGATTAATAAACCAATTGCTTATGCTGCTTCTTTGAATTTGTGCAAAGTTTTGTTTTACATAAATGATAAAAATGAGAAGTTAGTAGCAAATTTACTAAAGTATAAATATGAGTAGCATTAGGACATGTTAAAAAAATCAAGAGGAAAGAATGTATAAATGAAATAAGATGTTAATGAAGAAAAAATATTTTGTGGAAAAAAAATTTAAATAGAAAATGAGAATAGAGTGTGTTACAAAAATATCATGATGCAATATTATTATGTTAATTCTTGGGGTGAGTTAGTGATTGAAAAAGTTAAAGCTATTAAAGTGCAAAAAGCACGGTGTAATAAGCAAGTAGAATGGCATTTTTTATGGAGAGTTGTGATGAATAAATTACCAATAAAATTAAATATGGTATATAAAAAAATCAGTAAAGGGTATATATATATATATATATATATATATATATATACACACACACACATATATAGATCTACTTCATATGTTCGACATTTCAAAATGCCGAATTTCATATGGCCGAGACCATATTATGATCGACATTTGAAATGTCGAACATATGAAAAACAAAAGTAAAAAACAACAAACACTTACCTAAACACTGCTAGCAGGGGGCAAGCCCCTCTGCACCCCTGTGGGGTCTCCACCCCCACCACCCCCATAACTTAACTATATCAACTTCAGGATCACACTACAGTGCGGGAATGGAAGTCTTTCCATTCCGCACTGTACAGAGATGCCGGTTCCACATTGTTGGCATTTCAAATGTCGATCATATGGTCTCAGCCATATGAAATTCGGCATTTTGAAGTGTCGACAATGTGAAGGGGAAGCATATATATATATATATATATATATATATATATATATATATATATATATATATATAGTGGTAAAGAAAAATCTACAGAACATGTTTTCTTAGAGTGTGTAAGGCTTGTAAAATGTGGGAAAAATGATGTGAAGAAAATTTCTTTGAAAATATGAAGGAAGTAAATGAAATAAATATGGATAATATTATGTATAGATATTATAGCCATAAATATTGAAAATATGTTAGTAAAATAGATAAAAGATTATTTTACATTGTTGAAAGGATAAGTGAAATATATATATATTTTTTGCATGTTACTATGTATGTTGAACTTTTTTACTTGCTTAGCTTGTAGTGTGAATATTTTCTCCCTTTGTACTTGTTAAACTTGTACTGTAAATATTTTACTAATATCACTTCTGACTGTGGAACTTTTCTCCCTACGCCTCTGCTGAAAAAGGACACAAATTCAGTCAGAATATCCCAGTCAACAAATGTCAAATAAATAAATAAATCATCATCTTTCGGCTGTTCCTGTTAGGGGTTGCCACAGCGGATCATCTGTTTCTATTTCTTCCTGTCCTCTGCATTTTGCTCTGTCACACCAACCTCCTGCATGCCCTCTCTCACCACATCCATAAACCTTATCTTAGGCCTTCCTCTTTTCCTGTTACCTGGCAGCTTCATCCTTAGCATCTTTTTCCCAGTATACACAGCATCCCTCCTCAGCACATGTCCAAACCAATGTAATCTTGCCTCTCTGGTTTTGTCTCCAAACCTTCCAACCTGGACTGACCCTCTACTATACTTATTCCTGATCCTGTCCACCCTCATCACACCCAGTGCAAATCTTTACATCTAACTCTACCACATCCAGCTCTAACTCCTGCCTTTTTGTCAATGCCACTGTCTCCAACCCATATAACATAGCTGGTCTCACTACCTTTTTGTAGACCTTCCCTTTCACTCTTACTGGTACTTGTCTGTCACAAATCACTCCTGACACTCTTCTCCACCCACTGTACCCTGCCCGTACTCTCTTCTTCACCGCTATGGTAAATAATGGTAAATGGAGACTAGTAGCAATTTTTAAAAAGTTAGATGGTGGTTGTGGAAAAAAAAGTGGTGGTCACATTCACATAAGGATAATGAAGATAGAAGTTTAACACAATAATGAAAAGTAAGATATTTATGATTGTACCGCAATAACAGAAATTAATTGAAAATTGTACACTGTATAAATTGTACATATATAAATATATGTCTGTAAACAGTATTGTAAAGCATGTCTTTTCAATAGGTGCTGCTGGATCATTTACATTCACCTGAGCTACCATCAGCTCAAACAGAGCAGGCCTCTGTTTATTGTCTCATCTGAAGGGGAAAACATTCAGGAGTGCAACACTCCCTTTTGCTGCACTGTCATGTCAGTTATCAATGTACCTGGTCTTAGAACTGCTATAAACCTTGACTCTGGATAATTGGTGCTGCTAAAGTGACATCCCATCCTCATGTAAAAAATGGGAAAATGGGGATGTGGATGGATGGATGAATGGATGACTGGATGGATGGATTAAGAGAGCTTTTCTTTGAGATCAGAAGCATTCTGACAAAGTGAATAACTCTGAGCATGCTCACCACAAAAATCTTATGACAGACAATTCAGGTCAGGAACATTCAGAATTGTTTAGCCTACTACTATAGCTAGTTATTTCCTTTTTGGAGAAATGACTGAGAAGAAGATCTCTTGTTCTATCCAATATTGACTCTACTTTTAGGGTTGTGTGAGGTATTCTTTGCTTGGGATAGCAACATGTAGAGGGACAGTTTGCAATTTATCAAGCTGAAATGGTCCTGAAAATCTCCAAAGTTTGTAACAGTGATTTAGTTTGATTTCCTGCATTTAGATTGAATAGTTCTAGTGGGCAGCCCTGGTGCTACAGCAGTTAGAGTTGCCACCTCACAGCAAGAGGTTCTCTGGTTTGATCCTCGGCTGAGGTGCCTTCTGTGCAGAGTCTGCATGCCCTCCCTGTGGTCATGTGGGTTTCCTCCAGGTGCTCTGGTTTCCTCCCACTTCCAAAAGACATGCTGTGGGTGGATTGGACACTCTAAATTGGCCCTAGGCGTGATTGTGTGCATGTGTGTGCCTTCTGTGGAAGATTGGGGGCCTGGCTGGCAATCCAACACTGTAAAACCCCACTGCCAATCATGAGCAGACAGGTGATCCACTGTGGTGACCCCTAACTGGAAAAAGCTGAAAGAAGAAGAAGATTGGATAGTTCTAGTGTACCAGATATCATTGACTTGTTTTACATTTCCTATCTAAATTCTTATAAATTCAAGGAGACATATCATCCTCTTTATTAAAATAAGCTCGTGGATCCTGTCTGCTCTGTGGGGCAGAGTGACAAATTCCAAAACTGTCCTTAATGGTAAAGCCTCACCAGTTATTTCATTTTAGTCCTCAGGGGTGAGTAGTACTTTCAGTGCAGACTGAAGAAGTTTTAGTTCCCCACGTCAGCAATGGCAGACAGCATTAACTTAGAATACTTAGGGTTATACTGCTGTGGTTCTTGGATTTTTAAAAAGCAGTTAGACAGATTGCATATGCTCTCCTCAAAATCATCTCTTCTAACACACTATGGTATCATCTGGCAAACTTCAGGAGGGTCTGGGGTTACATAATCTACCCAGTGTGTTGAGGTATGGAGTGATCAAAATAGAGGGCTGGGTTTACCTTTAAAGATATAGTCATGATGAGAAGATTTTCTGTTATAATGACCTGATCTACATGGCCATATGTTTATAGGAAAAGGTAAAATAAGTGAATATCCATCCCTTTTTCCCATTCTGAGACATCTGAGCTAGATTTCATTTCCAGAACAGAGATGGTCATAAGAGACCTGGGTACTTATGTAGATAGCCCTTAGTCTCATTTGATCATCATGTTTCCACCATAGTCAGGAATTCTGTTTATCTGGCCCAGTTATTTACCAAAGGAATATGCTCCACAGCCAAATAAGTCAATTTATCCCTGTACTCCTCCCTTATCAGACCCATCACTGAAAATAGTGCCCCTTTGGAATGAGGAAATCCAAGCATATCACTCAACTGGAAAAGCCAGAAAGATTTCTAACAAATGAAGTTTAAGGTCTTAGATCCATCAACTTTCTTTAAAGATTAGCACAGCACTCTTTATACTCAGTAGTCCACCAGTGCTCTGTGATGACCTGTGTCTAGCTTTCCATGCCATAAAAGAACCAATGCTATTTGACCTCCTATTTCTTAACAAGAACAGTGCTTCTACAAAAACAGGACTATAGACCTAAACCTGAACCAAAACATTAACATGACTTAGTTCAGGGATATGTTCCAAACACAGGGTATTCCCAGCTTATGGAAAAAGTTACCACTTTAGGTGAAACAAAGTACTACTTTTGCTCTCTTTAAAAGGTAATCTTGATGACTGGATGGGGAGACACAAATTTACAGCAGGCTGATCACGTAAGGCCTTGTTCAATTTGTGAGGCAAGCACTATTAAGTACTAAGTGTTTGACAAATTTGTCTGCCTAAAGGTACATATGTCAAAGCATCTTCCAAATCTTATAGTAAATAGTGCCCCATTATACTGAAGTACAACTGAGGCACACTTACTGTTTCCAAAGACATTCAACGTATGTATAAAGTTTGTGGGTAAAACTGCAATAAGGATACCCCCTTCCTTTTATCGTGAGAGGTGATAGGAGGAAGAAATAGTTGCTCAACTAATTCTAGTAAATCAGTTCTATTCAGCAAGGGAAATAAGATAAGTTTTGATTACTGTAATCCCTGGGCTTTAACCATTGCTGCACTTACAGACTCTAGGTCCTTTAACTGGGATGTTCAGACAGTTCATGTTACCATGAGTTTCATAAAGTTTACAGAAAAATGTCTGGATGTTATCTGATTATATGCTTGCACTTCTCCATCCTATATGTGGCTTTGCCAGGTAAACTCTGCAAGCCCAAATCTGAAACTCTTTAGTGTTCAGGCTCTTAACTACTACAATTCCTTAGGCAAACCACACTTCATTCCAGTATGTTTTACCCAGTGTGAAAGTACTCATATAATGAGTGTTAATATGCCAAAAACAAATAATGTGCACATTTTATGAAAGACATAATTTAATCAGTAAAAAGAATCAAAATAATGTTGACTAAGTCTGGAAGAGAGGAAAAGCTCCTAAAAGGTGAAATAAATATCTGGCAGTCTAGAAGTATTTTCATGTCAGTTCAACATGAAGAACTCTTCTGAACCCCTCCTTTAGATTTTCTCCAAAAGGTTTGTAATTGAAATATTTCTCACCATTTACATGTTCACTCATTGGGCACTGGCTGGCTGCAGAGATGAGGAAAGCTTTATAGTTTTGCAAGTCTTATTGAATATAATTTAAGGGTAAAGGATGAATATTGTGTTAGGTCATGTGGAACGTGGGTTTAGAAGATTGCCTTGAATTAATTTCATGAATTGTTTGCATCCATGAAGGTTAATTGGAAGGGTACACTAAACTACCATGGCATATATCAGAATTTGCTATTTCAATACAGGGAAATGTGGATGATATTGGACAGACTAAATGGATTGGTCCCAGTTATTCTCACAGGTGGTGGTGTCACTGAGGGTAGTGTACTTTTACCAGCCATAGGATGTTGGGGCCAATCTGAAACTGTGCAGAATGGGTTAATTCAGGCAATGGCGGGAGTTTGGCTGGACTTGGAGTGACCCATAGAGGGGCTTACCTGCAAGCATGTTACAATACAGTCATATATATACATACATATATATATATATATATATATATATATATATATATATATATATATTATATACAGATAGATAGCATTCAGTGAATTCAGTAATCCTGAGGTAATGGAAGAGTACATCTCCCATCTTCCATTCCTTAGTACAAGCCCGAGTAAAGAGCAAAACTACATGATACCATTATTCCTAATGGCTATGTGACAGAGAAGAAGATTAATCACTTCAGCAATAAGTAGCTCCCTTTGTAATCCTGTTATATTTTGAAGAACCAAAATTAGAATAACACATGTTTAGCCTATATAATCTCCTGAAGGAGGTGCTCAAACTCCCTTAGATATAAACAGTGATTATTAAGACCAGAGCCAAACAAAGACTAAACATATAACAATTACTCTGTTGTAATTCTGAATCACTGATAATTTCATTAGTGTCTGATTATTATAAGCAGTGTCCAAATGGATTTGTCTCATCTCTGCAAAACCCCACTGGACCTAAAGAGCTTTTGTTCTCATAAGTTAAAGTTACAGACCTGTTCATACTGTCAGGAGGATATCAAAGCTATTGTGTATAAATATTTCAAAACCACATACAGCCTTTGCTAAATAGCTACTTTGTAGTTTATCCCCTCTCACCTACTCAAAGGTAACCAAGCATTTAGTTAATACATTAGAGTTATAATTCTGTGTGATTTACTGTATTTTGCTCTTCATAGATTCCTGCAGTGACTTCCAAAGTGATCATTAAATCAAACTTTTAACATTTATAAAGAGAAATAATGGCTGGTGCTAAGATAAAATATGCATGAATGAAATTTGTTTATGACTTGACCATTTTCTGTACCAGTGCCATCTGATTGGCAGTCAGGTTGAACTCATTCACTAAACCTCATCTAAAACTTTCAGAGGAGGTCCAGTCTATGTCTAAGGTTACATTAAACTTTGCACATGGCCAAGTCTCTAATCCCAAAGAGTTTCACTGCAACTAGGGAATACCCATGCATTACATTTGATGAAGTCTCACATAAATGACTCTGATTATCTGGCTCTACTTGCTCTTGAAAAACAATATACAATTTCCTGTTTATAAAATATCTCCAAAATCTCTTTGAATGACTTCTTGGGAACAAGCATCCAGGTCAATCAGCCTCAGAAGAATAAATTCCTCTATGTATCCACTCTATGTGAATTAATTGAAAATATAAGTTAATTATTATGGTAATTCTCCATTTTCAATGTCTGTCATCACCTACAAGTACCTCAACCCACAAACATTCAAATATGCTTAATGTCAGTGAGAATAAACTGTAATATGTATACAACAGTTTGTGTTGAAATCTCAGCTACTAGAGTACTTCATCAGTTCCTGGAACAGTAAATATATTCACAATCTCCCTTTCTGATATGTATAATGTCCATATCTCATTTTAGACAGTAACATAAGTTGGGATCCTCTCAAAGGAAACAAGGCCAACTACCTCTTCACCTACTTCTACTGACCTAATGTGACCTTTTATGTCACATTTGATATGCTGGAACAAAACAATACACTGCAAAACTAGAGCTATAAAATTGATGACTTTATTACAATATGTACTGTGCAACTATTAGTAATGACTGCAGAAGTATAAAATGCAAAAGAGATTTTCTCTAACACATTTATTATCCTATTCAGTCCAGAGACCATTTAATAAACCCAGGTCACTGCACAGGCAATAGAGAAGCATTAGAACAAATAATGTTTTAGCAATTTCAGACTCTTCAGTTTCCTATAGCTATTGGAATTAATTGAGAAATGCTTTAAAACTCTCAAAATGAAATTATTTATTGAATCTCACAAGCAAAGTCAGCTCTCTTAGCAGTGAAAGAGAATTATCTTACCACTGATGTTGGTTCATAATCACTATTATTTCCATGCTGAATAACTACTATCCAGTGACAATGGCAACTTCAGCAGAGATAGCAGGTTCTCAGTTGCACCAGGTCCATAATATGAGATGAAAGAATGGACACAGGACATGTTTTTCTCCCACTGAGTCTCCAAACTCATCCTTTCATCTGAGAGGAGTAACTTGATGTTCTGAAACACCATAGCTTCTTCTGTAGAAATTAAATATCTGGATGGGCAGACAGTGGAGGATTTGATCATTTCTTTCATTGAAACCTAACAATAAAGGGCCAGCAGAGTTTCTTCTTGTCCATCAATGCCCTAGATTAATAATTGTCAAACCTAATATTGCATCCCATGTGTTGCAAATCAGAAAATGTCCAGGCAGCAGGACCCTCTCTTTCTCTTGATATCATAGAAGATGACCAGCCTTTGCTTACCCCAGCCTTCAGTTTAGGAGCTAGAGAATGACATGCATAGTCTATGCTCAACTTTGCTCCTGGTCTATTTCAGCATGGGAAGCACCCAAGTACATTGGAATCCCACCCTAACTTTGCCATCACATGGTCCCATCTGTCTTAGATTATTTATGCAGATGTAGTTTTCCTGGTTATCTTGCTATTGATGCAGTTGCTGAGAAAAGTTCATCACCAGTTTTAACTGTACACCTGATTATTGTAGAAAATAAATGTTAAGACAGTCATATCAAGTTACAGCAATCTATAGTGGGGATCCATTAATACCTCCTTCACATATAAAATCTATGCCTACATACTTATTGAAAAGATGGCGTGGAAAGCAAGATAATATTGATATGTTCCATCACTGTGTTAAATCAAGTGGCTGGATCACGTTAGAGCATAGGAACTTGATAAGACTTGGCTAAAGTTGCTCCTTATTGGTCCTTTTTGATCAGTCAAAAAGTAGTTCCTTATACTATTCTGGCATGTCCAAAAGTCAGTTTTGGGTTTACTCTCCAGTCCAGCTGGTGAATCTGGGAATCTTGAGGCAATGTTACAACTGCCTTATGTACACAGACCACCCTCTCCTCCTCCCAACAAGCACAAATATATGTGAGAGATGCAACTATATAGCCAAACTGGAGGCTGAGCTCTCACAACCCAGTACTGGCACAGTCAGTCAGGAGGAGAAGGTAACCACACACACCACAAATCCAGTCTCACATAGACCTATCGCAACAGCAAACCAAACACATAAACACACAAAAACATACTCGGAGGCTCTAAATAAAAATCTGCCCAAGCAGCAGAGACCTCCAAAGCAGACATCCAAGCAACCACTACCCCACAACAATACCCACGTATCACATATTTCACATAGTCAGTGTGCCACAGTCACAGCCCTTAAGGCTATACAACACACCTAATACACTTGTAATAGGTGACTCTATTGTCAGACACACTGACGTCCCACTCACCAGGCTGAACAAGGAGAAGGTTACTGTAAGCTGCCTGTCGGGTGCCAGGATCCGCCACATAACACAAGCACTCAGGTCACTCCAAAGCAAGTACAAATATGACTCCGTCATTGTCCATGCTGGTGTGAATGACCTGAGATGTACCTTCCTGGACTACATGAAAAGAGACATAGAGGAGCTCTCTGATCATGTAGCCCAGGCCGGTATGACCCTGACCTTGAGTAGCATCTTACCCTCACCAAGAATGATGCCACAGTATAAAGACAAAATGATCAATTTTAACAATTGGCTAAAGTATTGGTGTCATTCAAAGGGGATTCAGTGTCTGTCAGCCTGGGATGACATGCTCGACAAGCCACATTGCTTCACTAGGGACTGCTTGCACCTGCCACCCATGGGCTTTCGAATATTGGCTAAGGCTCTTGCCACACCCATAGTGCCTTTTTTAGGCAAGGCTCAAAAGACAAACCCACCTCCATAGACAACACAAGGAAAAAGAAACTAAGGTTAATGTTGCTCAATGCCAGAAGTCTAAACCTCAAGATGCATGCACTCGAGGCTCTCCTCAGTATGGAGAATATCGATATCTGTGCAGTAACAGAAACCTGGCTCAAGGCTCCCGAGAGCACCCCAGCACTACCAGGTTATACCTCATACCATGCTTTTCGACCCCAAAACTCGGACCGAACCACAAAAGGAGGGGAAGTATCCATATTCATCAAAGATACCCACACCTCCAGGTTAATGGCACTGCACAAAGTATCGGAGACCATCCATGTGCAACTAACAGTGGGCAAAACTGCCTTTCAGTTTGTAGCCTGCTACAGACCACCCTCCCAAACTCAGGAACCCCACTCAGCTTTCCTGAGAACACTGGAGAATATGAAGGTCTCTCCAAACACCATCATATTGGGTGACTTCAACTACCCAAACATAGACTGGGAGCACTACTCAAGCCCCAACACCCTCACCCAATGGTTCCTAGAATTTATAAACTCAAATGCTATGGAACAACTGGTCACCACTCCCACAAGAGGGGAAAACATATTGGACTTGATTATCACCAACATGGGAACTCTATGTTCCATACCAGAGGTATACCCCTCATTGGTAAGATCTGACCACAAATTAATCTCACTGGACATACATATCCCATCCCCACCCCCAGCCAAGGAAACCACAGTGAAGAACTTCTCAAAAGCAAACTTCACACTTCTCAAAACCAAGGTGAAATCCTTCAAAGCCCCCGGGCCAGTGGAAAATACGGCCCAAACCGCAGAATCCTTTACAAACGCATTCTATGGACACCTACAGGAATGCATGGATCATGCTATCCCAAATAAAACCAAGACTCACTCCTCCAAAGGCAGGAGACCTGTCTGGTGGACCCCAGCCATAAATAAGCTATACAACAGAAGGAGGAAGCTACTACATGAGAGAGCAAAATCCCAAAAAGGAAAGGCATCTCTGATCAGTACTAGCAAGAAACTACGATCCCTCATAAAATTATCTAAGGCCAGCTTCGAAAGAAAAATTGCACAAGACACTAAAGATAATCACAAGGCCTTCTTTAGTTATGTCAGGAACCTGGGTGGCAACTCCCAGATATGCTCTGAGTTAGTGCAAAATGACAAAAAATACACTGAACCCACAGACATTGCCAACATCCTGGCAGACAGGTTTAGTGCAAACTCCCCCCCCAAAAGAGCAAATGTCTATCCCAACAGAGTGTAGCCTCCCTGACATCACAGATGCACAGGTGAGAGCTGCCTCTCCAAAGCAAAAAACACAGCATCAATGGGACCGGACGGTGTCCCGGACTGCGTCTTACATGAGCTCCAAGAAGAACTGAACCCTCACATAAAGTCACTGTTCAGTCTCAGCCTTACTACAGGATATGTACCCAAGGAATGGCGTACAGCAACAGTGGTTCCACTCCACAAAGGTGGTGCCAGAATGGACCCCAGAAACTATCGCCCTATAAGCCTGACTAGCCTGGTCTGCAAAGCTATGGAGCGTATCATCATGGAACTCATAAACAAAGACATTGGGAACCTCCAAACACTGGATCCTACTCAATTCGGCTTTGTTAAGAGCAGATCTTGCCTCTTGAACCTGGTCGACTTCTTTGAAACAGTCACCAAGGCCATAGATGAAGGGAAGGTAGTCCACATAGCCTACCTGGACCTCACAAAAGCCTTCGACACAATACCCCACTCGGGCATCATAAATAAGCTCACCAGCTTAAATATCAACCCCTATGTCACAAGATGGGTTGCAAACTGGCTCAGGGATAGAACCCACATGGTCAGAATTGCAGGTGCCATGTCAGACTCTAAACCAGTTACAAATGGCATCCCACAAGGCTCAGTCCTGGGACCTCTCTTGTTCGGTATATATTTCTCTGAGGTACAGGTTAACACGGGAGGACTATGGCTGACCAAGTTCGCAGATGACTGCAAACTGGGTGCCATAATCGACTCGCCGACTGACATAAGCATCCTCCAAAAGGGTCTCAGAGATGGATAACTGGTGCCAGAGCCATGGCCTAAAGTTAAATGCCATAAAGTGCAGAGTCATCCCCTTTGGGAAAAACAAAGTACCCACAAATTACCACATAGGTGGTAATCCATTAAGTACGGAAGAAGTAATTAGGGATTTGGGGACCCAAGTAGATAGCAATCTCTCCTTTGACAATCACATTGCCAAAGTGGTTAGAAATACCTTCTATATAGCCCACCTTATCACGAAAGGGTTTACATCTAGATCAAGAGAGGTCATCGTGCCCCTCTACTCATCACTCATCAGGCCCATAATTGAATACAATGCCCCATTTGGGATGTACCTTACCCGACACCTGCAGCAACTGGAAAGACCCCAAAAGTACCTTACTAAGAGGAAATCAAGGGACTCAAACAGATGCCCTACGCAGTTAGGCTAAAGAAACTCCAGCTCTACTCAGTTGCTTGCCGCCTACTCAGAGGCGATCTGTGCCTGACATATAAAGCCATGTCCAAACCAGAATTAATGGACATGCTCCATCTCAGGAAATCCAAATCCCTTATTGCTACATGCTCCAGGGACTTAAACCTCAGCACAGAAATAAAGAGGACATGCTGGAGGGACAGATTCATATCCCAGAGGCTCCCCTCACTCTGGAACAAAATCCCAGTCCATGTTAGGCAGAGCCCCTCAATGACCCTCTTCAAGAGAAATCTTGACGAGTGGATGGGAGATCATAGGTTTACCCCTGGGATCTCTTCTGTGTCCCTACTAGACAGAGGCACAGTAAACTAACCTTAAAAGGGCTATCTTCTGTGACCTACTATACAGAGGTACGGTCAACTAATCTAAAAGGGTGGCGAAAGCCAAGCACACTCTGGCTAGGCTTATAAATGCCCTAGGGCAGATAGCTTAGTATCAACCTATGGACCTATGAACCTATGTGGTCATGTGGTTCCCCTATATATTTGTCTAATATTTATTCAGATTGGTCCTGTACTTACCCCTGCCCCTAGCCTTCATGATTATTTTAAATGCTGTGGAAAAAGAACTTAGGCTAGCCCAAATGTATGTTTCTCAGTGTTTAAAATGGTATATTTAATTAAATATACAGCACAAAATGCAATAATGAGCCTTCCCCACTTTTAAAAAGGAAAAGCTTGTCCATTCTCTCAGGTTTTGATCCCCAGTCTAAGCAACAGGATTTAGACTAAGATTGTGTTTCTCAAATTCCCACTCAATAGCATAAGGAATATTACTCTGAGGAATGTTATTCTTCATAGTTCTATACCGAAGAGTTATCTTTTTTTCTAATACCTTTGCTTGAATAAATGAATAACTTGCTTTAGTGGGACAAAAAGAATTACCAGAATTGCAGCAAAGATATTTGATTTGTTACAACAGGTGTATATTTCTGTTTTTTGCTGTACCTTTTGAGTGTGGTCAGCCTTAGAGAATGCTTTCTTTGGAACCAGCAGTTTGACAGTCAACCACCTGCTCCCAGAAAGTCAGATAAATTATGTATGGTCTCCCAGACCCACATATTCTGTATCAAAATCAGCTTCTACCAACCCCCCTATGGCAGCTAGCCCTATTCCTTTGAGCAAACCTTTGAGAGGTTTGGGAAGAAAGATTATACCTCTTCCACCTAAGCCTTCAGAAAAAGGAATTGTCAGGCTTGCATGTCTTAAGTTTTTGTTGGATTCCTTTAAACATAGAAAAAAACAAAGAGAGTCTAAAATCCACTTATGGCACTTCTGATGCTGTTCCTGGAGCAGTTAGCACTGGGTTTATTATAAGCAGATTTGATTAGCTACATTCTCATTATTTGCCAGAGAATTTCAAAGCTGGGACTCTGAATACTCTCCTAAATAAGGATGTATTATTTGGTCCCTACTATGCTGAGGTCCACAAACGTTTTTGCTGAACAGGAAATTAATTAATTGAGTTACCCTGATTTTTCAACCCTCTTTTCCAAAATATAATCGAAACTACCCTTCCAGTTCAAGTTCCTCTTTTTGAAAACGTAATAAGCATTCTCAGCAAAGCACAGTCAAACAAAATTTCGCAAAGCAATGGCAGGGAATTTCAAAGACAAAAGAAGGGTCTTCCCAAAACTAAGGATAGTCTAAAAAAACAAACTGACTATATGGTCCTCAGATGTTTTCCCCTTCACACCTTGACAATCCTGTAAAGCAATCCCAAAGTATAGGCTTTCACTTTCATATGCGATACCAAATAACTTCAGATAATGGGTTCTGAGAATCATTCTTAGATGTCACAAGTGGCAGTAGGATTTCCTGTCTACTTTCCAAAGGGATCCATCTGCATCCATCCAGTCAAGTCTCCCTAGCCCTTCCTATCCTTAGATCAAACATTGTCTAAGGGGCTAAAGTACCTATTCCCCTGGGTCAAATAGAAAGGGGGTTTTATTTAAGAATATTTCTGGTGCCAAAGAAAAGTGGAACCTGGAAGCCTGTCTAACACATTTCTTTTGTAAACCTTCATATCAAAATCCCAAACTTTAAAACACTCGTCCTACAGTCTCTGTTATTTCACATTCTAGCTATTTCTAGTAAATCTGGATTTAAAAGATGCATAACTTAACATTCCAGTTCTCAAAGATTTCAAATGCTTTTTTACATTTTTCTGTTTCACTTTTATGCCTTACCCTTTGGGTTATTAACAGCTCTAAGAGTGTTTAAAAAGTGCTTGACTCCTGTAATAGCCCAGTGTAGGTTGCAAGGCATTCACGTTTTCCCATATTTTGAATAATTGTCTTATTTTTGCTGATTTTTTCATATGTTAAGAATCTTTGGATTGGGTAATGAACCTTTTTTTCCTCAGCTTGGAGTTTCAAGTGAACACAGAATAGTATTTACAGAATGTCTTTGGGATAAAGCACTCATGATGCCCTCTTCCATAGGACAAAGTAGGATGTTACTGAAAGCCATTTCTGATATTTTGCAAACAGACTCGGGTATCTGCCAGGGAATATCTCAGGATTCTAGGTTTCAAGGCCCCTACTATTCTTAAAATTCCTTTGGCCAGACTACACGAGGAAAATTCAGTGAGCACACAACAACTGCACTCCCCTTTCATTTCAGATGCCAGTGCTGGGTTTGTGAAAAAGGAGTTACTCTGGTGGGAGAATCAGTCATCTTTCAACCCAAGCTTCTCCCTTTTCCCTTTCAGCCTCTCCTCAGTCTGTTACAACAGATGCATCAGACTTTGCTTGGGAGCTGTATACAAGGAGGGTAAAAGTCCAGGGCCTGTGGAACAAGCAAGAGAAAGTAAAGCATATACATGTCAAAGAAATGATGACAACTCCACAGTGATGAAGTATGAAAGCAAATAGGGGTGGGGGGCAGGTCCTACCCCTCTGCAGACTAGCTGCAATAGCTTGGGATTTAGTGATTCAGTACAACCTGTCCCTTTAAGCTACCTGCATTCTGTCAGAGCAAAGCATTATTTCAGATAAACTGACCAGGACCAGGACAGACCATTATGAATGGAAGTTGGATGGGGGGGGGTGTCCAGGAATTTATATATCTGTGGGTATTCCTTAAGTAGATCTGTTTGCCTTATGTCACAACAAACACTTAAGGAAATTCTGCTCCAGGATTCCTTTACACAGGCTTTGGAGACAGACGCCTTTTAATTCCCATGCACTTTCATGTCCCTTCATGCTTCTGCACCCATTTCTTTGATAACCAGAATTCTTCTAAAGATACATAAGGATTCCTGGAAGATAATTGTGGTGACTCCCTCTTGGCCCAGACATCAGTGGTTTGCCCTTCCTTAGAAAATGGCCCAGGGCAATTACTATAAGCTTCCTTACAGAATGGACTTACATACATATACAGAGATTGTCTGACACACCCAAAGTTTCAGCTTCTTCAGTTGACAGATTGTATGCAGGCATAGAAGGAGGCAAAGAAGCCTGCTACTAGAAAATCTTATCTGGGTAAGTGGAAGTGATTTTTCTAGTTGGCGCCAAGACAAGAAACAGGATACGTTTATGTTTCAGACTATTTTTGTTCTGCAGTATTTGTATAAGCTGTTATCATCTGATCTTTTTTTCATTCATCATCCATGATTCATCTCTCAGCCATCTCTGCTTTCCTGGCCTTAGACTGTTCCCGTTCTTCCCTACCTCAAGTGAAACAGTTTTTTAAACAGGCTATACATATCCAGCTACTTAGAATACACGAGACTCCTTCTTGGAAGCAATATTTTATTGGGAAAACTTACACCATGTCCATTTGAACTTGCTCATAAGGCTGATTTGAAGTTCTTAACTTGGAAAACAGTGGTTTTCATTGCTCAAACCTCTGAGTTACAAGCTTTTGCGGTGAGTTATCTCTATCTCATTTTTCACAAAGATATGGTAACTCTGAGAACAAATCCTTATTTCATGCCAAAGGTGATTTCAGAGATTTCTTTCAGCCAGGCAATTAATCTCCCTACTTTCTTCCTAAGACCTATGAATAAGGGAGAAAGAATTTTACATAGTCTGTGCATCCACAGGCAACTCAGCTACTACAGGACAAAACCCTTCAGGGCATCTGCTCAACTGTTTATTTCCTATAAATTTAAGAAAAATTGACAATCAGTATCAAAGCAGATATTTTTTAAATGTTTGTCTCATGCTATTGCTTTTGGTTATTCCCACCATCATAAGCTACATTCAAGTCAGAGCACATTCTACCAGGACTTTGACTACTTTTGTGGCATTTTGGAAAGAGGTGAACCATAGAAATATACTAGAGCAGCATACTGGTCATCTGTGCACATCTTTACTGCTCACTGTAAGCTACATTCCTACGGCAGCTCCAGAGCAGGTTTTGCTAGGACTGTTCTCCAGCGGCTTTTAGACGCTGATCATTCTCCCTCCTCCTTCTCCCCTACTTTTTAAGCTCTGGTACTCATCACGTATAGCTTAGGCCACTGCAACAATGATGGAATGGTAAACATAGTACAGTTGTGTAAGTAAATTTACAGTAACAGTAAGATGTTCAAATAGATCACTGTTGCAGTAGCTGCATTCGCCTTCGACCCCTCCCCCCTTTTCCATTCATATGCCAGAGTGTGGATTTTTATTATTGCTGTTTCTGTCTGCCAGGGCTCTAGCCTTCCTCTTCTGATGCAAGAAAGCTCTGAAATTTATGGCACACTAGCCACTGACTTTATTCTGCTCTCCTTAACCTGTATAATGGCAGGGGTATGTGGAAGGACTGCTAAAGCTTTGAAAGTTAGTTGGCTGGTTCACTCTTTGGCAGGATACCCCATATAGGCTATAACAACAGTGATGTAATTAAACATCTGCTGATATGGTAAATTTAGTTATGCAACTGTACTATTCTGTTGCAATGAAGTATAAAGTCAGATCACATGATTCCTGTGCAGTTCTGCTAAAATTAAACAGTAAATTGAAGTATAGATTAACCAGACTACATAAGTTATATTGTCTAAAAAAGTTCATAAAAAAAGCAATGAAATGTCATGTATATCATATACATGCGTATTTCATAAAGTCTGGACTGAACATCATGGATTTAGGCTAGCTTTATGACATGAGAAACAGAACACATTACAGTAAAAAATAATACTATCAAGAATACATTTTAAGAATAAAATGATTTACCACAACAAATCAAACTGTAAAAAATCATTGAGAAAAGTATAACAGAAAATTGAGAATGAAAGTCTTTATTAAACAGAGCAGAATTCACTATTTTGACATATTGATTTGAGTTCTTAAGAGAATGTCACAGCCCTTGCAGATTTTACAGAGTACCATGATAAGAAAGGATTTGTTTCCCTTAAAAATATTCTGAATGATTCATTGAGGTACGACTATGATTTCAAGAAATATTTTTGTCATATTGCACTTATTCATTGCTTGTCATGTTGAAATTAAATGCAGAGTTAAGAGCTTTCAGAGAATATTGCTAGAGATGTGCACATACATGTTAATAACTAAAATTGCCTCATTGGCATTTGCTTTGACAGGTTGTTTTGAACCAATGTCTTAATTCACTGCAGAATATTCCACCAAGGGAGCAATTCTCTGCTGTATTTTTAAAAGCTTTTCCTTTCCATTATGTGATTCACTTATTTCATTTATTTTTGTCAAATAATATAAATGTGTACACTTAATCATATGCCTCTGAAGTGCAGATATATTCTAGCATATAAACATTTGTTCTTTAGTAAGATAGCAGAATAGTATAAACTGCATTTTTTAATTTCCATACCTGTAATATAGGTGGAGAAGAAATCCACTTTGCTTAAACATCTCAGCAAATACTTTTTTGTGTGTGTAGAGATTAGGGATATATATTTACCCTTTGTTGACTGGGTTAATCCCACTTTCCAGGGAAGACCCAAAATGGTATTAGACTTCAAGATCCAGTAGCAGGTACCAGAAAGTAAGGAGATACTACTAATATGAATACAACTTACATGGACATGGTAAGAAATAAAAAGCAGAAAACTAGCAATGATAAGGTAAGAAAAAATCCTTTACAGCAATAATTGTTAGCAAAGCAGAGGATGAGATAGATAGGTATAAGATATGGGAAAATGGTATCTCTTTTCTAGGTGTAAAACCAAAGGAGAGAAGAGCATTTATTCATATACACAAAGAGATATTATATGACATTATTTCTGAAAATGTGACAGGCATGGAGAAATTTCTAGGGGAATATAAAAAGAAAAAAAGAATGTTATCCTTGGAATTCATATGTTTTATAGGTTCATAGGTTTATGGGTGTTTACTAGCCTAATGACCACAAGGGCCTTTTTAAGCCTAGCCATATATCCCAAATTTCTGACAAGTTCTGATACCCAAAATAACTGCTTATTTTCCCTTGTATGTATTCAAACCCTGCACCTACTGTTCATGAGGCTGTGCCTCTACCCATTTAGTTATAAGGATATTTTGAATGCATTTAATAGAGAGACCACAAAGAAAGTTCATATTCAATTCAGAATTAATGTTGAAAGTGAAACTTTAATGAGACATTTGATGAAAATGTATCAAGATGTTATGGATGCAACTAAAGTTTATGACAACACACATACCTCTCAACTGTACAAGTTTTCGCAGAATGTCCAGATTTTTGCCTGATATTTTTGGTGTGTTCCACCTAAAATCTGTTCCTTTCTTGCAAATAGCTGAGGACTGAAGTCATTAAATAATGACAAACTTTTGAGTTTAAGACTCCACATCCTTCAGGAAAAATAAGGCTAATGTAAAACCTATTATTCTATCACCTTTCTAAGTTTGTAAGAGCAATATTTAAAATGTGTCCCTATTTGTCCCCCCCCCCCCCATCATTTTAGGCTTTTTCCAGATTTTTTGCTCTAAGAGGTTGAGAGGTATGACAACAGAGGTTTATGAACTGGGGGTTGGGAATGTAATGTAATGTGAAAATGAAAAATTATGCTATTGTGCATATTCCAAGTGTGATACATATTGAAGGTGAAAAGGGTATTGCAAGGTAGTAGGGTTTACCTCAGACAAGTTTTTACTGTGGAAAGTGAGATCATTTAATTAATAACTGTAATAAACAAAATTATTATACATGTGGTGAAATTGGACACGATACAAAACATAGTAACTGAAGTGTTATAGATGTGATAAAACAAGTCATTTGTAGATGGATTGTAATGAAGGGAGAAAAGAAGGGGGAAGGAATTGTGTAATACACAACAAGAAGTGATATAAGGGCAAAATTTGGAAAGTGTTATAAAAAATAGAAAACCAAGACAAAAAGATAAGGAAGTAAATGAAAAACAGATATAAAAAATAAGAATGTTCAAAACTGAGATGACAATTGGACTATAGTGCAAAGTAAAAAGAATTCAATAGACAAAAATTAATAGAAAGGAAAAGAAAATTTATAGGAAATATAAAATTAAAAAGGGAATGGATAATAAGATAGTAGAGTTAAATAAAAATGTATTAAACTTATTATACGTGACATTCAAAGAGATACATGTGAAGTAGTAGCAGTAAATATAAACAGCTTGAAAAGTTTAACAAGAAGGCTAGGTATTTTAGAATGGTTTAAGAAGCTTGATACAGATATAATAGTTTAAAAAGATATAATAAGTTTGACTATAATGGAAAGATTACAAACTGAGCAATTATGGGGAGGTAATGTTGTATGGAATCTATGAAAACATATATGTTCAGGAACAAGAATATTATTGAAGAAAACAGTAAAAATATTAGATGCAAAATTGGTAGAGATGGTAAAAGCAACAGATTTGGATATAAGGTGGAGGGATCGGGTATATAGGATGATAGCAAGTTATGCTTCTGTTAATAAAAAGAATAGAGAAAATATGTTCCAGAATATTTTAGATTATGTTGCTATAAACATGGACATTATAGTAATAGGTGATTTTAATTGTGAGTTGAGAAATAGAAATAGAAAGAGAAGTGATGAAATAAAGCATTAGAAATAAGATGTAGTAAATTATACTATGGAGATTTAATGGATGGACTTACAAAAGAGGAGATTAAAAATATATATTATTTTTGCTATCTCAAGGAATAGAAATAACTAAGGAAGGAGAATTTGAAAGAGGATTTTCAGATCATGTGGCTATCTAAGCTTAAATGATGCAAAATAGGATGAGAAAGGAACTTTATTAGTGAAGGAGTTTTGGAAAGATCATATGGATATGAGAAGATTTAATCGTTTTTGGTCAGAATGTTGGAAAGCCTTTAAGGAAAAATATATGAAATGTAATGTACAATGGGAGTTAAATGTAATAAAAGAAAATAAGGAAAATTATAAGAAAAAAGTAGGGAGTCATTTTCTACTTTGGAAAAGAATAATACAGAATATTTTTCTAAAGAAAAAGAACCATATGAATTAATTCAGGCAAAAATCAAGTAATTGTTTTATAAGCACAAGTATTTTTGCAAGGAAAAAAGAAGGAGATAGATCCATAATTAAATAAGTTAAAGAAGATTACACAGTAATGAGAAAACAGATAAAACACATACAATGCAGAACAAACAAGAATATTTAATGGAAGCAGTGACAGAATATATAAAGGAGATGTTTCAAAAGAAATGCTCATCTAAAATGGAGAAATAAGAGTTAAAAATATTTTCACATCAAGATAATGAACAGATAGAATGAGAAATATGCTTGGAAGAATTGAACAGAATATTAGGAGTAGTTAACATGGAATTAACAGCAGGGCTGACCTAATGGTATGGAATATCAAATGTATAAAAATTTGGAACCATGGCAGAAAAAATGATTTTTAAGGGTATTAAATGAATGATTAAGAGAAGGAGTCTCATACAAAGAATTATGTAGAGGGGTAATGAAATTTATATAGAAGAAAGGAGATAGACATGATAAAAAGAATTAGAAAGCAGTGGTAATGAATAATGCAGACTACAAATTTTCTGTGAAGAAAATTCAGAAACTATTGGAGACTAAATTAACAAGGTCATAGATGACATGACATTTAAGAGGCAAGGGCTGTCAAGAATTAATAGTGATAATTAGGGAGTTAGTGGAAGATGACATAAACAGAAAGGAAATTCTAAAATTTGTGATATGTGACATAAAGAAAGCATTTGATACTATACAACATTCTAAATTATGGGAAACTTTTCAATTGTGTAATATAAGTGAAAAGATAGCAATTGTATGTGTTACTGCTTATAAGTATAATATGACAAATGTTCTAGTAAATGGATGGTTAAGTAAGGATATAATCATAAAAAGAGATAAGTAAAGGATGACCTTTGAGCAGTACAATAGATACATTAGTAATGAATATAATAGTAGAGCACATAAACCAAGAATTGAAAGATGTATGTTACATAAGCCAGGAAAGCAGTGAAATACCCATTGTGTTATCATAGGTCTATATCACTTTATTGAAAACCTAAATATCAAATACCTTTTTGTCAAACCTTATCTGTCGAACTCTTAATCCATCGAACAATCGTTTATGTGAAAAATTTCCCAGGGGAAAAAAATGCTTGGCCAGCCAAGCAAGCGTCACAAAAATCACAAATTTTAAAACCCACCCAGGTGGGGGAAAGTGACCCCACACACCCCCACACCCCCTAACTAAATATACCATCTCTGAGATTGCACTACAGTGGGAAAGAGGGCAAATTCCAAATGATGGCCCACTGCTTGTTTTCCCTGGGAAAATGTTCTCTTAAACGATCATTTGATGGATTAAGAGTTTGATGTATAGGGTTCAATACAAAGGTAGTGGATGTTTAGTTTTTTGATAAATTGATATAGACCCTGTTATCATATGTGAGTAACAGAATTGTGTCCAAAGGTGTGAAAGGAATGGAGAAATTATTAGTTTGTATAAGAATCTAAATAAAATAGGATTGTATTTAAACAAAGGAAAAGTAAAAGAGTGGGATATGATAGAGAAATAGCAGGAATTGAGTTTAATCTTCATGAGATAACATTTTTATGGTATTCAGTCCAGGAATTGTGTATGTTAATTTATTTTATGTTTTAATAGTGTGGTAACATTAAAGTGAGTCCTTCTTCTTTACCACAGACAGTGTTTTTCTTATTTTTACAGTATTTGTGTATTCAGTCATCTGTGTGGTGGTTTGGAGCAGCATTTTTTATTTTTATTTATTTATTTTGCAGTTGTTTACCGGGTAGTGTCCGACTAGGCTTGGTAGCCCATTTTTAGTGGAGACTGGGGAGAAAAGCTCCATTAATGTACAATACAATATAAGACATTTAATTAGTACTAAAATAGTTACATAACAAAACAGAGAATCAACAGGGTAGTACATCCTTAGGAAATTAGATTACAGAGTTATAAGAGATGTAAAAGATCATTTGTTAAGTTGCATATTAGTATAAGAGGTGAACAGTAAGGGGAGGATTCAGGCAGAAAGGAGGGGAGAATATAGAGCACTTAGGAGGTAAAGAGGTAGTGAGAGGGAGAGAGGTAGTGGGTAAATGCAGAGAATGAGGGAAGAAAAGTATTTTTGGAAGAGAGAGAGGACAAGTAAGTAACGTAAAAGGTGGGAAAGGAAATTATTCAGGAGAGCAATATGGGCATAACCAGTTATTATTGAAGTTTTCTTTTAGCCTACATTTGAAATCAGAAGAGGATGGAGCACTTTGTAAGATTAGAGGAAGGGAATTCCAGTACTTAGCAATTTTATTTGAATAGAGGGAGTCTCCGTGGGAGTTTCGGGATGGAGTAACTTTGAGCAGTGGTCTGTTGGAGGATCTGAGGACTCGGTTACAAGTTTGAGGCTGGGCAAAGGAGGAGATGGAGGGCAGGTGAGAGGGTTTTGAATAATTTTGTTTGTGAGGACAAGTTGATTTAAAGTTAAGAGGTGAGACAGTTCTAGCCAGTTCAATTGTTTTGGAGCACTGCAGTGATGAGCTTTAAGAGGGAGATTGGTTGCAAACTTAGCTATTTTGTTGTAGCAGGATTCTAGGTTTTGAAGGTCATTTTTTACGTAAGTTGGTGAAAATATGTGGGCAGTATAGTACTGCAGATAGAAGCTGAGATCTAGATGTGGCTAGTCTTGCTTGAGGTGTTAAGTATAGTTTTGTTCTGTAGAGAGCACCGAGTTTTGCATTAACTTTTTTGATTGTTTGAGATATATTAATGTCAAATTTTAGGTGGTTGTCTATGATAACACCTAGTAGTTTGGCCTGGTTAGTAGATTCAATTTTTGTGCCATTTGTGGATAGAATAGGAATGGGGGAGAGGTGTTCTTTTTAGCTTTATTTGTAAAGTTAATTATCTTAGTCTTCTTAGGGTTGAGAATGAGTTGATGGCTAGTAAAAAATTATTCTGTTTCCAGGAATACTTTTTGTGTCTTTTCCTGTAGTTCTGGGGGGGGGGGGGCAGATACAATGAGAGTAGTGTCATCAGCATACTGTATTATTATGGCTAATTTGGTAGCTGACATGAGGTCATTTGTAAAAGTGATGAACAGAAGGGGGCCCAGAATGGACCCTTGGGGAACACCTGTGATGACAGATAGTAAAGGAGAGAGGTTTTGGTTCCATTTAGTGGCCTGTTGTCGGTTTGATAGGTAACTGTGAAACCAACAAAGGGTTGATTGAGGTTGAAAGTGGCAAGTTTGTTTAGGAGACGTTGGTGGGATATGGTGTCAAAATCCTTTGACATATCTAGGAATACAGTGGAGACAAACTCACCGTTGTTCATAAAATGGTAAATGGTGTTTGAGAAAGCAATAAGGGCAGGGTTAGTACTGTGTTTGGGGGCAGAAACCATGCTGTGTGTTAGCTAGAAGTTATTTGATGTAAGGTGTTTTAGGAGTTGGTGAATACATTTTTCAAGGATTTTGGCTATGGGTAGGAGTATTGCTATAGGGCAGAAATTTGAAATCTTTGTGGAGGGGCCACCCTTGTGGTGAGGGGTGACGTGGGCTATTTTCCAGAGGTTGGACACATATTGTTTGGAGATAGACCAATTGATTAGTATTGAGATAGGCTAGGCAATAGATGGGGCTGCGATTTTTAGGAACTTGTTTGGCAACTGGTCAGCAGCAAGGCTACAAGGTTTTAGCTTGCTTAGAAGATTTTTTATAAAGGATGTTTGAATACTTTTAAAAGAGAGGGAGTCTGTTGAGTTAGATGAGATGCAGGGGAGGGGGTAGTGAGTGGAGAGTTTTGCTGGCATTGTAGCAGACTGGAGATATGAAGTAAGAGCTGATCTGAGAGGCTAGAGCTTCAGAGGTATTTGATGTGGAAGGAGAGGGGGCGGGGTGTCTTCCAGGGTTGAGGAGGAGGTTGATATTTTACCAGACATTTTGAGGGTTTTGTAGGTGTTTTTGTTGAGAGGATTGGAAGTAATATTTTTTGGCTTGTTGATTTTTGCCTTAGTTTGATTTCTAAGTTGCTTGTAATGTATAAGCATAGATTTGCCTTTGGATGATAGGTAGAGGGCACTTGCTTTGTCCCTTTGTTTAATTAGTAGTTTTGTTCCTGGCAATAGCCATGGCAGTTGTTTTGCTTTGGTGCATATTTTTCTTGTTGGGGCAAGGCTATTTAGGATTTCAAGGAAATTGTGGTTAAAGAATTCTACTGCATGATCTAGTTGCAGGTATGTTAGTGGTGACCAGTCACAGTTGAGAAGTAGCTGATTAAATAGGGTGGGGGAGAAATGTTTTTTGTTATGTATGTATTTAAATGGACTGTGAGGTTTGATATGTAGTTTTTTGTACAGCAGAAATGTGGGGGTGTGGTCGTTAATGCTTATGGGAAGGCAGACAGATTGGTGGTTGAAGTTTGGCTTATTAGTTAGTATCCTGTCTAATAGTGATTGTTTTTTACTGTGTTTATCGGTGTGAGTGGGGGAGTTTATGATTTGGGAGAAATTAAAGAGGTTGATGAAGGGTGATGGATTGTCAGAGGAACAGGAGAACCAGCCTAGGTTAAAATCTCCTAAGATGATAGTTTATTGTGAAAAATAGGATGAAGACAGGAGAGGAGAAGTTGTATGTTGTGAAGGTTATTTCCAGGGGCCATATGGGTAGCAATGATTATTATGGATTTTTGGGCATTTATATTCAGGTGAGAAATGAGGATTTCTGCATTGTGGATGTCAGGAGGTGAGCAGTTTGGTTTGTCTAGTATTAGAGTGTCTTTATACATGATTGCAGCACCTCTGCCTTTCTTTTTTAGTCTATCATGTCTTATAACATTATAATTGCTGTATGTTATTTCTGAGTCTTTGATGTGTTGTTTTAGCTGGTTTTGGTGATGACTATTATGTCTGAAGGGTATGTGGCCAGAATAGCATGAAATTCAGTGGTTTTGTTTACAATGCTCCTTAGATTAAAGTTAGTAATCCATAGATCTGAATTTGAAACTTTTGGTAGGTGAAAGTTGGTGTTAAGATTTGAGAGGTATTGGTTTACTGGGAGTAGGAGCTGTGGTTGAGAAGTGGGTAATGTACAGCTTGGGCCTGGGTTGGGGTGGATGTCTGCCTGTAGTTTTATGTGTGGAAGACTGTTGAGTAAAATATTATTTAGTTTGGAGATAATTAGATGGAATCTGATTTTAGGAAGGTGAGATTGTGAGGGCTCCGCATGTTTAGGGGAAAATAGATGGAAGTTTGGAGTTTGGAACAATTGGAGACTTATATTACTATAGTGCAAGTATGGCTGTTGATATGCTGTGCTAGTATGTGAAGGGGATGTTGGTTTTGAAATTGATATATGTAGAGGTTTGAGACAGCACAGGCTTGGTAGCGAAGGCATATTAGAATAGAGATGTATGGGACTGTGAGGTGGAGTTGTATGCTAGAGTGTAACAGAGTGAGGTAGGCTCAGATAGGTAAGTGGAGAGTAGGAAGTGTGGAACTGTTAACAAAAGTATTGGTGTAGGTGTGGCTGAGGAGGTATTGGAGTGGATTAGAAAGAAAAAGTTAAGTGAGGGGATGTAAAAGGGGAGTTGATGGATTAGAGAGAAAATTTTAAGGGACGGGATGTAAAAAGGGGAGTTGATAGATTAAGGAGACTGGGTGAGAGGATGGGGAATAAGGAAGAGGAGGTGTTTGTGACAGGAGAAGGAATGGCTAAGTGACTATAAATTTAGGGAGAGTGGGGGTGGGTAGGAATGGGGGTAGGGCAGGGGAGCATAGTGATCCCGAGTGTAGCAAGGGTGAATGGAGCGGGTTTAAACTGCCGGACAGTGCAGTAACAAAAAAATATATCAGTAAGCTGATGTTGTAGACTAACAGGTCGGTTTTGCATAAGTTACTATGTATTTTCTAATGGGGCAAGAAAGTAGAAGGGATTACAGTATAGTACTGGTGGGGTGTTCGGGAAAGAACATGTAACAAGGTATCTACCGTGTAGTAACTTGTAGTAGGCTAGAGAGAGAGAACTGTGTTTCTTGTGAGAAAGAAAAGTTTCTGTTAAACGGGAAGGAAATATAGTAAAAAGTGAAAGTATTAGACAAATGAGACGTATGCTAGGGGGAAAAACTAAAAATAACAGGTGCTGGAATAGAGGTGAGACTTGATAAGTAAAAAGCATATACACCACAGAGAGAAAGCTACTTGCGAGCCTTTGTTCAGGTGTGCCAGCCAGTTTACAGCTACAGATACAAACAAAAGCAATGTATATTTGTGTATCAAACAGTGCAGTTTTTAGGAGATAGAATTAACATACATAATATCGGCTACATGATATGTCTCAAAGTAATGGTTAAGGCTGGCTGCTTTTTGGGATGGTGCTCGTCCTTCACAGGAAAGGATTGAGAAAAGCCACAAATAATAGAGCCACTATGAGGAGGACAGAACATAAAATAAAAATCAACCTCAAATTATTTGTGTCTAGATGTGCACAGCGGTTAAATTCTAAATGCAGATAAACAAATAAATGGGATAGAGCACAGTACAGTAGTTATGGTAAGAGACTTTTGGAGGGGGTGGTTAGTAGAGGTGGGTGTTTAGAGGAGAAAACAGAAAAAGGTAGCAGGAGACAAGAGAGAGATTAGTATTTGAACGAAAAAACTGCAACAAAAGACCAAAGAGCGTAATAGCAAGGAGGAGAGTCAAATCAGTATAACCAGCACTAAAATATAGTAAAACAGCATAAATGAATTCTGTAAATTCAGATTGCTGCAAGTAAACCCAACAGTGGTATTTGCTCTACACAGCTTAATACGCAATATAGCTATTTCATACTTAGACAGCAATCCATGTCTCACAATTATCATTACATATCAGAAACTATTCCAGAATCCTAGTAGTCTGACAGCAAAATGCTGTAGCTTTAGTAATATGCATAGTGTGTACTAGAATACTGGTAAAAAACAGCATGTGTATTCTCTGCATGAAACAGCATTGTAATCCAATAACAGTATCTAATGAAAAAATAGGCTAGATACACATGCGATAAAACTGATGAATTTTGTGTACATATAGCAGACTCTTTCAGAAAATGCAGGCTATACAGATTTATCATAGGATCATAGGATCATAGGAAGTTACTAGGCTAATATCCCTACGACCATTAGAAGCTTAGCCAAGTTCTGCCCTTGTTTCCACGATCAGCACCTGTTGCCCCTGTCCAAGAGAGACACAGGTGGAACCCCTGGGGTGAATGTATGGTTACCCATCCAATTGTCCAGATTGCACTTGAAGAGAGCCAAAGAAGTGCTCTGCTTTACGTGAATTGGGAGTCTATTCCACAGGTGTGGTAACCTCTGGGAAACAAATCTGTCACTCCATCAAGTTCTATTAATGTAATATACCAGGTTAAGGTCTTTAGAGAGAGCAACCCATGAGCCATTGGATTTACAAATATACAGTATTTCCAATAAAGCAGAGTCAGAGATTGCCTCTGAACAGTCTGCATGAAATGGAGTAAAGTGACAGTGATTTCAGCTAATCCACATAGGACAGATGCTGAAGACCTTGAATTCTCCTTGTGAGGAGCCTTTGTGGTCTCTCCAATTGCTGCAGGTGCTTGGAAAGGTACATACCAAAAGGGGTGTTGTACTCAATTATTGGTCTGATGAGGAAAGTGTACAGGAATGTTATAACTTCTTTTTTTCTGGAGGAAATACCCTTACTTATGAGATGATCGATATAGAATGCCCTTCTTACCACTGTGGAGACATGTTGATCAAAGGTAAGGCTGCTGTCAACCTGTGTGCCCAGGTCTCTCACCACCGAGTGCATGCTTAGTGTGTTTCTATTGAGGTGGTAGTTAGCCAGAACATTGCTCTTACTGAAAGGGATGATGATACATTTTTTTAAATTGAGTTTAAGGCCGTAACTTTGGCACTAATCATTTGTTTGCATAAGACCCTCATGTAGGATGTTGACATTGTTTGGGGATTCTATGACTACTCCCAGTTTGCAGTTGTCAGCAAAGTTTGTCAACCACAGACCTTTAGTCTTTGCTTGTACTTTGGATAAAAAGATTCTGAACAGTAGAGGTCCCAGGACTGATTCCTGTGGAACACCACTTGTTAGGGGTCTGCTGTTGGAGGTAGATTCTCCTATTTTGACTGTATGGCTTCTGTCAGTGAGCCAGTTAGCAACCCACCTGACAATATAAGGGTTGATTCCTAGCTGGGTGAGTTTGTCAATAATTACTGAATGGGGAATAGTGTCAAAAGCCTTGACCAAGTCCAGGTAGGCTGTATGCACAGTTTCTCTTTGTCCAGGGCTCTGATGACTGTCTCAAAGAAGATCACCAGGTTTAACAGGCATGATCTCCCTTTGACAAATCCAAACTGAGTAGGGTCAAGTGCTTGCGGATTACCTGTATCTTTGTTGATAAGGTCCATGATGATTCATTCCATGGCCTTGCAGATAAGGCTAGTCAGGCTAATAGGTCTATAATTCCTGGAATCAGTGGAAGCACCACCTTTGTGCAAGCGGATAATGGTGGCTGTTTTCCATTCAGCTGGGATAAAGCCAGTGCTTAGACTATGATTGTGAAGAATACCCAGTGGTGTTGCTATTTCTTGTTGGAGCCCATGTAGGATGCAGCCTGGGATGTTATCAGATTCCAGAGATGCTGTGTTTTTGGTTTTAGAGAGGGCGTATCTGACTGACTCTGTAGAGATACAAGGTGGGGGACAGGTGGAAGGAATGTCATGGGGTATGTGTGGTGGAGACAGGGGAGTGAAGTTTTCAAAGAACCTGTTGGCTAACAGGTTTGCTATGTCCACAGGCTCAATGTATGTGGTATCATTAACTACCATTTTTGGGAAGTCAGCGTCTTACCTTTTAGGCTACGGATGTAGCTAAAGAACGCATTATGGTTGCCCTTAGTTGAGGATGCTAATTTTGATTCATAGCTTGCTTTGGAGGACTTCACAAGAAGTCTTATTTGCTTGTTTAAGCTGAGGAGGGGGGTGTTTCAAGTTTAGGGCATGCTCCCTCTTACATTTGGACAACATTTTCTTCCTCTTGTAAAAATTGTTAATGGCAGTTGTCCACCAGGCAGGTTTGCTCTTCCTTGAAGAGCTTGCTTTGGTCCTATCAGGTATGACCACATCAATGCAGTTATACAGGTGTTTGTAAAATACATTGGTGTTGAACTCAGCATAGTTGCCAGTTCCATCTGAGGAGGGAGGTGCAGTGAAGCTGTTTATACCTTCAATTATAAAGGTATAATCTGCTTTGGAGAAGTGTTTTAGTTTAGTTGCTGCTGGGGGGGGGGGGGTCAAGTGTGATAGTTAATGTGAATGAGATTGTTTTGTGGTCAGATCTGACAAGGGAAGACCTTAGAGTAGGGGTGCTACAGTGGTCTTCCATAATTGTAAGCACCAGATCCAGGATGTTGGTGCCCCTGTTGGGGTGTCCACCAGCTGGTCCAGGGCATTGGGAGTTAATGAACTTGAGGAACCTTTGGGCAAGTGAGTTTGAGCACAAGTAATTTACCCAGTCAATTGATAGATAATTAAAATCACACAGAACCATGGTGTTTGGATGCATCTTGATGAATGCCAGTAGATCCAAGTTGGCAGAGTGGATGTCCAGATTCATGGAGGGGGTCCTGTAGCTGACAATGACTTGAATAGGTGTCCTACCAACAGTTAGTTGCACCTGAAGTGTCTCCAGCAAATCATACTGTTTAACCAATCTGGAGGTGTATTTATCTTTAATGAATATTGATACACCACTTCCTTTAGTTTTCATGGCTTCTGTTCATGGTCTAAATGTGGGTAGGGGTATAACCCAGTATGACTGGGCTGCTGTCCACAGCCTTGAAACAGGTCTCTGTGACTGTACAGATGTTCATAGGTTCATAGGTAGGTACTAGGCTATCGGCCCAAGGGCCTAAGTAAGCCTAGCCAACAAGGTTCCCTGGCTTACGCCACCCAAGAAAGTTAATTGCCTGTGCCCCTGTCGAGCAGAGCCACAAAAGTGATCCAGGAGGTGTACTTCCTATTTCCCATCCACTCATCAAGATTTTTCTTGATGAGTGCTAATCAGGAACTTTGCTTGACATAGACGGGTAGCTTGTTCCAGAGTATAGGAAGTCTCTGGGACAGGAATCTATCCCTCCAGCATGTCCTGTTTATTGTGGTGACAAGGTTTAGGTCCCTAGAGTGTGTAGCTCAGAGGGATTGGGATTTCTTTAGGTGTAGCATGTCCAACAGCTCTGGGTTTAACATAGCTTTATATGTTAGGCAGACATCTCCTCAGAGTAGGCGATATGCTGCAAAGTAAAGCTGGAGTTTTTTGAGACGATCAGTGTAGGGCATCTGTTTGAGGCCAGTAATCCTCTTTGTGAGGTACTTCTGTGGCCTTTCCAGCTGCTGCAGATGTCTTGTGAAGTACATTCCAAAAGGGGCAGTGTACTCTATAATGGGTCTAATGAGTGCCAAGTAGAGGGAAACAATGACCTCTTTTTTCCTGGATGAGAACCCTTTTGTGATGAGGTGTGCAACATAGAAGGATTTCCTAACTACTGTGGAGATGTGATTATCAAAGGAGAGACTACTGTCCACCTGGGTACCAAAGTCTCTTATCACACATTAGGTGTTAAGTAGACTGCCGTTTATGTGGTAGTTCATGGGTACACAGTTTTTACCAAAGGGATGACAATGCACTTTTTGGCATTGAGCATGAGGCCATGCCTCTGACACCAGGCATCTGTCTCAGTGAGGCACTTCTGGAGGATGTCCACGTCATTTGGGGACTCAACTATGGCTCCTAGTTTTCAGTCATCTGTGAACTTCGTTAGGCAGAGGCCTTCTGTGTTAGCCTTTACTTCAGAGAAGTAGATACCAAACTGGACAGGTCCCAGGACTGAACCCTGTGGTACTCCACTTGTCACTGGTTTGAAGTCAGATTTGGAGTCTGGAACTTTTACAGTGTGGGTTCTGTCAGTGAGCCATTTGGTAACCCATTTTGTGACGCAGGGATTTATACCTAGTTTAGTAAGTTTAGTTATAGTTTCAGAATGGGGGATGGTGTCAAAAGCCTTGGCGAGGTCAAGATAGGCTGTGTGAACCACCTTACCCTTGTCTACAGCTTTGGTGACTGCCTCAAAGAAGTTGATCAGGTTCAGAAGGCATGATCTGCCTTTCACAAACCCGAACTGGGTGGGGTGCAGAGTTTGGAGGTTACCAATGTCTTTGTTTATGAGTTCCATGATGATATGTTCCATGGCCTTGCAGACCTGGCTCATCAGGCTAATAGGGAGATAGTTCCCAGGATCAGTGGTGGCTCCCCCTTTGTGGAGTGGGATAAATGATGATGTGCACCATTCAGTGGGCACAAAGCCTGACATGAGACTATGATTGAACATGGTGCTTAGGTGGGGAGCCAGTTCATTCTGAAGTTCATGTAAAATGCAGCCTTGGATGTTGTCTGGTCCCATGGCTGCTGTGTTTTTGGTTTTAGAGAGTGCAGCTTTTACCTGCATAGATGTGATTACAGGGACTCTGCATTCTTCCTGTATAGATATGGGCCCTTAAGGGGTTGAGTGTGGGGTAAAGTTAGCACTGAACTTATCTGCCAGGACGTTGGCAATATCAGTTGGTTCTGTAATTTTTGTGCCATTGTGCTGTAACTCAAAGCAGATCTGGGTGTTGCCATTGAGATTCTTGACATAGCTATAGAATGCTTTGTGGTTGCTGTTAGAATCAGTGGTGATTTTGTGTTCGTAGCTAGCTTTGGAGGATCTTATAAGGGATCTCAGCTTCTTACTGAGGCCGACCAGGGAGCTCCTCCACTCATGGGGTTTTACTCTCTTTTGCAACAGTTTCTTCCTTCTGTTATAGAGTTTGTTTATGGCAGGGGACCACCAGATTGGCTTCCTTTTTTGGAGGATAGCGTTGTGGTTCTATTTGGGATAGCACGATCCATGCACTCGTGTAAGTGCTTATAGAGTGCATTTGTGTAGGATTCAGAAATTGTAACTGTATTGTCCATCTGCATGGGTGTCATGAAGTTCACCACTTCTGTCTTAAGAAGCATGATGTTGGCTTTGGAGAAATTTTTTAGCATGGTTTCCTTAATGGTGGGTGGGGGCAGGATGTGGATATCTAGGCTGATTAGCTTATGGTCGGATCTGACCAACGAGGAATTGACTTCAGGTTTGGAACACCAGTCACTCATGTTGGTAATGACTAGGTCTAAGATAATGTTGCCCCTGGTGGGGGTGTGGATAAGTTGATCCAGGGCATTGGAATTTATGAATTCCAGAAAGCGCTGGATGAAGGAGTTGGAGCATGAGTAGTTTTCCCAGTTAATGGTGCGGTAGTTGAAATCGCCCATTATTAGGGTGTTTGGTTGGACCCTAATATTTTCCAGTATATCTAGAAAAGAGGATTGGGAATCCTGGGGCATGGTGAGGGATCTGTAGCAAGCTACAGTTTGGATTGCAGTTTTGCCTAGAGTTAGTTGCACTTGGATAACCTCAGATGCATTATGCTGCACAACTAGCCTGGAGGTGTGGATATCCTTAATGAATATGGGCACACCTCCACCTTTGGTGTTCTGGTCCAGGTTAGATGGCCGAAAAGTGTGGTATGAGTTATAGCCTGGTAATGCATGGGTGCTCTTTAGAGCCTTGAACCAGTTCTCAGTCACTGCACAGATATCGATGTTCTCCATTTTATACAGCAAGATACAGGCTATCCGTATATACTTACCAGGCTGGCACACTAAGGAAGAAACTAAGCTCGCTAGTAGGGATAGAGGAGTGTAGTGAGTTTGAAAAATGGTGCCCAATATCTCCGGTACCTAGTTTTATGGTAATGTTTCAGGATAGAAAATATAATAAAAGTATAATGGAAAAAGATGATAGAAGTGATAAGACACAAGTAAATTTTGCAGTTCCTGTAAATTATCATTTAAAAAAGATATGTTTGATAAGTGTGATATTAAAGGAAGTATATACAGCAATGATTACATTTATTTGGAGTTCAAGGCCTAACCTGATGAAGAGATTTACGTTATATGTTAACACCGAAGAAGGAGGTTTAGGTTTGATTAATCCAATCATATATGCTGCCTATTTAAATTTGTATAGGGTCCAGAAATGTATGAAGGAAGATAAAGAAACTTTACGAAATAACATATTAAGGTCTAACTATGGAAGAGGATGGGAATCATTCTTGAGATTTAAAAGAAAAATGCAAGATATAAATGAAAAAATTTAAATTTACCAGGAAAGGATATTATCTTGGAAAATAAATGTAAATAATATTGAAGAAAATAGAAAAGTACAGTATAAAACTGTTCAGAAAAACATTGCTATGTGTATCCTTGGAAAGACCTGGAAGAAGAAAAAGTTAGGGCAATAGCGGCAAGAATGCAAAGATGTAAATATATCTTAGAATGTCAGGACTTTTTGTGGAGACTATAAAAAACTGCCATTTTAAGCGGACATGATGCATAAAAGAAAAGAAGATAGGGTAAGTAATTATTGAAAAGAACTTGAGACAACTGAACATGTATTTTTAAAATGAAAAAGAGTTGTAAAACAAAAAATGCTACATATACATTATTTTGAAAATATGAAGAGTATAGGAGACATAAACATGGATATTGTTAAATATGCATATTATGGTAATAAGACTATGGAGTATTAATTAAAAAGATAAAACACATGCTTATGGTTGTATGGTTTCTATGGAACTAAATGGTAAAGGAAACAATGTTTAATGAAAGATGGGATTTGACAAAAATATTGGAAAGATAAGATTTTGGTTATGGAAAATGGCATGGGTGTCTAATAGAATGTATAATAAGTAGAAAGGTGAAGTGTTTAAAATATTTTAAATAATGTATATAGGATAATAATTGTAAATATTGTATGATTGTTGTAAATAAGTATGTTCAATAAAAGAGCCTTTATTATTTCATTAGAGTGCCATGAGATGATTTGCATCACCTGATCTACCACCAACTCAAGCAGACGGGACCTGAGTTTAACATCTCATCTGAATGATGACATTCTCAGGAGTTTAGAACCTCCTTTAGATAATGCAAGTGCTAAACACTTTTTTGACTCTGAATGGACTTGTCATTTACTTTTATGATTCCGTTTGTATTGTATTTGGCCTGTAGCACGTGAACATAATAGCTCTGTAATGCTACAATGTGCCATGCAGTATATCTCCACTTATTAACCCAGTGTGATGCCTTCATCTGCAGTATCAAAATTAAGATATTCATTTTCATTAAGCTTGACTTCACTGTTAATACTATTTAAAAGACAATATAGGAAAGCCCTTCAACTGAAAATTCTTTGCAGTAATAATTCTGTTGTTTCTGTTCTAGTTATCTGTCTGAAATATTGATCATTTTGATTAGTGGCTTGGGCACTGGCTAATCTAGGGGTGGGGTGGGACTGAGCTGCTCAAGTCACTAACTGAAATATTTAACCTACTGCACTGCAAACAGCTATCAGACAAAGGCAATTTGCAAGCAGCAGTAGTTTGGATTAGTGCTTGCTCTATAGCTATCCACAAAATTGCAAACTTCAGGAGGCTTGTGTCCACATATGCATGACATCAGAAGAAGGTATTACATATGCTTTTATCTATGAGCACAGACATTGCCACAAAGATGACTGTTTAGGGTTATGCAGCACAAAAACCCTGAGTAATGACTTATTACAATCGGCAATTACCCCTCTAGGGACAGAAGGGTCAAGATGATGGTGGAAATTATGGCAACTGGTTAGCACAGGGAAAAATAGAATGCAAAAAGATGCTCCAAATTAATGATGAATGACATATAGGTCTGTAAGAAAAAAGTCATCTAGTATGACAGAGGCCACACAATCTCAGGCATTTTGAAACCAAAATACAATATATTAGAGGATTAATAGTTTGGGAAATGGCAGTTCTTGTCCATGTACTACAAGATTCTATATAACAGTAAAGAACTGAATGGTTGGCAGAATCAGTAGAACTTTGTGTTGTGGTCTATTTTCAGAGATGGTTGTGAACAGAGGACCATACAGCCCCATAAAACATTATTAACCTGTTCATGTCCAGCTGTGATCCTAAGTGTAGCCACCTTCAGTATTTCCAGAGCATGTCTGAATACAAAGTAATGCCTACAGCTAAAGAATTTCAGATGTTATAGTTCATATTATTATCTGTAAAACACTGAGTTGCTATCGATGGGCATCATTCTCATGATGCTGTAAGATAAGAAAAATGTAGGAGCTATGTCTAAAATAAATTTAGTTTCTGCATAAACCATAATTTCATCTTGTTGAGATGTTTCTTTGTGGCAGTGCTTGCCTTGGGAACTTAGCACAATAAGTAGAAATCAACAAGACTGTCAACACAGAAGAAACGTTGAAATAAAAGAAATAAAGTGCCGAGCCTACATGGCTGTAAACAAAACACAGACTTTATTAACGTAAAAAACTAAAGTAAGCGCTTTCGCGATATCAAAATCACATCATCAGAATGCTACATTCATACACTTTTACTTATTTAAATGCTCAACTAACCAATCAAATTAGAAGCATTCTAATCCAGCCAATAAAAACTTCTCACACATTAAAAACACTAAAATTAAAAAAAATCTATATGTACACTTTATCTCTTCCATCCAAAATCTGGTAACCTCTAAGCCAAACTCTACTTCGACACCCACCTCTCCAAGTTCCACTAAAACAACTTTGTTTTCTTTTGAGCCAGTTCCCATTACTTACATCAACTCTCTACTACTCAAGCTAAAACCTTGCTCTCCTTCCACTGACAATCTATCTCCTACATTTCTCAAACTTGCTGCTGACTCAATTGCCTATCCTGTATCTATACTAATTAATCGATCTGTTCTGGAATCAACTGTCCCCACCCTTTGGAAATCTTTCTTCACTATCCCTCTTCATAAAGGTGGAAACTCCACTGACCCCTCAAACTACCGACCCATTGCCATTCTGTCCCCCCTCTCCAAGATATTAGAAAAATGTATTCACTCACAGCTTCTCAATCACCTCTTCACACACCACTTACTTACCCCTACCCAACATGGATTTCGCCCTCACCACCGCACCACCACTGCCCTCCTCTCCTTCACTCATATCATTGCAGATGCCCTAGACAACAATAAACTCATTTCCTGTCTCTTCCTAGATCTTTTTAAAGACTTCGATACTGTCTCTCATCCTCTACTACTATCCAAATCCGCAAATCTCCACCTGTCCCCCTCCACACTTGTCTGGTTTAATAGTTACATATCTGGCAGGGAACAATCTGTCAAATGGCTCTCATCCTCCTCACCTTTCCATCCCATCTCCACTGGTGTTCCCCAAGGCTCCATCTTGGGACCCCTTTTGTTTAACATCTTCACCAATGATCTTTACACCTCATGCACAAAATCCTCCCTTATTCAGTATGCCGATGACTCCACACTTATATCCATCTCAAATAACTCCCTGACCCAACAGGCCCTACTATCCACTAAACAATGGCTCTCTCACAACCTATTGATCCTAAATCCCAGAAAGACCAAACTTCTACTTTTCCTTCCCCGTTCTCTTTCTCATCACAAAACCTCCTTTTTATTACATTTTCTAACAATACAAACATCCAACCTGACACCCACACAAAACTCCTAGGGGGTCATTATCGATGATGAACTCAAGTTCAACCTACACATACTCCAATGTATAAAAAAAAAAAAAAACAGAAACTAGGTCTGCTATATTGGAACAAAAAATTCCTAAATCCTGAATCTAGACTTACCCTGGGCCAGGCACTCCTCCTCCCCTCCCTCTTATATGCCACCCCAGTTCTTACCAATATCCAGGCCTCCAATCTAAACAAACTGCAACAGACTTACTATAAAATAGCCAGATTCATTACTAACTCCCCATACAACTCACACCACTGCATTTCTTTAAACTCTCTTCAATGGCTTGAACTTCCCCAGTTTATGCTATCTTATCAATTTCATATGCTACACTCTATTCTTTATAAACCCTCCTTCTGTCCATCTCTATCTTCCTTAGTCTCCATCTACATCCCATCCTGGACCCTCCATACTTCTAACCAACAATTACTTGATATCTACCACCCAAAAAGGTCAGTAGGCATACTACTCTACAAACACTCCCTTGCCCATGCTTGGAACAAACTTCCCCTTGACGTACGTTCAATCTCCCACACCTCACACTTTAAAAATGAACTAAAAGCTTATTTTCTCAATTCCAGAACCTGTCCTTGCCATGACCATACCTAGTCTTCCTTCCCTTTATGTACCCTCAAAAGGACCATACTTAGTACCTCATTACACCTCTCTCTCCAATGTGTCTACTATGCATTTGCACAATTTTATACAAACAAAAAATGTTTATTGTTGACCTATTGAACTATATCAATGTAAAATTGTTACTTAGCTTCTTTTTAATGCAACTTTAACTTTATGCGTGTAACCCAACATATGTGAATCATTTTGCTATAACTGCTATTATATCAATACTGTTTAAAATTATACTTGTTTTAAAATGTATTACTGGAGCTTTTCTCCTCGGGTCTCCATTGAAAAGGGGCCGCAAGCCAGTTGGACAAACCCGGTTAACAAATGTCAATAAATACATAAATAAATAAAATAAATGCTAGTGTCTAAGTGGCTTTGCTTTAAGAAAGGGTTTGAGAGCTATAACATCATTGATCCCAGGTGGTTTATCTGCATTACAGTAAAGAATCCACTTTTGTTCTGCAATTTCTGTCTTATTACGTAAGTAACCGCCCCTAATACCTTCTTCTTCTACCACTTCAAGTACAAAAAATTTAAAAATATGATCTACTCCTTCCTTCTTAACATGCCGAGCTAGGGCATTCATATCTTTGTTGTTTCTAATATCTCTGTTATGTTCTAAAATCTGTTCTTTAAGAGAATATTTCATTTTACCTATATAAAAGACACAAGTCTGACAAAAGCTGAAATAGACTAGATTCCTCGTTTTACAGTCTGCATAAAATTCTAAATCTATTTTAAATTTCAATATTGGGTGACAAGTTCTGATACCCAAAATAAATGCTTATTTTCCCTTGCATGTATTCAAACCCTGCACCTACTGTTCATGAGGCTATCCCCCGGATTTACAAAAGCTTGCACGGAGTGCAAGAAGAGTGTAGGAGCTCACGCCGGCAATATGTCTGCAGTGCGATCCAGGAACAGCCGGCAGGGGCATGCACGAGAGCTGCTAAAGCTACTCTTGCATGGACAGCATCATGGTATGCAAATTACCTCATTTGCTGGTGAAAGCCATGCAAATGAAGTAAATTTGCGATCCAGGAAATACTAACCTGTCCGTGGAAGATTAGTGTTAGATGCAGAAATGTACTCTATTGGTAACGGAGTACATTTCTGCAAATAGCTAAACGGAGCTATGACAGCTCCAAATAAAGGATGCATACAGTTGAGGAAGCATGCCAATGGCCAAATATAGGGCCATTGGCATTATAAAATGTTTAAAAATATAACAATTTAACATTTTTGTTTCCCCAATCTCCAATGTTTAAGCATAGCGTAGTACCGCGCAAACGTGCGGCGCTTATAAAAACAAGAAAATAATTAATAAGTAGCCAAAAATAGGCATTTTCACTAAAAAGCTTATTCTGCCATGCAGGTGAATGGCAGGCTGAAGACACACTGAGTAGTGGTTGCTAAGGGGGGGGGGGAGCTCAGTGTGAGAGATATAACCATGCATTACTAGGCAATCCTATGCAAATGAGGATAAGGATAGTGAATCCCAATTTTCCCCAGCATGTGAGGCATGTCCCAAGAGTGTAAGAGTAGGAGTAGGTGAGTAGAAGACTAGAATATAGGTGACATCATGAGGGAGTGTCTCAGACAGGCTGTAAGGTAATTGGAGCACAGTGGCTTGTGTTTGCCCTGAGTTGCTCAAAATTGCAAGAGGCATGTTGTCCTATTTGAAAACCTCAAACCAAAGGTGCACACTGTTAAAAGATAGAAAACTCCTTGCAAACATGCACACAGTGTGTGTGCTTGTGTGTGCTCGTGTGTGCGCATGTGCGCGTGTTTGTGCTTGTTTGCGCTGCGCTGCCACGGGCAGAAACAGAAAGGCAAAAGGAAGGAAAAGAAGTAGTAGGAAGTTAACCAAGGAGAACTAGCAGAGCTGCCAGGTGAGATATATCAGAATCAGCCAATTGCACAGGTAGCAGACTAGCCCAGCCCAGCCCAGCACTTTAAACTCTGCAAACACCATTCCCCCCGTTTTTTCTCAAGAACTCTGCAACACTGCAGTATACAAAGAGGGAAAGCTTAAAAAGCTTAAGTCAGACAAAATGTTAGGGGCTGCACTTGCTATCATAAACCAACATGTGCAAGGTGCTGAGGGTGGTGATGTTGTGAATGCTGCTGAGCAACCCATAGTAAGGATGTGGAGAAGAGTGTACAGACCCAGGGTAACCTACCAGGGGCTACATGAGCTGGAGATAGTGGAGTGCTATAGGGTGGACAGAGACCTCCTACAGCAAATTGTTCAGCTGTGCCGGCCACGCCTCACACACAAAACCAACAGAGGGGAACCCATCCCAGTGGATACCAAGGTATGTGTTGGCCTAAGAATACTAGCTACAGGTACCTTCCAAAGACCAACTGGTGATATGATGGAGATTTCACAGGCATCAGCATCCAGGGTACACCACCATTTCCTGGATGCCATGTCAGCACATGTCGGTGACCATGTATATTTCCCCAATTCCCATGAGGCATTGACCAGCAATATGCATCTTTTCCACCAAATAGCAGAATACCCTGAGGTAGTGGGTGCAATAGACTGCACGCACATATGCATCAAAGCACCACCCGGTGAGCAGGGTAGGGTCTACATCAACCGCAAGGGCTTGCCCTCCATCAACTGCCAGGTTGTGTGCGATGCCCAGGGCATAATAATGAATGTGTGCACTGGCTGCCCTGGAAGCTATCACGATTCCCACATCTGGCATCTGACGCAGCTGTACCAGAGCTTTGCCAATGGGGACATCCCTGATGGTCACCTAGTGGGGGATGCTGGATACGCACTGGAGCGGTTGCTGATGACACCAGTCAGAAATGCACACACACCTGAACAAGAACACCATAAAGAGGCAAATGCACAAACAAGAAACATAATTGAGCATGTGTTTGGGATGCACAAGTCACAGTTCCGGTGCGTGGACACATCTGGTGGAGCCTTGCAGTACTCACCAACTACATGTACCCAAATTGTTATGGTATGTGCCATGCTACACAATATGATTCTGCGGAAACAGCTGCAGCAGGAACAGCATGGGGCAGGGCCAAACAGCCCCCCACCATTGCCAAGGCCTGCACAGGCACAGTGTGACTCGGAGGAGGAACAACCTGAGCCTGCCCCAGTAGGCAGAAGGAGGCGTGCCCAGTATGCCCTGGCCTTGGCAAAGAGGCAACACATAGCACATACACTGACTCAGTAGGAACCCTGGAAATGACACCTCTCTCTGACTCACCCATGCAGTAAAAGGGATGCCTAACTTGACACTACCTGTTTTCAAATATGTATAGGGAGTGTACTATGTGCATCCGACATAGGCAGCCCTGCAGCACCACCTGAGGCATGAGTGCCCTATTTTAAACAATATAAAGCACTAAGCTCATTTTACCAGTATTGAGCATATTTAAATACAATTGCGCATAGCTGCACACCACTCTAACCAGTGCAATGTCTGGCAACGTCGGGCAACGTTGAGCAAAGTCGGGCAAAGTTGAGCAAAGTTGGGTAAACATGCTCACACCTGCTTTACTGTTCCTTAACCAGTCAGGTCTGCCCAGCAGGAAAATAAAAAGCAGTGACAGGGCTCGAACTCAGGATACTGCACTATAGTCACAGTACTGAACCACTAAGCCATGACAGCATTTCACTGGCACAGACACAACTTAAGTCACTCACACATACCAGTTGGTGGGGGAGGTCACATACCTAATAGTCACAGCCAGCAGGACAATTGTAGACAAATGCAAACACAAACAAATGCTGTATCATGCCCTCTGAAGAGGCATATGGGTAACCTCCCCCCAGGCCTATGCAGACAGATAACAGCAGGCCAGGCAGTGTGATGTGGGTTGGGTAGGCTATGAAGTCACAAACTAATATGCGTGTAATTGGAAGCTAATGCCTCAAGCCAGTACGATAGGCAACAGTACAGACTGAAATGGAGTACCTGACATAGTAGTGCAGGCCTAGCAAATGTGTATAAGTGTCAGGTGTACCCCTCATCCTATGTCCACCCACAGTAACAATCAGGTGTGCCCCCCGGGTAAAAATGTACAAATAATAGCTGTCCCCCCTGTATGTAGAAATGTTGATAAGTCTATGCAAATTGACTCATGGAAGCCCTGCAGGCACAGCGTGCTTCCTGTCGATGTACAACACAAAGGTGAGCCCTGAAGTAAAACCAACGTGATCTTTCACACACATATAGTATATATGCCCATAGAGGGCATGCTCACACACACAAACAAATTATGCAAATTTCAGTCAACAACATACTGAAAGGTCATACTGGGCATGCTCACACACTTAGGCCATGTCTGAGTACATGAGTACAGCAGTGGACCACACATATCTGGCAGTTGCAGTTCTTACTCCAGACACATGTCACTATTCACCAATCCTGCCTTGCGCACACAGTGATATGAAAACATACCCATATAATATATTGGACCCCTGTCATAATCAAACTATGTAATACAAATACTTAAGTTGTTCAAAGAAAGTTAAAATACAAAGAAGATCAATAAATCTCTGATTATTATCATCATGAAACAATGAGCACTCCTAGCATTATCCAAGCCAAGCTCTGCCAAAAATATTGCCAAAGATTCCATAGAGAACCATGAAGCTTTCTTTAGCTATGTCATAAATATCAATGTAAACTCATATATGTTCTGAGTTAGTGCAAAGTGTAAAAGAATACTTGTACATGATTGACATTGCCAACATCTTGTCAGACAGGTTCATACATATTTACCCCCCTCTCACTGACAAAAGGGCCCATTACCATACCTGGAGATTGTGAAAACCCAGAAATCACATATACAATGGTTAAACAGCTTTATCCAAACCTAAAAACACAGCGTCTATGGGATGGCTTGGTGGCCCTGGCTGTGTAATATGTGAACTCCAAAACAAACAGACCCTGCACCTGAACAGTCTATTGAGACTCACCCTCTGTACAGGATATGAAACTGTTGAATGGGTTACAGAAACTTTTGGCACACTCCACAAGTGTTGGTGCACAACAGACCATGGGAACTATTGTCTTATAAGCCTAATAAGCCTGATCTACAAGACCATGGAGTCCATCATTATGGAACTCATAAACAGAGCTATTGGGAGCCTACAAACACCGAACCCTACCCATTTTGGTTTGGTCAGGGGCAGATCATGGTCCCTAAACCTGCTAGACAGTTTGCAAGGCAGTTATCCAGGACATGCATCAATGAAATGAGCTCCACACGGCCTACATAGACCTTGAAAAGACCTTTCCCAACATCCCACACACATATCGTATCCACAAAATCAACAACCTGTGCATAAACACGTATGTCATCTGATGGATTGCCAACTGGGGCACAGATAGATCCTACAAGGTAAGAATTGTTGTCTCTCTGTTGGACTGTAAGCTGGTAACCACTGCTATCCCCCATGGCTCAGTCATGGGACCCCTCCTGTCTGGTGTATACTATTCAGATGTACAGTCAAACACACGAGGGCTATGGTTATCAAAGTTTGTGGATGACTGCAAAAAGGTTGTCATAATCGATGTTTGGGACAACAGGGACATCCTTAAAAAGGGTCTCAGTCAGACAGATGTGGTGTCAAAATTATGGCCTCGAGCTACAGTCATACAAATACCACATAGGTGCCAACACCATACATATGGAGGTAATAATAAGGGATCTATGGACACATGTGGATAGTCATCTCTACTTTCAGAAACACATTCACAAAGGGGTTAGAAAATTATGCTATGTGTTCCCACAAATTGCCAAAGTCTTTGCATGTAGGTCAAAGGAGGTTCCCTCTACTCATCAGTCATCAAACCCATCAGAGAGTACCACGACACACTTGCGGTGAATCTGACGAGGCATCTTCAGCAGCCGGAAAGACCACTTAAGTACCTCAATAAGAGGATTACTGGCCTCAAACATTTGCCCCATGCAACAAGACTGAAGTAACTCAATCTGTACTCTGTTGCATACCATCTACTCAGGCGATCTCTACCCAACAGAGAGGTCCATGTCCAATGCAGAACTGATGTACATGCTCTATCTGAAGTAAACCCAAGCTCACTGTGCCACATGCTGTAGGGATATAATCATCACAACAATAAATAGAACATGTTGGAGGGATACATTACTAACTCACAGACTTCCCTTGCTTTGGAACAGGCTCCCAACCTACATTAAGCTGAGTCCCTCACTGACATTCTTCCAGAGGAGCCTTGATGAGTGTATGTGAAACTGAACTGTCACACCATGGATCACTTCATCAGCTCTACTACACAGAGGCATAGGGAACTAACCCCAGGTGTGGTGATAGCTGCACACTCTGGCCATACTAATATATGCCTTCAGGCAGATAGTTTATTACATACCTATGTACCTATATATGTAGAGGGAACACAGTATGATAAGCCAAAGATGGATGGGCAGAGATGTGTGTAAGAGGATGACCATGACAGGGAGCCATCCAGCACACATCCCAATGGCACAAAAGACATGAGGTGCACATCTCACCCACTGTACATAATAGCGACCAGTATCTGTAAGTATTACAGTGTATGTGGTGCATGTGCCTGCTGTGCAACATGACTGTACAATGAAATACACATCTACTATCTGTAGACATGTACCTGTCACATAGGTTCATAGGTATGTAGTAGACTATCTTCACGAAGGCATATATTAGCATTGACAAGTTGTGCAGCTTTCACCACCCCATTGGTTAGTCTCCTAAGCCCTAGTTCTAATAGTTAGTACCCTAAGCCCCTTTCTAGTGGGGCTGCTGATGTGATCCCTGGTGTGAATTGTCTGTTTTCCATCCGCTCATCAAGGTTCCTATTGAAGAGTGTCAGTGAGGGACTTTGTCTGATGTATATTGGGACTCTGTTCCACAGTAAGGCAAGCATGTTGTATTCATTGTTGTGATGAGGTTCATATCCCTGGAGTGTGTAGTGCAACTCAATTTTGTTTTCCTTAGATGGAGCATGTTCAACAGTTATGTGTTGGACATGGCTCTGTATGTTAGGCAGAGTTTGCCTCTGAGTAGGCGGTACGCAACAGAGAACAGATTTAGTTTTTCCAGTTGTGTTGCACAACACAACTGTTTGAGGCCAGTAATCCTCTTGGTGAGGTACCTCTGTGGTCTCTCCAGCTGTACTCAATGATGGGTCTGATGACTTCAGAGTAGAGGGCCACCACTACCTCGTTTGATCCTGATGCAAACCCTTTGTTGATTAGGTGGGCCACATAGGATTTCCTAATCACTTTGGCAACATGGTTGTCAAAGGAAAGATGACTATCTACTTGTGTCCCCAGATCCCTTATTACCTTGTCAGTTTTTAGGGGGTAACACCTATGTGTTAGTTTGTGGGTACTTTGTTTCCCCAAGGGGGATTACGATGCATTCTTTCGCATTGAGCTTGAGGCCATGATTCTGACACCACACACCTGTCTCATAGAGTCCCTTCTGGAGAATATTTGTGTCATCCGGGGAATCTATTATGGCAAACACTTTACAGTTCCCAGCAAACTTAGTCAACCACAACCCTCCTGTGTTGGCATGTACTTCTGAGAAGTATATACCAAACAGGAGAGGCCCCAGGACTGAACCCTGGGGGACACCAGTTGTTACTGGTTTAGAGTCTGACATGTACCCAGCAACTCTTAATTTGTGGGATCTATCTGTGAGCCAGTTTGCAATCCATCTTGTGATGTATAGATTTATGCCCAGGTTGGTGAGTTCATCTATGATACCTGACTAGGGAATGGTGTCAAAGGCCTTAGTGAGGTATAGGTAGGCTGTGTGGAGCTCCTTTCAATCATCTGTAGCCTGGGCAACTGTCTCAAAGAAATCCATCCAGTTCAGGAGGCATGATCTGCATTTGATGAAGCCAAACTGGGCATGCTCAACTGTGTGAAGGTTCCCAATATCTTTATTGTTGACTTCCATTATGATTGGCTCCATTGCCTTGCAGATCAGACTCATCAGGCTCATAGAGCAGGAATGCCAAGGGTATGTTGTGGCCCCACCCCTGTCGAGTGGGAAGAATGTTGCTGTGCAAACATTCTATGGGTACATATCCTGTAGAGAGGATGTAGAGAGAAGTGTAGGTATCCTTGATGAATATGTGCTATGATCCAGGTTCTGATGCTGGAAGGTTTGGAATGAGTAGTATCCTGGTAGTTCTGGTGTGCTCTCTGGAGCCTTGAACTAGGTTTCTGTTACTGCACAGATATCAATATTCTCCATACTGAGAAGTGCCTGGAGTGTGTGCATTTGGAATCTGAGACTTCTGGCATTGAGTAGCATTTAGCTCACTGTGTGGTTATTTGTGTTGGTTACTGGATTTGGTTTGTTCTGAGTGACCGGTGTACCACACCTGAAGTCAATGCCTCATTGGTCCAATCCGACCATAAGCTAATTACCCTAGATATCCACATGCTGCCCCCACCCCCCATTAAGGAAACCATGGTAAAAACTTTCTCCAAAGCCAACTTCATGCTTCTTAAGACAGAAGTGGTGAACTTCATGACACCCATGCAGATGGACAATACAGTTACGACTACTGAATCCTACACGATTGCAATTTATAAGCACTTACATGAGTGCATGGATCATGCTATCCCAAACAGAACCAAGATGCTATCCTCCAAAAAAAGGAAGCGAATCTGGTGGTCCCCTGCCATAAACAAACTGTACAACAGAAGGAAGAAACTGTTGCAAAAGAGAGTAAAATCAATGAGTGTAGGAGCTCCCTGGTCAGCCTCAGTAAGAAGCTGTGATCCCTGATAAAATCCTCCAAAGCTAGTTATGAAAACTAAATTGCCACTGATTATAAAGACAACCACAAAGCATTCTATAGCTATGTCAATAATCTCAATGGCAACACTCAGATCTGCTCTGAGTTACAGCACAATGGCACTAAATATACAGACCCAACTGATATTGCCAACATCCTGGCAGATAGGTTCAGTGCTAACTTTACCCCCTCTCACCCTTAAAGAGCCCATCTTTATACCGGAAGAATGCAAAGTTCCTGTAATCATGGCTGCACAGGTAAAAACCACACTCTCCAAAGCCAGGAACACAGCATCCATGGGACCAGACAACATCCCAGGCTGCATTCTACATGAACTACAGAACGAACTGGCACCCCACCTAAGTACCATGGCCAATCATAGCCTCACCTCAAGCTTTGTGCCTGCTGAATGGCGCACAGCGACGGTTATCACACTCCACAAGGGGGGAGCCACCACGGACCCCTGGAACTACCTCCCCAGTAGCCTGATGAGTCTGGTCAGCAAGGCCAAGGAATGTATCATCATGGAACTTATAAACAAAGACATAGGTAATCTCCAAACTCTGGACCCCACCCAGTTCGGGTTTGTAAAAGGCAGATCATGTCTCCTAAACCTGATGGACTTCTTTGAAGCAGTCTCCAAAGCCGTAGACAAGAGTAAGGTGGTTCACATAGCCTATCTAGATCTTGCCAAGGCTTTCGACACCATCCCCACTCTGGAATTATAGATAAACTCACTAAACTAGGTATATATCCCTATGTTACAAGATGGGTTGCCAACTGGCTCACTGACAGAACCTACACTGTGAAAGTAGCAGAGTCCAAATCCGACTTCAGACCAGTGACAAGTGGAGTACCACAGGGTTCAGTCCTGGGTCCTTTCCTGTTTGGTATCTACTTCTCTGAAGTACAGGCTAACACAGAAGGTCTTTGGCTAATGAAGTTCGCAGATGACTGCAAACTAGGAGCCATAATCAAAACTGCTAACGATGTGGACATCCTACAAAAGGGCCTCACTGAGACAGATGCCTGGTGTCAAAGCCATGGCCTCAAGCTCAATGCCAAAAAGTGCATTGTCATCCCCTTTGGTAAAAACTGTGTACCCATGAACTACAACATAGGCGGTAGTATACTTAACACTGAAAGTGTGATAAGAGACCTTGGGAGACAGGTGGACAGTAGTCTCTCTTTTGATAATCACATCGCCACAGTAGTCAGGAATTCCTTCTATGTGGCACACCTCATCACAAAAGGTTTCTCATCCAGAAAAAAAGAGGACATTGTTCCACTCTACTCATCACTCATTAGACCCATTATAGAGTATAACACCCCTTTTGGTATGTACCTCACAAGACATCTACAACAACTGGAAAGGCCGCAGAAATACCTCACAAAGAGGATTACTGGCCTCAAACAGATGCCCTACACAGACCATCTCAAAAAAATCCAGCTTTACTCCGTTGCATATCGCCTACTCAGAGGTGATCTCTGCCTAACATACAAAGCTATGTTAAACCCAGAGCTGTTGGACATGCTCCACTTAAAGAAATCCCAATCCCTCCGAGCTACAAGCTCTAGGAATCTAGACCTTGTCACCACAATAAACAGAACATGCCGGAGGGATAGATTCCTGTCCCAGAGACTTCCCATACTCCGGAATAAACTACCTATATATATCAAACAAAGCTCCTCATTAGCAATCTTCAAGAAAACTCTTGATGATTGGATGGGAAATAGGAAATTCACCCCGGGGATCACCTCTGTGACTCTGCTTGACAGTGGCATAGGAAAATAATTTTCTTGTGTGGCAAAAGCCAGGGTACCTTTTTAGGCTGGGCTTGTATAGTTCCCAGGGTTGATAGCCTAGTACCTACCTATGAACCTATGATCCTATGAACCTGTGAGCCTTGCCTAAAAAAGGTAATATGGGGACAGCAAGAGCCTTGGCCAGTATTCAGAAGCATAGGGGTGACAGGTGCAAACCATATCTAGTGAAGCAACGAGGCATGTCTATCATGTCATCCCAGACAGACAGAGACTGGATACCCTTTGAATGGCACCAGAAGCTCAGCCAATTTTTGAAGTTCATCATTTTTCTGTTATATTGCAGTATCATGTAGGTGAAGGTAAGATGCTACTCAAGGTCAGGGTCATACCAGCCTGGGCTACATGATCATACGGCTGCTATATATCTCTTGTCATGTTGTCCTGGGAGGTATGTCTCAGATCATTCACAATGACATGTACAAAGACCACGTCATATATGTACCTGTTCTGGAGTGATCTAAGTGCTTGTGTTATGTGGCGGATCATAGCACCTGACAGACAAATGACAGTAACCTTCCCCTTGTCCAGCCTAGTGAGTGGAACATCTGTGTGCCTAACTATGGAGTCACCTATTACTAGTGTGTTGGGTATGTTGTTTTGCCTTAGGGCCTGTTGTGAGGCACACTGCTTTGGTGTATTATGTGTTTTTTGGCGTGTGCTTGTTGGTGCATGTTGCTTGCTTGTCTGCTTAGGAGGACATTCACTCTTTTTCAGATTAATATTTTTATTCTCCGAGTATGGTAATGTGCATTTATTTGTGTGTTTTCCTGGTGCTTATATTGTGGGTCTATGTGAGACTGTTGGTGGTATGCTTGTATGACCCTACTCCTCTTGACTGTATTGTCCACTATTGGGTTGACAGAGCTTAGCCACTGGTTTGACCCTGTGTGTGCCAGCATGTGGTGCATCAACCCATATATGATATGGTCATGGCCTATGCATACAATACACTCACAATACACCTAGTATGATAAGCCTGTTGAGGTTAGCAAATGTGAAACAAACCTTTGGGCAAACTGTCAGCGAGTAATGTCTGTATTGCACCCTGTAACTCCATATTGCTTGCTGAAGTGTAAAGAAGTACTTAGTTTGGATTAAGAACCCTGCACTTGCCAACTGTGTATGTGTGTATCTGTCTCTCCCTGGGGAGAGAGCAACCTTTTTGGAGACTATTCACACCCCTTAAAAGTGATATACTCATCTTTGTCAAGTCTGATGATGTCACCATCCTACAAATGCACCTGTGGGAAGGTGAAATCAAAATAGTGTGTATAGCATGTTGTGTAAATGCAAATTGCTGTTATATCATAATCTAGTTCAATAGGGGTTTGAATCCTGCACTTGCCAACTGTGTGTGTGTTTCTGTGGAGAGGGAACAACCTTTTTGGAGACACTCACACCTCTTAAAAGTGATATACTCATCTTTGTCAAGTCTGATGATGTCACCATCCTACAAATATACCGGTGGGAAAGTGAAATCTCTGAAATGTGTATAGCATGTTGTGTAAATGTGTACTGCTATAATATCATAATGTAGTTAGGTAGGGATTTGAATCATGCACTTGCCAACTGTATGAGTGTGTGTGTATCCCTGGGGGAGGGAGCAACCTTTTTGGAGACTCCTCACACCCCTTAAAAGTGATATACTCATCTTTGTCAAGTCTGATGATGTCACCATCCTACAAATATACCTGTGGGAAAATGAAGTCCCAGTAATGGGTATAGCACATCATGTAAATGCATGCTGCTGTCGTATCATTAGGTAGGCATTTGAATCCCACACTTGCTGACTGTGTGTGTCAATGTGGAGTAGGTTTTGATTTTTCTAGTGTATGACATATCACAATGACAACTGTATGTGCATAACACATGTAAGGTAGCTGTGGGGCAAAGCTATATACATACATGTGACCTCAATTGTTTCATAGGTGGGTACTCTGCTTTCTCCATGAAAGCATCTGATATCTTTGTCAGAGCATGCGTGCTGGCACTTTCCAGACCTTAGGTCATTTCTGTATGCTTGTGACAAGCTTAGCCACTGCAGTGATCCCTGGGCTATGACTTCTATTTCACATCCACTCATCACGGTTTCTATTGAAGAGTGTGAGTGAGGGTTTATGCTTGAGGTATATTTGAATCCTGTTTCAAAGCAAGCAAAGTCTGGCAAAGATGACTAATAATTATAGGTGTGCAACAACCTCTGTGGAACTGCATGCAAACCCTTTATTGCTTATGCGCTCCACAGAGGGATTTCCAAAACCCTGTGATTATCAAAGGATGGATGACTAAACACATGGCTCTATGTATACATTAGTACCTGTTCCACATTTTGGGGGCTACTACCTATGTGGTACTCTGGGGATACTTTGTTTTCTAAAAGTGGATAACTATGTTTTCTTTGGCTTATAGCTTTACAGCATGATTTTGACACCAGGTATCTGTCTCTATGATACCCTTTTGGAGGTTGTGTGTGTCATCTGGAGAATAACGTATAGCCCACAGTATGCATTTTCATCAAACGTGGGCAGACATATCCCTACCATGTTTGCTTGTACCTAAGAAAGCTATATGCCAAACAGGAGTGGTCCCAGGACTGAGTGCAGGTGAATACCTCTTGTTACTGGTATAGAATTGTACATGGAGGCTGCAAATGTTACTGTGTGTTCTGCATCTGTGCGTCAGTTGTCAATCCATCATCTAACAATCATTTATGGTCTGTCTGTTGAGGTTATGTATAATACCAGAATGTGGGATGGGTATGAATTGCTGGTGAGCGCTCCCTCACCTATAGCCTTAACTGGCTTGAAGTCTACTAGGTGTAGGAGCCATGATCTGGCCTTTAGAGAACCTAAGTGGATATGGTGCAGTGTTTGCAGGTTCATAATGTCTCTGTTAATGAGTTCCATAATGCTGTGCTCCTTAGCCTTCCAGATAACATTTGTCTGGCTTATAGGGTGAGAGTTTCAAGGATCTGTTGTAGCTCTACCCTTAATCAATTTATGTTAGCATTTGCACTGGGTGTGACGAAGTTGGACAGGATTAGGAATAAGTATATTAGAGGGTCAGCCCAGGTTTGAAGGTTAGTAGACAAAGCCAGATAGTCATAATTACATTGGTTTGTACATGTGCTGAGGAGGGATGCAGAGTATATTGTGAAATAGATGCTAAGGATGAAGCCGCCAGGTAACAAGAAAAGAGGAATGCCTAAGATGAGGTTTATGGCTGTGGTGAGAGAGGACATGCAGGTGGATGGTGTGACAGTGCAAGATGCAGAGGGCAGGAAGAAATGGAAACAGATGATGTACTGTGGTGACCCCTAATGGGAGCATCCAAAAGGAGAAGAAGAAGACGTTGTAGCTCAACCCTTGTGGACTGTGAACACCATTACCGTGCGTCATTCCACAAGTATGTAACCTGTATAGAGGCTGCATCTGAACAGAGTGTTTAGGTGAGTGGTGACTTTATATGTCAGCTTGTGTATGACACAGCTAGGGACACTGTCCAGTACCATTGCCACTGTGGTTTGGACTCTGGTAAAGAGATGTTTTAACTAGAGTGTCTGTGAATCATCAGGTTTTACATTCTTCAGGTCTGGAAATGTGACCCTTGTGTAACGACAGGGTGGTGAAATCTGCATTCAAACTGTCTGACAAGAAATTGGTAATGTCAGTCAGATAAGTGTACTTTGTGACCATTTACATTAACTGTGACCCAATCTGAGATTTCCCCTGTAGATTATAAGCAACACTAAAGAAAGCTTTAGTGTTGTCTTTGGAATCCTTGCCATTTTGTATTTTGAAGCTTGCCTTGTATGTTTAATGAGGGCTTGTATTTTCCCAATGATACTGACCAGAGAGGTTATCCCTTCTTGGTATGTAACTCTTTTTGGTACAACTTCACACCTTCTATTATATATTTAGTTTATGGCAGGGGTCCATGAGACTAATGCAGTTTTACTGTATAAGTGAGAATTTCTTGTGTTTGTTATAGCACGGTCCATGCAACCTTGTAGGTGAACAGTGTGCATTACTAAAGGATTATGCAGCTGGGACAGTGTTAACCTTAGTAATGCAAACCAATGACAGATAGCAACAACAGCATCACCCACAGCACAGTGTCAACCCATGTCATACACACACATGCGTACTCAAGTTCCAAAATGTGTGTAGTACAATGCATACTGGCCACCAATAGAAACTATGGAGTGTTAACACTGGCCAATACAGGGCATGTCACCTTGCCCATGTGTCCAATATGCATGTACATGCAGAAAGTGCACCTCCACCATGTTTACAAATTGGCACCTGCAAACCTGTGTTGCACACACCCCACACTTACTGTCCACTGCATGACGCATGCTGACACAACTACACACATCAGCCAAGTGGCACATGGACAAACAAAACACAATGGGAATAAACACTGGTAAAAACAATACAATATTGCTAATTACAGCTTTAATGCATCATGCCTGCTCAGCTACACTTTCAAGGATATTATTACACTTTACTGCTGACAACATGCTACACATCCAACCATTGCTATACTTTATTAAAGTTACCCTGTGCATCAGCACCATGTTAGCCTGTTCCTGCATCAATGTTACAGATGACAAGAGGTGGCACAGGTTTCATCATATGCACAGGGTGTGTTGTTGGTTTTCAGAGGCCTACACTGAGCCATACAATCGACATGTGTGTGTGAGTGTGTGTGTGAGGGCCATGAGTACTGTTATGGGCCAATGTTGATGTCATGTGTGTGGGTATGTGTTTGCCCTAGGTTTCTGGTTTATGTGTGTGTGTCTGCATGCACACAGTTCCACCATGTGGCTGCCATATAGGGGGATTTGTGAGACAGCTACAGACTGTACCTGGCAGGCTTTACAGATCACCGTCGCTGGCCACGGATACGGAACCTGTGCCTGGCAGGGGTGCTGCAGACAGTATCAGGTACTAATCCAGATTGGGTACTATCTGAAGAGGTTGACAATTGTACACTGGATCCAGGTCCTTGCTGGGATTGGCCAGAGCCACGTGCACATGGTCTGCTAGGACGGTCTATGGACAGCCCCCCCCCAACATTGCTGGGGCTGGTACTAGCACTACGGGAGCAGCTGTGACTTGTTGGACGTCCACGGTGACCTCCAGCTGGTGATGTGTCTGGCATACGTCCACGTTGACGTTTCAACCAACCCGCACTGTTCTGACACATGGACATGACATTGTGGAGGACATTCAATGTCTCACCCAAACGTCTATCAATGACCTCAGTGTAGTTACTTATGGCACCTGCTAGGTCATGGATACTGTCAGTTACAGAGGTGTAATGAACTCTCTGTGCCCTTATCCCCTGTCTGGCTCCTTTTGTGTCTGTGCCTCCATGACAGACTGGAAAATGTGTGTGGTAGAAAGAGGTGTGGCATATCTGACAGGGGCATGATGACCAGCAGTACTCTGACAAGAACCCCTGGGCATCTGCCTATGTGGTACCATTCCAGACATCTGGCTATGGCTGTTGTGTCCTGATACATGTGCCATAGATACCACACTGTCTTTGCCAGTGCCAACCATACACTGTCCCTTAGCTAAGGGCAATGGCGATGATGGATGTACAGGCAGTATGACTGTGTGCATGGATGGGGTGGAGACTTGTGTACTGTCAACTGTTGGCCCAACAACAGACCCTGACAAACCTGCCTGTGCCTCAACACACATATCCTCATCATCACTGTCTGTCTCAGTGACATCAGGTTCCCTGCTGTACTTAACCAGCCCCACCTCGCCACCTGTGAGAGGAAAACAGGAAACAAACTTTATGACTTCAGACCACATGCACACATGCACACATTTGCACATGCGCACATGCACACATGCACACATGCGCACATGCACACATGCACACATGCACACACACAAAACTACACTCCTCCCGAAAGCAGACACACACAACACCAGCAATCACAGAACATACACAATAGCAGATGATGGTGGGGTACAGTATCACAAGCAAAACAGTCATATCATACATGTCAGCATGCATGACATTTGTTGCTCAACAGCATGCAGTGCAAGTGTAGTCAGTCCTTGTTACTAACAGTATACATGGCTTTGATGCATGTGTTTTGTTATTAGGTGATGGCCCTCCCCCTGGAACACAATGCATACATGGACACAACATTGCTGTGCAGGTATTCGTAACCCTGTGATGTACTGTGCACCATAATTCACAGGTGTACATTCCATTGCTGGATGTGTATCTGTGTGTCAGATAGGTATCCAATGCTGATTACAGCCTCTGTGTCTTTAGCAAATAATTGTGGACACATTTTTAGCACATGCCTGATGAGTATTCATGCAACATCATCAGTGGTGCATGGATAATTGATGGAATGCCACTTGGCCACATACCCAATATACGGTACTTATTGTGAGTGTAGATCATATTGTGGACATGCCAGTCTCATCCATGACAAGGCATACTAAAACACAACTGCATATTTAAACACTACACATACCCAATATGTGTCATATGACCTAGCCACTCAATATCATCACAAGACATATATGTGTCAGTTGTGCAAATGGTGATTGGTATGCATACTGTTTAGAGGTGCATATGTGTGCACACATGCATCATTATGGTGTGTAGCAATGACAGCTATGTGTAGTACTGTGGTTACAATAACTGGATGGGGTATAGTACCATAGGCCATCATCATGAAGCATCAGGTGATCACTCAAAGCTACAAATGTTTCACAAACCAGCACAAATCATGCTGTGCCAGAACTCTACTACCTTGGCTAAATTCACGATTTCACAACCAGTTGTTACATGAGTTTGTAATGTGTTGCAGAGTGTTTAAATGCCTCAGGATAGGCCTATACCCCTCAGGTATATTATGTGTAATGTGTGGATGAGATTTTGGATACTGGAGCGTGTCTTTACAGAGGGGTTGGGAATCCTTTATGTGTGTCATGTTAAAATGCTCTGTGTATGACATAGATGTGTATGTTATGTGCATGTTGAGTATCAACTGTGCCTATCCAATGGTCAGTAACCGTTAGTTACTTTAACTCCAACTTCCTTGCCATTCTCAACCACCATGCCCCAACCAGATTAATTAGAATTAAAACCAAATCTGCTCCATGGCTTTCAAAAGAAACCAAACATAAAATAAATCTTAGAAACAAACTTTGGGCAAAATGGAGGAAGACAAAAAACCCTATAGACCAACTATCATTTAGACAGCTAAGAAATGAAACCAAGAAAGTTATAATATCTGATAAAAGAAACTACAACCTGCAATCCCAGCAAGCTAATCAAAACAAGCCGCAAAAATTTTGGACTAGCATTAACCAACTACTCCATCCAGGGCAATCCAATACTCCAAACCCTCAAAACACTGACCACAAAAAAACCAATGAATACAGCTAACGCGCTTAATACCTTTTTTACTGATGCTATACAAACACTAGCTAGTCAACTATCACCAAATAACTTCACTCTACCTTCCTATAAATCAACCTCACCCCCTACTTTTCATATTCAACCTGTCCCAACAACATATATCCTAACCCTTCTACAGAAATGAAAACCATGCTCACCCTCAGCAGACCAACTACCTGCTGAATTCCTACAACAATCCGCCAAAGCTATTGCTTATCCCATTTCTATCCTGATCAATAGAACTATTACCGAAAGTCATATCCAAAGTTTATGGAAAATTTCCCATATTATCCCCCTCCATAAAGGAGGACAATCCACTGAACTCTCCAACTACTGCCCCATTGCCCTCCTCTCTCCTTTGGCAAAGATCATGGAGAAATGTATTCACAGACAATTACTTGACCACCTAACACAAAATAACTTACTATCCAACTGTCAACATGGTTTCAGACTGTCACATGGCACTACTACTGCCCTTCTTTCCTTCACAGATTGTATCAACAAAAACCGCAATCTAAACAAGCTGTCTTCAGCACTATTTATTGACCTGTCTAAAGCTTTTGACATGGTAAATCACCAAATTCTCATCAAAATACTGAAATCCCTGTCACTAGATACATCTTCTATAAAGTGGTTCCAGTCCTACCTTGATAAAAGACAACAGGCCATACTATGGCACAAGTCTCTCTCGACTCACCTGCCCGTCAACCTTTGTGTCCCTCAAGGGTCCATCCTAGGACCTCTACTTTTTTCCATATTTATTAATGACCTTCACCTTGCCATCCCCCAAGCCACATGCATACAATATGCAGATGACTCCACACTGATATGCTCAGCCCCCTCCTCTTCTGAACTTCTCTTTCTTACCCAACAAGTATTTAACGCAGTAGAGCAATGGTTCACACATAGATGCCTTCTCCTAAACCCCAAAAAGACTAAACTCCTCCTCTTCTCTCCTACTAAGAAGTCCCCCCCTCTGGATTTCTCAGTTAACTCTACCAACAAAACTATTATATCCCCAGAACCAACCACCAAACTATTGGGTATCACCATTGACAACAATCTGAACTTTGATATCCATATTAACAATACTATAAAAACTGTCAACAAAAAACTAGGCTCTCTCTATAGGATAAAATCCTTCCTCTTACCTTCAGCTAAAACCACTATAGCACACACTCATCTAATCCCATCGCTTCTTTATGCCTCACCCATTTTTAGTAACCTATCTAAAAATAATCTTAACAAATTGGAAATGTCCTACAATAACATTGCCAGATTTGCTACAGGCAACCCATTTAGAACCCATCATTGCATTAATTTAAAGCATCTGGGATGGCTTGAACTACAAAATCTGATTAAATTCCATCAACTATCTATAGCCCACAACACTCTTTACAAACCTTCCAAAACTCCTATTCTATCCACACTCATCACTCCCTATAAAAACCTGAAATCCTTAAGGTCTTCTCAGAGACTTCTAGTACATACCACTAAACCAAACAACAAGGCTGGAGACTCCCTTTTTTCTAATATTGTTGGAAAAGCCTGGAATCTCCTCCCCAGTGAACTCTCCTCACTTCCCTCACTATCCTGCTTCAAAAACAAATTGAAAGTGTTCCTCAGAACTCATTGGTTATGCCCCTGTACTAAGCCTGACTAGTTTATGTGTCTCTTAATACTTTGCTCCTCCTACCCCTTCTACTCATTAACTGTAAGTCCTTCCATATTGACCATTATACTATCTACCTCTAGAATATCTTGATTGTACTAGCATGCTATGTTATGCCTGTATTCTGCACTGCTAAATTTACTGTGACAACCTGTAATATGTATTGTAAATAGGATTATTCTGCACTGCTACATTTACTGTGATAACCTGTAATATGTTTTGTAAATATGATTTTTTTTGTTTAATGTTTCCTTATTTGTTATTGTGTTCATTTCATTGTTCTTCTTTGAACCTTATCTCCACGGGCTTCTACTGAAAATGGACATGCATCCAGTTAGACTAGCTCGGTCAACAAATGTAAAATAAAATAAATAATAAAATAAATAAACACTACAGTCTAGCCACATTTGTTTGAGATGGTCTGGGCATTGCATGTGTTTGAGGCAGCTAATCACATTAGTGAGATGTGCGTGCTCTTACACCAAACATGCACAGCATGCATTATGGGTAGTTGTGTTACATGTGTACATGACCTACACCTTAACTATGACATGCACTTTTTTATTTACAATAATAAATGTAGAACACACTCACCAGCATCTGTCTGCTGCATTGATGTCACCCCAGAGGTACCTACATAGAGATGAGACAGTTTGTCAGTGGCCACAACTGTGGCATTGCTACTGTGTGTTTGCAATCTTACAGTGCACCAACAGTTTACATTCATAGGGCTACAGATTATGTTCCAAATGATCAGTATTGCACGCCAACAGGCTCCACATCTTTGAACGACACACTCCACATCTCACATATGCATGATCTACCAATACAGATAACAGTAGTCTGTAGATATGCCATGTTACCTGCATGCTCCATGTGTGCTTGCTGGGTGGCTCAAACCTCCATCTTGGTGTATGACTGCTGCTGTTGTTGTTGGGTAGGTGCCACCAGGCTCATGAGCAGCTCCTCCACTCTGGTGAGGGGGGAATGGATGTTAACACCACCCCCTGTTGCAAGCTGTTCTCTACGCACATCAGCAGCACACTGACGGACATGTCTGAAAAGATCACTGCAGTGGTGGCGTACCTGCTCATATGTGTGGCTATGCAGGCCTACCTCATTGACCCAGCGGACAAGATCTTGCCACATTGCAATGCGCTCCTGCTGGTCCTGGCTGGTTCGTGAAAACTTTAGACGGTACCGCTGAATCATACTGCTAGTGACGATATCATCTTCAGCCCTACTGAAACTTGGGTTCCTGTGTTGGGCCATGATCCCTGGAAGATATAAATACAAAAATATGTCTGAGCAAGTCATATGGCACATTTAACATTATACAATGCAGATATCACTGAACTGCCATATATAGCAACCTAGAAACTCAAGCGAAAACAAACTTATAAAAATATATAAAACAAACCGTGAACAAGCAGTTAGCAGTCAACAAAGGATATTTATTTAAAGTGCTTTTCGTCAGCTCAGTGGGTTGACTTCTTCAGAAACACATATATAGCAACCTATAAGCTAACTGAGAGTGAAACACTGTAACTGCCACTTATCACTGCTCACCCCACAACTGCTAGAAAGTGCCTTGCTCACTCTCTATCTAATGAACCATGTTCTGCACAGCAACAAAATAAAATCACTATATAAGACTATACAAGAGTACCTGGCACACTGTATGCAACATGATGCACCACCTAGCCACAGCAGATATACATCAAGCTGATGTGTAAAGAAATATATCATCCATCACAATCAGTGTAAGGTCCAGTAAATGTATTACTATTATACCACACAACTTGTTAATGCCAAACCTGTGGCCAAAATATGTGCACAATTGGGAATATAGGTCACATACTGCTGTAGTACACTATGAATGTTGCTACATATGCAGTTATATGTATTACAACACATATGTCAAAGGACATGTTACAGACATACCCACACACACATCAGACATAATTACAGGACACAAAGGTATGACAACCCAGATAAGCTTTCAGTGTGTACTATACAGTACTGTGTGTCAGTACTTACACAACCTTAATCTTGAGAAATGTAATCTGTGATGAATACAGGGACCACACAAAACAGTGGATGCAAGCAATGTGGACATACACCATACTTTGCTGTACAGGCCCAGAGCTTCAATTAGTACTACAGTACACACAGGATTTACATTCAACATTGGTACCAATCAATAATCATAGATGTAGTGCTTTAGCCTCCAATGACACCCTAGTTAAAACCAAGGGACTTAATCACACTGTATGCAATAGCACTAGTTCTGCCTAGCAAGAGAATACACAGCTTTTGCTAGGATCAAAGCAAGGACCCATAATACCATAACATAAACAGTTTCTAACTAACCTATCCCACAGATAAATATCGTTGACGTATTCTAAACATATTGACCATCACAGTCAGTCAACAGTACAGAGAATCTATTGCAACAAGTAGATGTAGGTGTGTATGAGTATATATATATATATATATATATATATATATATATATATATTTTTTTTTTTATATATATACATATACACATCCATTTGTCTACACATATATATGTATATGTATATATATATATATATATATATATATATATATATATATACATATACATTTCACCTTTCATAGTGAGAATATCAATTATACAAAGGATGTAAGGTGTACAGTAATGTAATAAAATCTCACAGTCTTCGGATAAATGCATTGAAGGTGTTCACAGCCCAGGTAGCTTTAGCAGGCCTTATTGGCTGCAACATTGCAAACTGAACAAACCACCCACAGTATTTAACCACCACATGTCATATACCAGCACTGTGTGCTGTCTTGTTTGTCACACACTAAAACCTACATGCAAATATACGCATACTAACCTTCACCAACATATATATCTCCCCCCTTCGCAAACAGTTGCAATATGTCCCCTGCTCTATGCACATATACAGATGTGAATATATATGACACATATATATTTCTCCATATGTGTGTGGCATACACACACACATGGTCCACACTGTTGTAAGTCCCTGGACCTCACAGCTGAACTGTTGGGCCTTGTTGTAACACACACAGGTGTCACATATGAACACAGACTAACATTAGGGGGGTATATATGGCAACAGATGCTAGATAAGCATACTAGACTGCTACAGCAGTTGCCAATGCTAATCTACACTTTAATATGACTATCATGCATGTGTTGTTCTGTCACACCTATGTTTATATAATGTCAGTGCTAATCCCCCCAACAGCCATTGGCCACACTACTTTACAGAACACAGATAACATGGATCAGATCTTTGACATTTAATGCTGAGCTACACATTTCACAGGTATGTCCCACTGCCCACAGGTACACATAGTATTGTCCATAGCAATAGTTAAGCAGAACATCTGTGCAGAAAGAAGTACTGCTGCCACATATGAATGTTTCACATTATGTAGATTATTCTTCAATAACATCTACTACATGCCAGTAAATACATATGTGTCACATACATTTCCTTTGTATAATTTGGTAATATTTCTTTTTCCTTTTCTCTCTCTCTCTCTCTCTCTCTGTCTGTCTCTCCCTGTCAGTCTCTGCAATAGAGTGATTGAGTTTGTTGGCAGGGATTGCAGCCTGCTTTTGTAGGAATTTGCACATGAGCATGTGATGGCCTCTGCACCAATTAGTGGCCACCATTTGCTAATTGTATGCAGCTTGCTGTGTAGTAATTGCAGTAATCACTGTCATAGCAACCCAGTACTATAAATTGCTGACTCATGTAGGGGTGGCCCTTTCAGCTTAGCAAAATGGAGATCATCCTTGTTTGGTGTGGACATCATTGTTTAAGACAGAAGGTTGGTATAGTTCTTATATTAAAAGCCAGGGGTGTAGCCAGAGATTTACATTTTGTACTCAGACCTAATGTTGCTGCTTCCAGTACCCACTTGTCACCCCTCAAAATGCTACCCCAAGATACATGGAAAGATGTACTTTCTTTTCAACTGTTACAATTAACTGCCATACAAAGCTAGTTATGGAAATGTATTCCTTTGGCATAAAAATTGTTTGTGAACTGCTGTACTGTGAATATTCATTTACACAGTTCTAAACAGTTTGTGATTTTTAGTGTTGACATTAGCACGAGCTGCTCAGAAAAACTGGACACATTTCAGTATAGTGAGTATGCTTACCTACATCCTTGGTAGACCCTGCACACACAGGTATATTCTACATTTGGGTAGGGTTGCAGAAGTACAGAGAGCGTAAGTAGTATTGTGTGGATTTTATCTTGCTGGACTTACAGGGTTGCTGTGTACATGTTAGTTTATCAAGGCATGTAGTCTGTCTGAGTAACTCCCAACTGTGGACTTATCCACATGATAGCCAGAGAATAGCCTGTTATTTTTTTGTCTGTGCACCACACAGGTCTTTTCAGCAATAGATCAATGGCATTCTTACAGTTGGTTGCTACCAGTACATGGTTACATCCATTTGTATTTCAGTGTTGTATTCCTACATAAGGGTATGCTTCCAAAACTCCTTCCAAAGCTATTTGCACAGTGTGTAACAGCAGAAAGGCTAATATGCCTCTGTGTTTCTGCCTCTGACAGACCTCTCAACCAATCAGGTACATATTTGAACAGAATCAGGGAAAAGTCAAGAAAAAGTCAGGGACAATCAGAGACACCTTTAAAATATTAGTGCCATTAAGTTGAAACATTGAGAGAATCAAAGCATATGAATTAATACACCTTTTCTGAAGTAAAAGAAGTCTCTAACTCTTAATTATTGTCATTATTCATTAAGTGTAATTCACCACCTTTCTGCCTAAAGTTAGTAGTTTTAGGAGGGATTCAGAGGGACAGAGCTAAAATTTGGGTCAAAATCAGGGACGTCCCTGAAAATTAGGGACAGTTGAGAGATATGGCCTCTGCCCTAAACAGATTTGCCAGTGTTTGTCCTGCTGTGATACTGTGTGGGGTTGTAAAGTGATGGTGTAACATTATTTCCTGCTAGAATGGCTGCTTCTCTTATCACAGTCATGTAATGTAATCTCCCAACAACTGTTGGTCAACATCCACAGAACAAGTTGTGTGGTATGATATTCCTAATTTTCCTTTGCATTCACTCATTCTGATGCATGATATAATTATTTAAGCACCAACATGATGTATATCTACTGTGGCTTAATGGTACTTCATGTTGTATAGTGTGTGCAGGGTTCAAGACTTACAGAGGTGTATTATTTTGTTCCTGAGCAGAACAAGGGCCCTCACATACAGAGCGATTAAAGCACTTTTAAGTAGTTGTAAGCGGGTTTGCGTGGGTTTGCACATTGCTGCGCATTGCTTAGCCAAGAGCAAACAAGAGCAAACCCATGCAAACCCACTCACTGCTGCTTAATAGTGCTTACTCCCACTCACCCCCGCACTAATTTCTTTGAAAGAAAAGAAAAATGGGGAGGTAGGAAAGTGGTGAGAAAGGGGCACAAAAAGGGAAAGACAGTATGGAAAATAGCTCGGGATGTGCAGGACAGGTGTAGGGAAGGTCCATAGCTGCCCATTTCTTCAACAGCAACAGCTGTGCATATGCAATAAATTTGGAGGTAGATATGAACCCTTCAACCCCTGAGAGAGGGGTGAGGACAACAAAGTTTGTTGTAATGCCAGTTTAAATAACATTTCATGTGTCCAGTGGACATGTGTGCAAAATGGGCAGCTATGTATGTGGCATAATTTTTTTTTTGGGAGCAGATTGCCTTTTTTTTTCTTTCAGGTGAGAGTGGAATGTGGGGTAGGGGAAGTAGGTATATTTAGGGAGATAGGTTGGGGAGGTAAACAGACAAGACAAACAAGATGCATACAGGGGTGGTATATGACATGTGGTTTGTGAATACCTTTGACGAGGAGGAATGTTTGGAAATCGCAAGCCCATGAGCCCCCAGATGGAAACAGTGGGACTGAGGTCCCCACCCATGGGCAGTCACCACTGCACCTTCACGGCCCAGAAGGTGGCTGTGCTGGGGGCTGTGTAGGAGGGGCAGACTGACCCGTGAGTTGTGCCACTCGGGCCTCAAGCTGATGTAGAGGTTCTGCAACAGAACATTCAATCTCTCTATGCACCACAGCCTGGACCCTACGAAGGGTGATAAGTGCCTCTCCACCCATGCTTGCACGGGGGATCTGAGCCCCATCCCCTGCAGCGCTTCCACCCAAAGGTGACACAGGGCCAACGGAGGAGGAGGTCCCAGGCTGGTCACCGGATCTGCTGGTGCCAGGTGCCATGGCCAGCTGAGGTGGGACAGGTGGGTCCGCTGGGACCAGCCTTCCCATACGAACTATGTTTTGGACAGTTTAATAAAGATATGGGTTAGTAACAGTCAACAGCATTGCCAATTAGTTATAACAGCATGCAGAAGTATTCCCATTAACCCAACTCATCAGATTTTCAACAGTTGAAAAGCAAGCATGACACATGCATATATAGAACAATAGTGGACATTACAACAGCATGCAGGTTGAATTGATGGCAACAGGCCACCAATATTGTGGTATTTTAACAGGGCACATGCATAGAAATAAATGCAAATATTTATAAACCAGTAGGACATACTTCCCAACAAATGTTTTGAGATTAGACATACAGATTGAGGTGTGGAATTGCATTTTGTATGCACATACAGTAGGGTGGAAAAAGATAGCTCAATTAACAACTTATATATCCTTCTTGTTTTCACTACATTCCTATTAACTGCAGTTATATGTCCCTTACATGTATTATTATACTACCCAATGTCCTTATATTGTGCAATTGGATTTTGCTAGATCATTATATACATGAGCTGTATCTTACATACAAACTGTCCAGAATGCACATGTTACTGCAACATATTTTGAGAGTTGCTCACACACACTACTGCTAAGATGGTACACTGACAGCTCTACTTTCATATAATTATCTAGATATGTTCAGGTGAAAGTATCAGTTATATGATAACATCTCCCTACATTTCTGGCAGCACACTGACATTTCTGGGGAACACAATACCAAGCTACTCATGTGCCAGATTAACCTGTACATGCTGGCCATGAACCAACAGTTGAGGGCTGTACATATGCATACAAGCTACTGGCACTCCCTTCATCCACATTATATGGGCCTACCCAAGTGTGGGTTGACACTGCTTAATACAGCACTACTATTTGTAGAATGCATCAGTACAACAACATATCAAAGAAAATGACACAGACGCACTCCATGAATCATACATTTATTAAAAGAATATTACACCTTTATTTATTGGGTTAAAATATTTTTTGAAGGCTCTCTCATTTATTTTATATAACAGTACATGCAGAATAATTACTAACCTGTCTCATGATGCAGCCTTTGCAGCCTATCTTCATGGGCTTGCAGGTTCATAGCCTGGTCACCTGCAGCTGTGAAGTAAATGCAGTGATATTGAGACATACCTATCCATATTATAGACAAGCATAGCAATTATTAACTACTTAATACAATGGCTACTTACTCAGTACTGGGGAATTAGGCATCGTACGGGATTCCTGGATCCGCTTCAGGTCAGAATATTGGTGCCTGACCTGCTCACCAGTCCGAGGAACACCAGTGGCACTGGTGAGATCATGGACAAGACTGTTCCAGGCCTCCGTTTTATATTGGGTACCCTGGTACTGGCCCCGCAGGAGTCTTTCCTCATGTTTGTGGATGAGGAGCCAAACCATAATTTTGGACTGCTGGATGTCCCAGTGTTGCGCTCTAAATCGAGTGCCTTCACCAACACCAGCCATGCTGACTGCAGAAGGAAGCTACAACCAATTATAGCAAGTATTCCTGCCTGTGGAGCTTAAATATGCCTCATTTCCCACACTTATTTGTGATTGGCCAGTTTTGGAAAAACTCAGCTGTAGGCACGCCTGCTTAGCTGATGTTGGCAATGTTTAAAATTCCTTTGATAGATATGTGTCTGTTGAAAGTGCATGTTTGTGAAATGCTGTCATGGCTTAGTGGTTAAGTACTGCGACTATAGTGCACAGTATCCTGAGTTCGAGTCCTGTCACTGCTTTTTATTTTCCTGCTGGGCAGACCTGACTGGTTAAGGAACAGTAAAGCAGGTATGAGCGTGTTTACCTGACTTTGCTCAACTTTGTCCGATTTTGCCCGACTTTGCCCAGCATTGCTCAATGTTGCTCGACGTTGCCCAACGTTGCCTGACATTGCCCGAAGTTGCGCTAGTTAGCTTGGACCATAGCTACGTGCAATTGTATTTAAATATGCTTAATACTGGTAAAATGTGCTTAGCAGTGCTTTATATTGCTTAAAATAGGGTACTCATACCTCAGAATGCATAACCACTTCACCTTCATATATATATATATATATATATATATATATATATATATATATATATAATTTGTTCACTACTACATTTAACATTTCAATGCTTTTTACAAAACTTATACATAAAAAATGTCAGGAAATATTTTTGTATACAGATTTCCCACAGAAAATAGAACGTGCAGTAGTGGGACTCGAACCGGGAATGCCTCCTATTTGTGCAAAGGCTCTAACCACTATGCAATTGCTATGTTGCTTAATTTGCATATGTTTTTCTTATTATCCTTTTCTGTTGTCTAAGCTGCTAACTGTAGCTAAGGAATGGGCAAAACTGCGCACACACGCACAACTACAGGCAGCTATATCGGAAGAAAAAAAAATTATTTTTAATTTTGTAAGTTGTTTAACATATGGGGGAGTGTAGTGTTACATTGTACACATGTGAGCAGACTTACTCATGTAACTGGAAGTCGCGGCATTTCTTCATTGCAGGGGTGTGGATTTTTGGACTGCTTGGCAGTCTGACACACCCCCTACACTTGTCCACGCTCCGTGTAAGCTTTAGAGTTGAGGCAGTGCACCCTCATTAATATGCATGGTGCACTGCCATCATACTCTTACACTAGCACTTCCATGTAAGACTAATCTAGTCTTACACAGAAGATTAGTAAATCTGGGGGTATGCCTCTATCCATTTAGTTGAGAGGATATTTTGGATGCATTTAATAGAGAGACCAGAAAGAAAGAACTAACCGATCAAATTACAAGCATTCTAATCCAGCCAATAAAAACTTCTCACACATTAAAAATGCAGACTAGCAATAAAATGAACCGATTAACGTGCATATATATACATAATCTAAAAAATCTATATGTATATTTTGTACGTATAATATTAAATACTAGTGTCTAAGTGGCCTTGCTTTAAGATAAACTATAATTTCAACTTGTTGAGATGTTGCTTTGTGGCATTGCTTGCCTTGGGAACTTAGCACAATAAGTAGAAATCAACAAGACTGTCAACACAGAAGAAATGTTCTCTGGGATTCATTAACACTTGTGTAGGTGCCGCATATGTCTACACAATATAAGAGTATTATCAAGTGATAAGTAGCATTGCTAATTGAATATGCATGCTGCTCATTGTACGTACATGTTCTCAAGCACCTTTTCATGGCCTGCAATAGTGTTCATGGACATGGAAAGGTACTTACAAGCACGAGCACAGAATGTAAACAAAACAGCTTGCATATAGGCAATACTCACTTATAAGAACATGCTGTAGCCCAAATATATTAAGTGCAAGTACAGGGAAAGAATACAGAATGAGGTAAAGTAAAATGGGGAAAGTGGTACACTAAATTGTGTTATACGGAATAATTAGTGTTGAAGGGGAAATGTTTAAAGTGTACTCATGTCCTGAAGGCAAATGTGATGAGAGCGTATAAGAAGAAGAATTTCTGACATAAATCCTGCAGTAATGATAATTAATGTCTATCCCACAAATAAACACATAAATGAAAACAGACATGCTAATAAACAATGTGATAGGGGCACAAAGCTGCAGTGCAATAAAGGGGAGTGAGATGTGATATAAGTTAATTAAATGCTGACTTGCAATAACAGTTAGCAAGGATAGAAGATACTGTATGGGATAAACACGTGTAATACAGTTATTGCATATGAAATTTATATACAGGGAATTTTTGCATTCAAGCTTACATCACTGTTGTATTCGCCACCTCAGCATGTATGCAGAAAAATGAAAAGACCTTACAGCTGTAATATCAGTTAAATCAGAAGAGGGTATGTTTTTGCAAAGAAATGGCAGTGGTACCAATAGGAAAGGCCTTCATCACCTACAAACACGTAATAAACAAGCAAATGTTGTATAGCTATGTAAATGTTAAATGCTAATCTAATAACAAACATACATAACAAATGACAAGACAGAATGGATGACATGTCATGAGTCCAGTTTTGCCATTTTTTATTTGCAAACATCTCTGACATTGTAATATTGGTCATGCTCACATGGAATTATAGGAAACAGTAACATAACAGCAATTCAGCAGCAACAACACAATAAAAAGTATTGTAACAGAGGATCAGTCACAGTTTCAGATGGTCTGGCAGCATGCCATGCAGTAAGAAACATTTATGGAATCACTCAGCTGCTATTAATCTGTATAGTGTGACGAAACAATTGTATTAAACAGTATTAAAGACATGTCTGGATGAAGGCATGCAATGCAGAGCCTAATTATCTTTTGAATAAGTAATGCATATGAGCAATGAATGATATAAGAAATATTTGTATCATGTCATTTCAAACACATGCCAGAAGAGATATCACAAAGATGCATAATACTCATTATCACCACAGAAATATGCTTGTCAGTCATATCATAAAGAACACCCTTCAAGGAATTACAGCACTTTCCTATCATATAAGGTATATGGATGGCCTATCTGGCAGTAAGAGTTCTGAAAAGGACCATAAATATTGTCTTTGTGTAAGCCACTGTTATCTAACATACAGATGTTACCAGATTCATAACCCTACCTGTTATACAAGGCTCTCTCCAGACCTCTGTATTGACTGCACATGTGACATCAGATAACAATGGGGGCTGTCACAAATAACTGAATTGAAATTATGGATTAAAACAGGAGGTATGAATATAATATGAGCAATCATATTTATTCACAATGCTGGAAAGGAGCTACACATTACTGTCCACACAGCAGTGATCATCATAATATGAGCTGTTTCTACCATGTAAGACACACTGTCCCAGAACTGAACTACAATCTATCTGTGGAGGTATGCTATATAAGCCAGTAGTCAGTATACATGCCACAGGGGCAGTCAGAGCACAACATGCTCCGAATAAACATTTCACTCTAATTCAATCACAACCTGTGATGATATATCACTGATCAACATAAAATGTATATGAATAACTAGATACACTTGTGTTTATGTAATGTTAGTACATTCATATAATGTTGCCTCTGTTAGGAACAGAACAGCAAACCATGTGACTATAATCACTAATAACATGTGGATCAACCACAAGCTCCATAATAGAAGTCTTAACACTAATATGCCACTCCAACTATGCTAACTTATTACAGCAGATGCATTTGTGGTAAACAATCTCTGAAATAAGGAAATGGTGGAGGCCTTTCTCACCATAAATGTACAAATTATAACAGTGTCAGATGTCATTCATGCATTAAAATATAAGGCACAACAATGTTAACAGGCACTGAATGTGGATGTTGACAACAGAAAATGCATGATATTGTACAAGATGAATGCACCACATTAGAAGTGGCACTGCAGTTGTGAGATATGTCATTATGCACAGGCATTACATCATGATATTGCTGTTATTGCTGTAAGGAATATGTATGCCTGTAATTGCGGTAGTAAGTCAGCAGCAGACAGCATGTTGTCTCATTTCCTCTTGCCAGAGGATAATGCTCCCTACATATATTAATGTAAGGAAAACATAATCACATGTAATCATTACTCTGAATAAAAGTATTGCTATATGACAGATTGTCACAGCTTTTAGTAAGCAGGATCAACAGCTATATGTGTACAAAGCAAATGTGCTTGACAACAGTGTTAGCGACATGTACAGTCACAATAACACTGACACAATGTAGTCTGAGCAGTAATGCATGGATTTGAAGTAATTACCCAAGATCAGAAGCTAAAAATTACTGTCTGAATTGCAAGCTCCACATGACATGTTAAGGAACAACTGAGACAGTGCACAATTAAATTGATGACATCACCACTAATATTAGCTGGATGTTTATGCTAAAAAGTATTTGAAGTGCCAAAAACACTGTACAGCTACACATCATATATGTCTTTGCAGACTAGTATACACACTATGAGGGTGAAAGACAAGCTGGTATCAAACATCTAACATATGTAATTACACAATGTACAAAGCACTATATCAAAGTCAGACAATACAGGAGAATGTGCACGCCAGATGTGACATTCTGCAAATATGTTAGCATTATGTAATCATGATGTGGCCACAAATTTATTTTCTCTGTACAAGCTAGGATTTCCTAGTGTCACAGAGTGCTACTGTAATTCAGTCCCATAATCTAAAATATACATAAAGGTGGTTATGAGGTGGCAAATGGTATATGACAGCAATCACAATCACACTACTGACACGGTGATGGAATCAAACCACTTACCTACCCACTTATAAAGTCTATATAGCATAATATCAGCAGCCAGCTTCACAGGAGAATATGAGTATAACTGAGGCATACAGCATCAATGAAGGGGTGACATCAGCAGTGTATTGGCAAGGAAATATATCTGGTAACATTAGTTTTACAGCCATCTGTGAAATGTAAAAGTTGCTACTGCAAATGTGTGTAAAGCAATTATGAATTCATTGGCAGTCGCACTGTTCGAACATCCTTCCTATCTAGTTACACATTCTAGACAATAGTGTAAGACATAAAAGCACCATAGTAGAAGTCTGACATTTAAATAGTGACAATGCACTTGCGAAAAAATGACCTTATCAGTATGTTCATCCAGGGGTGTATGCAGACAATATAATTCTGTAATCATGTGCACTTAAAGATTCCTTACAAAACAATTGCCATTTGAAAACTGGAAAAGTTCTCCTCCACCCTACTTAACAAAATGTTTGCATCACTTTCCTTCTAAAAACATGACATGGATATTTTTTCAGTTTATTACCAACTTATCTGAAGCATTAATTTACACATCTGTGGACAGAATATTGCACAAAAAAGTAATACTTTCTTTAAGTAATGTTTAGAAAATTGTACTCATTAGAGTGCAAATAGTATACCTAGCTTCACCCTTGTATTGCAAAGTAGTCAAGGATGTGGAAGGTGGTCTTAGGGTATGGTGGAGCAGTTTAAAACATTTATCCAGAGTAGATGTTGATTAAGCATATGCACACCTAATTGTAAATACCCTCACTCGCACACACGCACACACACACACACACACACACACACACACACACACACACACACACACACACACACACACACACACACACACACACACACATTACACATATCTAGAGAGCAATGTATTACTTGCAAGCATCACAAGAGAAGTCTGACTCTGAAAGGTAGAGAGTGCATTTTTATCAGGATGACCTCATCAGTATGTTTCACAGAGGATGTTTCTGTAAACACTGGGATAAGAGAGTTGTGTGCACATTTAAATGCATTCTCTTCAGCAGAAGTAGATACAGCAACAAACATTACACACACCACACAAAAGTCTTCTGTGTTGGGCAATGAACCTCCTACATATATGGTTATGCAGTCTAGAGATCAATGTATTAGTTGTAGTATGTCCTGATGCCTGAGTATCAGCAGTTTCTGATGATATTGGTGGTGATGAAGAGGCATGGTCTGAGGATGCAGAGGGTCAGTCTGACTCTGAGGCTGTAATCCCACATCCCCTGTGTATATTTCAGACACAGTCAGTATGCCTATGGTTATGCAGAATACAGAGACCTCTGATATAGGACAGGTTGTGGATGTCACAGTTGGTCAGGCTAGTGTTGCTACTCTGGTTAAACAGCCAGTTGCTTCTCCTGGTAGCCATTGTAAGGGCTTGGTGTCACACAGAAATGTCGGTAGGGGTATTCAGAGGAGGCCTGCTGTCCACTCCCCTCCTTATAGCCATAGTGGAGGCACAGGCGTGTTCCACTAAGGCCTCAGAAGATACAGTGTGACTGCTAAATGTCATGCACTCAGATGTGAGTGACTCCCTGAACTGTGTGGACAACTCCTTAAACAGGATATATGACACCCTGGATTGGGCAGTTTCTGTCATGGAATATCTGTTGGGGAGGGTAGGCATCCACGTGGTCTTTTGTTGTTAACAGACATTCAAAATGCAATGCCTTCAGTGACACTATGTCCACGGCTACATCAGTGACTGATTTCTATACCCAGACATGGTAGGCCATGGGGTTCTGGTACTGGATGTAGTCCTGATGAGAACTCATCCAGCAAACATCACTCATGTTCATGTAACACACTGACTTCTAACAAGGCCATAGAAATTGCAGTGCAACTCCTGGCAGAAATGTTTCTCATGATCAGGGCCAATGATGCTGAACTGAGTACTCCACCATGAATGGCTCACCACTGTCAAAGATGCCAGGCCAGGACACAGTGCTTGCACAGTACTTGATTGTGTTCATGCAGACACACACACACACTCACATAGAAAACAAAAAGGTTTTCATTTGCCCATATCACCTCACACACATGCAAACTATCTAATCAGTACTGTTGAGTGCTGTACATACTGTTATTACTGGCCCTGAACACTGTATACTCTGAGAGATACATGTGGTTCTTACTTGCACACACTAATTTCTTTGGTGTCAGCCTTGCCCTTCTACCTCCCACCCCACTGTGCAAATGATGATGATGACTGAGCCCTGCCCTTTGCATATTTTGCAGCTGCATCTGATGCACGCAATCAGTAGCTAATGCTTAAGACCAACTTGGAACCAAACCAACAAATTCTGAGTAAAAAGCACCTGGAGAATAGCAACCAATCCACATTCTATTATGAAAGTAGAATGTTCACAAATTTATAACAGCAAACCAGTCCACGTTTTATTATAAAAGTGCTTTTTACTCAGTAGCTAATGCTTGCTTACTTTGATTTCATTTATCAATATGTATTGCAGAAGAAAAATTGCTGAATTCTTGTTTGTGCTCATTTGTGAATGATTTCTTCTATAATTGTTGAACCTCATTGTATTTCAGTGAGTATTGTCATAACAGCAATGGAAACTAAGGTAATGCGGTCTTAATTTTGTTATAGTTGTGCAAATGAAAGTATAATTGACTTGATCCATGTTTATAGATGATGTTCAGTTGAAGTGCTTATTACACTATATTATTTGCAATATATATGTGAATATAGCAAAAATCTGAAAGCGGAGATATTACTGACTTAACTGTAAACATTAGGGAAATGCTCTGGTAAGGGGGCAGATTGCATATTTCTGTATGAGAGTAATCAGTTTTATAACACATGTATTCTTCGTTACAGGTTCCACACTTACCTGTCATTAGTACAGGCAGAAATCATGTCCTTGGGGGTTGTGCCTGTCTGCTGCCATCAAAGCACAGCCATTACATGGTTAAGTTAAGGTTGTGCTGTTTAACAGGCATCATTTTTCTTATTTTTATGTGTATGGGATCTTAGGCTTTGAGCTATGCACTGAGTACGTTTGCTATCCTTTGCCTCTTAAACAGAGCCAGGGCATACTGTGCCTGCCTTTGTCTGCCAGCACCATCTGCTGCTGGCTGGTGGTTCTTCCTCAAACTCCTCATCTGTACCTGCTGCTTCTAGCCCTGCCTGTGGTACTTGAAACTGTGGTCCATTCCCTAGCTGTTCTTGTTAAACCTGTTTGCTGAGTATTACATTGTGTAACATGGCACAGACTGTATGTATTTTGGCTGAGGTGTCTGGGTCATACTACAGTGCAACGCTTGATGTCTCTAGCCAACAGAGAACCTTGATTTTAACAATCCAAACACACATTCTACAACATTCCCAGTTTGTGCATGGGCCTCATTGTACCCTTCCTCAGTTGGGTTGTGTGGGTTCCTCACGGGTGTCGTGCGTTAGGGCTCCAGTCCATAATCTGCATCCCCCACCAGATGCCCTTGAGGAATGCCATCCCTAGCAAACTTAGTGTGCAGCTCACAAGTGTGTTATATGTGTGAGTTGTAGACGCTGCCTTGGTTACCTGCACAGACATTATAGATTATCCTTTGGGCATTACAGACAACTTGACAGTTTATCAAGTAAAAAACTTTTCAGTTGATGCACCTCCATTCCATTCCCCAAGTGGGACATTTAATTCTATGTGGGTGCAATCTATGACCCCCCCCAACACTTCAGGCAAATGTGCTACAGCATTGAATTCCTGCATGGTTCTTGCTCTCTCCTGCGGGTTTGTGGGAAACAGATATGCCTGCTTGCATGTAGTAGCATTGCATTTCAAAACTGATGCAATATTCTAGAGGCTGATGCTTGTGACATCCCTAATATATCTCCTGTGGGTCTCTGGAAAGTGCCACTAGCTAATATACATAATGCTAAATGTACCTTTGTTACCACTGGGATGGGTTATCCTCGATTCCCTTGGGGTCTGAGGTGGGAGCAGCAGAGGTTGCATATTTCCTCCAGTGTTTTCCTGTCGACCTTGTATCTCTCAACAACAATTTCTGTTTCATGAAGTCCATGATAAGTCAGATGAGGTATAAACACCTTTGTTCTTCTTGCCCGAGGTCTAGTAGCAACAGTAGCAGCACCCTGATTTAAATCCTGTTGCACATGCAGCATAATGATAGCAGAAACAACCCCTAACATGTTTTTTTTTTTGTAAGTGTAATTGTGCCTGCATTCCAAAGAGTCTTAATGTACATAGCAAAAGCCTTCGTGATTACTTTATAGCCTACTGAATCGATCCACCATGTTGGACTGGTTAATTAGCATGTGCTTTGGCTCTTCATGCTTTCATTAACTATATTTTGTCTTTTATCTGTTTTTGGTGGCTCTACATATTGTAGAGTACTACTTAATGAATACCAAATTGTATGCCATTGTGTAGCCAACATATTCACCACACTTCATGTAGTTGTTGATGAATCTTGCCAACCATTTTTTTAGAATACCTTTTGTAACACTTTCCTATAATATTTGCCCATATTTCAGTATGACCTTTTTATTTTTTAAGTGGTTAGCCATAAAGGTAAAGGTGCTGACACACCACATAGTTTTCAGAAGTATGTCTAATATAAACATTATTCTAATTTATTTAATGTATTAATGCACTAAATTCTGTATTGTTATAAATGTTGATGGTTAACAGCTTCAAACTGTACACAGTTTAATTTTCAGCAGTACCTTTTTCTGGTATATTTATGCATTGAACATTATTTAGTATAATTGTTTCCCTCTTTGAGTTTCTACTCACTCTTTGCCACAGAAATATATATTTTATGAAGGAAAGGGAAATCCTTAAAGGCGATAATCTATTATAGCACAGGAAAGGGCACATTTATTTATTTACTTAATTATTTATTTGCATTCCAATAATGAGGCAGTCAAAAGATATGCAATGTATCTAATGCATATTGCTAAGTGTTCAAAAATGTAATATTATAAGTGACATTTCACATAAATTGTTAAGAATTCTGGGATATACTTAATATTGGCCTGATAATGTGGTACTTATGTATGTATGTATATACTAGATGCTTTCCTGTGCTCAGCAATACTTTAAAATCTGTTTTCCATAATCCCATTTGTAAGGGTCATTTTACCCTCCCAGTTTAACTCCTGCCTATTTCATACTTAATATGAGGGCCACTTAATGTGAGGAACACTTAAAGGTCCGCCACCCCCTTTCAAATATTATTACAGAAAATAACATTTACAGAAAGTTTAAACTACTATCACATTCCAATTAAATAAATATGTAGTAAATCATTTCATTAGTTCATACACAATACAATAAACTAAATAAAACTGTACTCACCTAAAATGTCAATATGATGGCATGCATATCTATGACATATACCTGCATAGCGTGTTGAATCTCAGCAAATAGGCCAGATGAATGTAAATGCTGTAAATATTGTTGAATTTTGCATGTAGTATGTAAATACTAATATTATTGTAAATAAAAGCATTTCATTTACGTATATAAGATAAAATAAAGTTTTCTTTAATAACAGAGGAATTGTTGTTGTATTAGCCAGCCAGGGTTGCATTCAATTTAAATGGAAATGCTTTAAGGCCAGAAAGAAACTTTACTTTATTAGCCAAAGCATTTTTGTGCGATGTTTTGTAACAGGAGAGCTAAAAATAGTCCAGTCAGACAGCATTGATTTGATGTCCAGAACAGCAACTCTGGAAGGGAGACGGCAGAGGAGCAAGACCTGAATGAAAACGCCTAGAGAAAGCTGGAGATTGTTTCTATTATAGACTTCAGCAGGCATAGCTGCATACTGAATACTGAAAGGCTCAGAGAGTGCAGGAAAGATCTACTGAAAGAGATTGTCCCAGCTATATAGGACAGTATTGAAGCCACTTGCTGTGAACTTTTGTTAAGTCATCAGAGTTTTTTGGAATGGGGAAGAATCTGCACTTTTACATTCTTCTACAGTAAACTGTACTGTTTTAATAAGACTGGTGTTCTCTGATGCATTTAATATTCCACTATATATATATTTATATATATATATATATATATATATATATATATATATATATATATATATATATATATATATATATATATATGAACAATGGTAAATATGGGCAATGGAATGCATTTGAATATTAACAAACAAAAAAACACATTTTGCATCCCTCTGAGTGGACTTTTATAGCTGGCAATTTATTAATTTAGCTGTATACAGTAGACTGAGAAGGCCTTTTCTGAGACATTTTTGCAGGCACTGTAATATTTGAAAATGTCTTAATGGCCTGATTTTATGGTCTGTGTTTCAGAAATATAGCCAAAAATTATGATGTGTTGATGAGGTCAGTAATAGGGCAGAAACATTCATGTCTGCAGTTAGAGGGGGTTGACTTTATCAGCCTGAATTTACCCATAAATACTTAAAAAGGAAAAAGGCATGGACATTTGGAAACTATACAGTTGAAGCACTGTTATGTTCTTAAGCATATCTATTTGCATATGTCACATGGGCCCTCCACTACAGGAGGTTTAAGGTATTATACAGTGAAGAGTCTAGTTTGGCTGGGTCTTTCTTGTAGTATTTACTGAAAGATTTGTGTGTGTGACCTTTTAACCCTTGTTTGGTTGTTATTTGGGATAATTTGCATGCACCATAATGTTAATGGACATTGAGCTTAATTTTAAGCTCTGTGTATCTGAAGTATAGTCAGATAATCCACTTATGCAGTACTGATCAGGTCAGTCAAAAGGCTGAAGCCTGTATGTCTATAGCTAGTTAGGTTTGCCTTTATTTGCTTGAATGTACACACAAAGACTTAAAGATAAAAAGCCATGATGCTCTTTAGGAGTTATTTGCGCATATTCCATGGGCCTCCACAACAGGAGTTTTAAGGTGTCACACAATGAAGACTCCAGCTTGGCTGGATCTTTTTTGTAAATTTTCTGTAATCATTTACAGTAATATTGAAAGAAAAAATGTATGCCATTAGCTATATGTTATAGACTGAGCAATAAAACAGGAACACAGTCAAGAATATAAATGTTACAGGATATAAATGTTGCAGCAATAGAGATTCAGCAAGAAAAGCACTTAGACCATCACAGCAATGATAAATTCTCCTAAGTAATAACAGAAATGTATCCCAAAAGAAAATGGCATGTTCTTCAATAAAAAGTGTCATCCATAATTGTTCCAGTACTGAAGAATTTAATAACAAATGTTAAGTGTACAAACGTGTCTGAATTTCTGATATTAGTTAGCAAAGAATTCCAGATTGTTGGTACCTAGACTGCAAAAGAATTAGTTCAGCAGTTTCATGAAAAGAGCAGATAAAGCAAAGCAAAAAATCTGAAGGAGGACTACATCAGATGCTTGACTTAGGTTTGGTCTTGTGACTCACCAAGGTTGGACAAATATTTTATATATTAAACAACCACAAATTATTCTAAAGTCTTCAAGGATGGGAAGGACATTGCTCTTTGATGGGAGGTTCACTGATGTTCAAACATTGACCAATTCCCCTTGAACCTGCAGATTTTATTCACAGTAACTTGAACCCCTTGACAGTTACTAAACAAGCCAATAAATATAAATGAAATGAATCCTGACCTTTGTAATAATAAGTCAAATAAAAGAAGTGAATCCTGACCATTGTAATAATAAGTACTTTACTAAACAAGCCAGCAGTCATTATTGGGAATCAGAGTACCAATAGTGTTAGAAGTCTTCCTTTTCTTACTGTATAATAACCTCCAGACGTTAGCCATTGTAGCACCCTGCAACAAGTAGTAGTCAGGCTATTTACACACTTGTCAAGTTTGTTTTGCTTTTTTGTTTTTTTGCCAAGGACAGGTGAGGGATCAGCTTTAAATGATGATATTTAAAGGGTGTTTCTGACTCCGAAAATCCACCAGTGGTAACCCACTGGACTGGACTTCTGATGAAGCTTTACTTGAAATAGTGTGTATAAATGTTTTTCCATGTGATGTAGTATTTACCTTCTGTCAAGCAGATGTTCAAATGTCTTTTTACATGATCTGTGTGATGTATATATAGGTTCATAGGTGTGTACTAGGCTAATGGCCCTGGAGCCTTTACAAACCTAGCCCATAGAAGTGCCCTGGCATCATGCTGCCTGAAGTTAGTTCCCAATGTCTCTATCAAGTAGAGCCACTGGACTGATCCCTGGGGTGAACTTTCTATTACCCATCCACTCATCAAGATTTCTCTTGAAGAGGGTCAGTGAGGTGCTCTGCTTGACATGTATTGGAAGTCTATTCCAAAGCATGGGCAGTATCTGGGTGAGGAACCTGTCCCACCAGCATGTTCTGTTGATTGTGGTAATGAGGTTGAGGTCTCTGGACCATGTGGTGCAGAGGGGTTGGGATTTCCTTAGATGTAGCATAACAGAGCTGGGTCAGACATGGCTTTGTAAGTCAAGCAGAGATCGCCTCTAAGTAGGCTATATGAGACAGAAAATAGCTGGAGTCTTTTGAGTCTGTCCATGTAGGACATGTGTTTAATACCTAGGATCCTCTTCATGAGGTACTTCTGTGGCCTCTCCAGCTGTTGCCGGTGTCTAGTGAGGTACATGCCAAATGGGGCATTATACTCGATGACTGGTCTAATGTATGTAACTTTAAGGTAATAAGAAAAATTCCTACAAAGGTATAGGTTAAAAAAACAACCAAAGTTTACTTAGCCCAACTGGTTGCAATTCAAAACATGTAAATATAGTGGAACATTTCTCCACCAATCCAGGAAAGCCACCTCATTCAGCTGACTCTTCTAAACTCTTGTAACCAATGTCAGACAAATGCATTGTCATTAAGTATACAGAATAAGAATGCTTATCCATCCACTGAATATTTTGTAAACTAAGTTTGTTGCTTTATTCCTCTGGGGAGAGGATTACGTCTCTATAGGCACATCAGCTAGAGATCAGCATTTTGTCTTATCTTCTACCAAAGATAAGGTTTAGTCCTAGCCATTAGACCCTCTGGAGTACAGGTGGTAAACTGCAGACTGTTTGGCTAGTGGATATTTAGTTCTTCATCACCTCCTCTCACTAGACAGAAACATGGCTTCAACTCCAAGAGCTAGGTCACTCCAACAGCAAAATATTGTGCAGCCTTCTACTGGAATCATTAACCATAGGCCTAAAGATCTCAGCCAAAACATAAACAGATTGCCAAAATAAATTCAAAAACAGCCAACAAAGAAAATTCCTCATACACCTAGCCATATTGTAAATGTCTGCAACCATCTCAAATTAGCAGCAGCAGCTTAAAGAATACAACAAGGAGAGGGTAGAAGGCTGGGAAAATCCTTCAGACCCTCAGCTATGCTGTTAAATGTCCTGAAACTGGCCCCAAAGCAACCACAACCCGTGGACTAACCAAGATTCCACTCCCCCCACATGAAAGAAACAAGGATCCAATTGCAACAGCCAGACCACCCAAGTGGCAAAATGCAGTGCAGTTCTTCACTGCCATCAATGACTACAGGCCCAAAGAGCTCAGACAAAACAATAACAGACAAAATGAACCAAAGAACATATGAAAAAGAAATTAAAACTCCCCAGACAGTCAGTCTTCTTTTTGAATGGCCTAGATTTATCTCAAACCTGAAGCAGTATATAAGAACACAACAAGAACAGGGGAAGGAAATGGCAAAACATTCTTCAGACACTTAGATCTATTGTTAAATGGTCTACAGCTGCCTTATAGCAATCACAGCTCCTAAATTAATGACTCTCACCCCTGTCACAGGAAAGAAGTCAGGGTTTAATTCCAAAAGTTACCCTATCGCAAATTTTATGTGAGTGTATTACAAAACAAACTGAGGGTGTTGAACAGTCTCTGGAGCAAAATATGGGCTTTTGTAATGTACGTGCCTCTGTTTTAGTTACTATATATCTCAAGTATTAATATTGGCAGAATTTACCATATTTGACAATCTGTTATTTATTTATTGACATTTGGTGACCGGGAAAGTCTGACTGGGTCAGGGACCCCTTTTCAGTGGAGGCCTGGGGAGAAAAGCTCCAGTACAGTCATTTACAGATAAAACAGTATATGAAAAATACAAATACATAGATCATAACATTGTCTAACTAATTGTTATATGTAATACAGATTTGAATATTTATTTTGCTGGTTTGTTTTATGTTTGTCAGGTTTCAAGACCATTTAAATATAGAATAAAGGGAACATGTTACTGATATTTGATTTGAATTGATTTCCAATTCCCTTTACAAACATGTTACTAATCATTGCACTACACAGTTCAATTTTACAGGGAAAGGTGTAGGGCAAATTCTAAGAATCAGGAGTCACTAACTAATAAGGAACATGTATGGATTGTTATTTTAGGGACCTTATACTACCAGTGTTAATTGAACTTTTTGAATATATGTTAGATATTATGCATGTGAAAAGTCAGGAGAATGCTTCTGTATGTTATTTATACGAACTGTTTTTTTTTATAATTTGTTTCTGTTGATTTTTATTTCAATGTTTTTATTGGCTGGTCATGATCATACAATGGAAATAAAATACTATATAATTATTTTTTTACATGGCAGTATAAACAGAGTTAATGTAGCCTTCCAATAAACATTGATCAGACTTGGGTTGCTTTGTGGGGTGCTGGATTTTCTGTTTGTATTTATTTATTTATTTATTTGACATTTGTTAACCAGGTTAGTCCGACTGGGCAGATGCCCATTCTCAGTGGAGACCCAGGGTGAAAAGACCCAATAGAATGTTAATACAGAAATAATGAAACAGTTTAACATAAAAGATATACAGTTTTGTCCAACTTAGTAAGTTATAAATCATTACAGGAGTAAGGCAAAACAATAATACCATACAACTTGACAGTCAGCAAAAAACAGTGAAGTAAAATAAAACAGTAGATGTATAGCTACTCACAGATGCAAGGTGGCCTATTAGAGATAAAGTAAAAAGTCAGAGAACAGGATTGCAGATTCAGAGAGATAATACAGTAAAGAGGAATGCCTGTGAGGGTTCACTCCTGAAAACAGATAAATTAACATATCTTCAGAACAATAGACTTATAATGTATAAACACTTCAGGACAGGAGAGATAGAAGCAGTTATTATGCATGGAAGAGATTGGGAGAGAATGTGGAGGTAGAAATAAAGTTTGATCAGTAAAGGACAAGTCAATGAGTTTAGCAGATACTCCTTTAAAGCTTGTTTGAAACAATTTGTGTTATGAATTGATCAAATGTAGAGGGGCAGTTTATTCCAATCAGAGATGACCGAGTGATTGTAAAGTAGATTGCCAATGGATTTATTGGGTTTGTACATTTGAAGGAGGTGTTGGTCAGAGCTATAAAGTTTGCAGTTAGGAACATAGGGAGTGATGAGAGTTGTGACAGTAGGACAGACAAGGAGTTGTTGAAGAATAGAGTAAGTCAGGTGTAGCTGAGGCAGAAGGAGTTGATGGTGAAATTCTTGCCAGTGGAGTTTTTTTAGAGAAAAGCAGTGGTGTGAGTGAAAGGGAAGTTTGCTGGCAAATCTAGCTATTTTGTTGCACATGCTGGCAAATCTAGCTATTTTGTTGCACATGACTTCAAGTTTAGTCAAAAGATTCTTTTGAAGGTTAGTTAGGATTGCAGCAGCATATAATAGGGTAGGAAGTAGGTAGGCCTGAGGTAAGGAGAGTTTAAATTCTTGTGTGAGGAATTTTTTGTTTCTGTAGAATAGACCAAGTTTTTGGTGGGACTTTTTGATGTAGTTATTGATGTGTAGATCAAATTTAAGTTGATCATCGATGAAAACTCTGAGTAGTTTAGTGTGAGGTTCAACCTTGATAATAGCACTGTTTAGTGAGGAGACTGTGAAGGTGGATTTGAGATGTTGGAGAGACTTAGGGAGGAAGAGGAGGAGTTTTGTTTTATTAGGGTTAAATAGAAATTGGTTGCTTATGAGCCATTTTTCAACAGAGTGCAAAGGTTCTTGGATGAGAGTGAGTAGGTAAGGTAGATTGTCAGAGGTGGAAATTAAAGTAGGAGTGTGGACAGGATAGGCAGAGATTGTTAGGAAAGATGTTGAATAAAAGGTTTTGGTTCATGATTTTTGTTTATGTGTGACTACAGCCTTTTTGAGCATCTTCTTAATTTTTTTGTATTTTATAGTTTTTTAGGAAGCAGATCTGCTGTTAAAGAGGAGTATATTTTTTCATGTTCCCATTTAAGTTGCTGCTTGGTCAAGATATGATTATAATTATTTTTTAAGGGCTAAATCACTGTGCAAAGATGTTAATACCTTTCTTGATCTGGGGTTTTTCAGTTTAGAGCCTTTCTTAATTTGTTTCAGTTTCTCTAGCTATTACTTCAATCTATTTCACTTCCTATGCATTAGTACTTGTTATAATCATATAGGAAAAAGGATCACCTATTAATAACACCCATGTCTTATTTAACCCTTCTGTCTATTTAGCATCTTTTTATGTTCAACAGGGATCTTATAAGTACATTATCAAAATGTATTGATTTATTATTTCTTAAGGTGGTGTTATTACTGCTTTTGCTTTCTTTACATATTCTTTATAAAACTTTTTGGGTCATCAGTCAATTGGTTGTTTTTTACATTTCTTTTATATTTTTCTGTAGAGTTTGGATGTTTTTCTCTGTATACAGATCTTTTAGTTGTTATTGGAGATAGTGTAAGATAAATCTTGTTCTGTTTTGATGGTGTGTATTGCTTTTACCACACCTATCTTTCTAAGAGTTTTGGTGATATATTTATTTTTCTGTATTCTACTTGAGCCCTTAATTTCCTTTGATATTCTTTGTTTTTGTGGTAGCACTTTATCTGTCATTAGTTTAGCTGCACAGTCTTCTTCTTCTTCTTTCAGCTTTTCCAGGTTAGGGTTTGCCACAGCGGATCACCTGTCTGCTCATGAGTTTTACTCTGTTGAGTTGCCAGCCTGGCACCCAACCTTCCACAGAAGGTGCACAGACTCATGCCCAGGGCCAATTTAGAGTGTCTGATCCACCTACAGCATGTCTTTGGGATGTGGGAGGAAACCAGAGCACACAGAGGAAACCCATGCGACCACAGGGAGGACATGCAGGCTCTGCACAGAAGGCACCCCAGCCAACATATAGAATGTTCCGGTAACATTAGCAGCATTACATGCAAAGGTAATATTGAATGACCATATGAAATCAGCAAGTAAAGGAGAGTAGTAATGTTTTAGCTGAATTCATCCTCAAGTGATGGTGAGTACCTTAATGTAGTGGACCCTGTTTCCACAAAATCTTACCTCAACTACACTGACATATAGAGTGAAATGTATGTACTATATACCTTTGAGAATGATAGCTTAAAAAAGACAGTTGGGTTCAAAAGGTCCTAGGATAAAAAGTGCCCAGTCCTGGTATACACACTAGTGCCAAGACTGGAAAAAAGGCAGTGTAGAGTCCTTAGGATATGGAAACATTCCTGCAACATGGTTAAGCCAGGTTTAGGGGGAAGATGGTCCCCTCTTGTAGAAGGAGAAGTTCTCCAAAAACTCCACAAACACTGCCAGGGCAAAAAAATATTCTATAAAGATGACAAAAATATTATATACATACATACCTACAAATATTTCAAGTATGGACAATAATTCCCTTCTAGCCTGGCAATATATCAAAACAGTTGTTCCCCATAATAAATATCCAGGCTGTTCTTAAAATATCTAAACTAGTGCCTGCTTTAATGTAATTTAGTAGTCTAGTCCATGCATCAGCTGCTCTCTTAGAACGAAATAGTACACATCTCATTCCTAAAGAATCTTCTACATAGGTTGTCTGATAATTCTATACTACTTTTTTTATAACCCCAAACATTCCCAGAGGTAGTTGTCTCTAAATGCCCAATAAACCTGAAAAGCATCTTCACCTATATGAAATGCTATACATGATTAGATATTTTAGTCTTTCATAATAACTTAAATCTTCCTATCCATGGATGCCCTTGGTATATTTCTGCTATACTCCAGTTTACTCATGCTTGTTTTCTTATAAGGTTTCCATATTGTTATTCCATACTCAAGTTTCAGTCTAATATAACCAACAATCAATGACCTCATTTCTGATTTCCTAGACTTTATAAATATAAACAGAAATAGAAACTGAAGATAAGGCAGAAATTATATATTGTTACTATTACATAAGAAACTCATTTTTTACAAATAGATAATATTTAGAAAAATTAAAAAGAGGAATTAGAGGAATGAAAATACACTTGCACAAGTAAAACTGTCAAATGCTTCAGATAAAAATTTGTATTCATTACTACACCAGATTTAAGAAATATATTACAAAGGTGAAGAAACTTTGAGCTAGCTGGAAAAAGAAGCAACAGAGGAACTGTGAAATTATAAAGAACAAAACCCAAATAGTTTTAAATGGTATAAAAAAGAAACATGGACATTGAAAAGAAAAAAGATCTGGTATAGTGCAATATTTATGCAAAGAGGAAACCGAAATGGATACAAAAAAGCAGCTCCAAAGATATTTGAAGATAAATACAGGCAAAGGTACACAGATATGGAACATTTCACAATAAGAAAACAAAGAGGGAATGTAGAAAATAGAATTAATAAGGTAGAAATTTATCTGCAAAGTGAAGGATTTAGTGCATAGAGTCCAAAACAGGCAATGTCGCAGAATGGATTTATGGGTCCCCAAACTAAAGAGCTGCAGGTGGAGGTACATGAAGAAGATTTACAACATGCTCTGCATCCTTTGATAGGAGAGTTACACAGCAATGGAAGAATTAGGAAACAGTGGCAACTCTGACACAGGTAATGAGGTGGAGTGATGGGCCAAAGGGTTCCCATATGCTGGAGCAACAGATGAAGCAGGGTGCATCTGAAGACAATATGCCACAGGAAGATTTTCTTGAAATTCTGTAGATTATTCACAGGAAACAGAGAGCAAAGAAGATGCCCTCGATCCAGAAGAAAATGATTTAAGGGAAGAAATAGATTAGAGATATATAAAATGACCTGAAATATGAGAAGACTGGTAAAACAGATGAATGCAGTAATCAGTACTATTAAGAGAAATTCATGTGATATAACAGAAATTAATAAAATATATTATAGTGCAGCTAAACTAATAACAGATAAAGTGCTACCCAAAAACATAGAGTGACACAAAAGTATCAGTGGCTCAACAAGTAAAAACGCTAGCCTTTGATGCTGGAGGCTGAGAAAATTGTAGTTCCTATTCCCATGTTAGGCATTTGGATTCATTTATTTTTTATGGTCGTCTGCAGAAGTTACTTTTTTGAGTTATAGTTCCTTTGGTAAAGGGTTTGATTCCATCAGGCCTCTCCTGTGTGACCTTGAGCAAGTCACGTAACCAAAAATTGTTCCCTGGTCACCCCTGTAGTGAATGTGTGTCCAGTACACCTACCTGGTTAACAAATAGGCTTAGCATTATATGAAAATGGGTGGTAGAGTGATTGAATTCTTGTTCACCACATGGGAGGCCTGGGTTTGATTTCCAACCAATGCAGCATGACATTTTTGGCTTGAGTTTGGAATAATGGTTAAGGTCTTCACCTTATAGACACACAGTACAAGGTTTGATTATGACCTTGGGTTATTGGCTAGGAATAACATGGCCCTTCAAGGCAGTTAGCCTAGTATTCACCTATGAACCCATGAAAAGAAGAAAACTAGTAAAATGCCACCATGCAAGCATCAAACAGTGAAAACTATATTGCAATTAAGACAATAAGTGTCACTGTTAGAAGGGTATAGAAAAGGAAACAGATTAACAAAATACTTAGAAAGACAGACATGGTAAAAGCAACGCACAGTATCAAAACAGACCAAGATTTATCATATATTTTTGCAAATGATAAACTAAAACTATCAGCCCAGGCAGAAAAATTTAAAAAATATGCAGATAAATATAAAGGAAAAGCATAATATAAGCAATTCATTGATGACCCAAAAAATAGAAAATTGGGAAACAAAGCAAAAGGAATTGAAACACCACATTTTTAAGTCCTTTTTAATTTAATTGCATTTTTTAAACGGTGTTTGGTCTAATATTGCTACATACTCAAGTGTGTGTAATTGTTTTTACTATTGTTTTTGCTACTTTTCTGTAAAAATAAATAAATAAATACAAAAAATAAAAACTGTAAACTTGTTTTCTACCTTTTCTGTAACTAGTGTTCCAGATACAGATTTGCTGTATCCAGGACTGTATATGTACGCTTCTGAGCCGCCACCCCCCCAAGCCTTTCTGTGTTGGAGGGAAGCCTTCTGGATTATCAGTGGGAGTGGTAAGCACTAGGTAACCTGTCTACCACATAAGGAGTGGTTCTGGCCCAGAAATTGTAGTTATTGGCCATTTGGGCAATCTCTTCCATCTCTCTCAACTTTCTGATTTGAAAGCCTGCATTCACACTTGTTTCTGTCCTGTAACTTGTCTAGTGCAGACACAAATTCTTAGTTTTAGCACTTACATTTGCTTATTCATGCTCAGCACTTGTTCAGAACTTGTAAGCACTAAATAAGCTAATAATTACTGTAGCACTCAATCTTCCTCATTACCTAGAGGAAAACAGTTTTTGTACTTACTTTTCTCACTTGCTTAGTGAAAAACAGCTCTTGTACTCACTTTCCTCACTTATCTAGAGGAAAATTGTTTTTTTTATTCAAGCATGTCCAAGGGTCAGCTCTCAGTGTTCTCTCCTATCTATCTGATGAATCTGGGCATCTTGAGGCAATGTAGAAATCGTCTCATGTACACAGACAACCCTCTCCTCCTAACACCCAACACTACAACCTGTGAGAAATGCACTTATCTAGCCAAACTGGAGGTAAAGCTCTCACCAACCAAGACTGAACTCGACAGTCATGAGGAGAAGGTAAACATTTGCACCACATCACACTCATCACTTAGTCTCACTAAAGCTACACCACCAAAATCCACACATAGTAACACAAAAACATTTGCGGAGGCTCTCAATAATAATCTGTCTAAGCAACAGAGACCTCCAAAGCAGAAACACAAGCAACCTCCATACCCCAACACAACCCAAATGACACATAACCCACAGACTCAGTGTGCCACTCAACCACAGCCAATAAGGCAAAACAACGTACCCAACACACTAGTCATAGGTGACTCTATAGTCAGGCACACTGATGTCTCACTCACCAGGCTAAACAAGGAGAAGGTTACAGTCAGCTGCCTGTGAGGTGCCAAGATCCGTCACATAACCCACACACTCAGATCACTTCACAGAAAGTACAAATATGACTCTGTCATTGTCCATGCTGGTGTGAATGACCTGAGACATACCTCCCTGGACTACATGAAAAGAGACATGGAAGAGCTCTCCAATCTTGAAGCCCAGGCAGGTATGACCCTAGCCCTATGTAGCATTCTGCCATCACCCAGAAGGATACTGCAGTACAAGGACAAAATGATTGACTTCAACAATTGGCTAAGCTTCTGGTGTCATTCTAAGGGGATCCAGTATCTGTCTGCTTGGGATGACATGGTCAACAGACCACGATGCTTTGCCACAAATGGCCTGCACCTGTCACCCCTGGGATTCCGTATACTGGCTAAGGCTCTTGCTGCCCCTATAGTGCCTTTTTTAGGAAAGGTTCAAATAACAAATTCACCACCATAACAGGAACAGGCAAGCAAAAACTGAGGATAATGCTACTCAATGCTAGAAGTCTAACTCTCAAAATGCACTCACTCGAGGCACTCCTTAAAATGGAGAACACCGATATCTGTGCAGTGACTGAGACCTGGTTCAAGGCTCTAAAGAGCACCCCTGCACTACCAGGCTATAACTCATACCACACATTTTGGCCATGTAACCTGGACCAAAACACCAAAGGCAGAGGTGTGTCCATATTCATTAAGGATATCCACACCTCCAGGCTAGTTGCTCAGCATAATGCATCCGAGGTTATCCAAGTGCAACTAGCTCTGGGCAAAACTGCAATCCAAATTGTAGCTTGCTACAGATCCCCCACAATGCCCCAGGATTCCCACTCCTCTTTTCTTGAAATATTAGGGTTCAACCAAACACCCGAATAATGGGTGACTTCATCAAACAAATGCCCTACACTGACCGCCTCAAAAAACTCCAGCTTTACTCCATAGCATATCGCCTACTCTGAGGTAATCTCTGCCTAACATATAAAGCTATGTCAAACCCAGAGCTGTTGGACATGCTACACCTAAAGAAATCCCAATCCCTCCAGATGTACACGCTCTAGGGACCTAAACCTTTTCACCACAATAAACAGGACATGCTGGAGGGATGGATTCCTGTCCCAGAGACTTCCCATTCTCTGGAACAGGCTACCCATCTATGTCAAGCAAAGTTCTTCATTAGCACTGTTCAAGAAAAATCTTGATGAGTGGATGGGAAATAGGAAATACACCCTGGGGATCACTTCTGTGTCTCTGCTTGACAGTGGCACAGGAAAATAACTTTCGTGGGTGGCGTAAGCCAGGGAACCTTGTTGGCTAGGCTTACGTAGGCCCTTGGGCTGATAGCCTAGTACCTACCTATGAACCAAAAAAAGAAGAAATAGACACATTTTGCAGAATTGTTTAAGAAGACCTTGTTGAACATAACAAAAGTATTGAATGGATGGAAGAGAATTTAAAGAAGCAGTAAGGAACTCCAATGTATGAGATATTAAGCGGATGAAGTAATGGTGAGAGAAATTGAGATAAAAATAAGAAAAGTTTCAAACTGAAAGCCCCAGGGCCAAATACACTACCTAACGTCTGGCCAAAAGTGTCAACATCTTTACATAAAGATTTAGCCCTGAGTAACAATTTCCCCCAAACAGACACCAACCTTGTTAACAACAGGAAAATGATACTCCTCCGTAACAGTGAACCTGCAAGCCATCCTAAGAACTATAGACCATTAACTTGCTTTCAAATAATATACAAACAATATACTGGAATTAATGCAAAGTTTATAGTCATTTAGAAAAATCTCAATTATGGCAAAAAAACAAAAGTGAAACAAAAGAAAGTCATATGGAACAAAGGATCATTTGTTGTTAAAAAAGCCATAATAGAGAATTTTTAAAAACGGGAAGAATTTAAGTATGGCATGGATATATTACAAAAAAGTATTTGATAACATTCCACATTCATGGATAAAGGGATGCTTACAGATGTATAAGATACACCCTACATCAATCAATTATTTTACAGTGACCATGAAACAGTGGTAAACCAGTCTGCAGTAGAGCCATGACAAAGGAAAGCTATTATCCCAGGAATGAAAATTCAAAGGGGGATATTCCAGTGTGATTCGTTATCATAGGTTCATAAGTTCATAGGTTGGTACTAGGCTATCAGCCTAGTACTAACCTATGAACTTATGACCTTATTATTGTCTAGCAGGACGACTGACATGATCCCCGGGGTGAATTTCCTTTCTCCCATCCAATCATCAAGGTACCTTTTGAAGAGGGCCAAAGAGGCGCTCTGCTTGACATGTATGGGCAGTCTGTTCCAGAGTCTGGGGAGTCTCTGGGTCAGGAACCTATCCCTACAGCATGTTTTGTTCATTGTGATGACAAGGTTTAAATTCCTGGAGCATGTAGCTCTGAGGGATTGGGATTTCTTTAAATGTAGCATGTCCAGCAGCTCAGGTTTGACATGGCCTTGTATGTTAAGCAGAGATCGCCTCTGAGTAGACGATATGTGACAGAGTAAAAGCTGGAGTTTTTTAAGGTGGTCAGCATAGGGCATCTGCTTTAGGCCTGTGATTCTTTTAGTGAGATATTTCTGTGGTCTTTCCAGTTGTTGCAGATGTCTTGAGAGCTACATACCAAATGGGGCATTGTATTTTATAATGGGTCTAATGAGGGATGAGTACAGTGAGACAATGATGATGTATGGATGAAAATCCCTAGTGATGAGGTGTGCCACATAGAAGGATTTTCTGACTGTTGTGGTGATGTAGTTATCGAAGGTTAAACCAATGTCCACCTGGGTCCCTAAGTCTCTTATCACACTTTCGGTGTTTAGTCTACTGCCATCTATGTGGTAATCCATGGGTACATGCTTTTCCCCATAGGGGATAACTATACATTTCTTGGCATTGAGCTTGAGCCCATGGCTCTGGCACCAATCATCTGTTTCTGTAAGGCCCTTTTGTAGACTATCCACATCATTTGGGGATTCAATAATGGCTCCCAGCTTACTGGAAAATTGTTCAAAAACAATTTAAAAAGCCCTCTAACAACTGCTGTATTGTACACAAGGATCAAAAGACATGTATATTTCATATGCAAGGGGGCCTATGATAAACAAAAACAAACCAAAATTAATCTTTATCTAAATGTATGATTGAATTTTTTTTTGAATGTTTCAATGCATGTGATGTGAATGATGAATTCAAGAAAAGAAAAGTTTTAATGCTAAGTCAGTTTTTCATGCTTTGTTTACTGCATTGCTTTGTTGTTTTGTTGTCTTAGTGTTTGTATAAAAAAAAAACTTTCTAAAACTCAAACATGAAGTAAAAGTGTATGAAGTAATGTTAGTAGTATGGTAAATGATTTAGTGTAGGCAAAGGCTCCATTAGAGGCTCAATTTGGGATGGGAGGCATTCAACCATGGGTGTGTCACCCAGGCAGGCCCAGCAGACAGTTTTCCAGCTGAATAGATTTTAAAAGATGCAGATTTTTTTTCATTATTTTTGGTTTGTTCTTGTATTTTTTGGTTTGTTCTTCATAAAGTTATTAGGAATTCTGGTACAAATAATTCAGATTTCATAACTAAAAAAAATAATATGTTAAAAAAAATGCATCAATTTATACAACATGGAGGGTTTACAATTAAGAAATAATTCAGTGGCTTTTCATCTGTCCTTGATTTTGCAGAATGGTCTGGTTTCTGTCATATTTTTGTACTGTGATTTTATGCTTATTACTCAAAGTGCCTGTTGCATAATGAATTGCCAACATTGAAAGCCTTTCTATTGTTGCCATGCAGAGAATAATACTAACTAATAAATGTAACATTGGATTGGATTGGAGGATTACAGTATCTTGAGCTTGTTTCTTGTTTGCTTTTCATTTTTACTTTGATCATGTTTTTCCATGAAACAAGTAGATAGTTGTCAGGCAGCAGGTCTTTTTTGGTTAATAAAGCTGAATATAAATTATAATTAGAACTGCAGTGCAAGGAGAAGTGGTTTGAGTTGAGTGCTGCTTGTTTTCTTATACTTGATTTTTGACTGGCATTCAATTTATTAAAAAAAAAAAAATTTTTTTTTGCCTCACAACCTTTTTTTTTTTTCCATCTATAGATAGTAAGTGGCAATGCATGCAGCCCATTTGATTTTTTTTTTTTTCTCTACTTATTTTTTTTTTAATTGGACTCTCATAATGATTTTGTGATTTTGAGCATAGCCCCTCCCCTTTCTAGTTGGCCACACCCCGTCGAGTCCCTTAGTGTTCGCCTGTACTTCAGAGAAGTAGATGCCAAACTAGAGCGATCCCAGAACTGAATCCTGAGGTACTCCACTTGTCACTTCTCTGGAGCTGGATTTGGAGTCAGCTACTTTTACAGTGTGGGTTCTGTCAGTAAGCCAATTGGCAACCCATCAAGTAACGTAGGGATTAATGCCACCTTAGAAAGTTTATCTATGATTACAGAGTGGGGGATGGTGTTAAAGGCCTTGGCGAGGTCCAGATAGGCTGTGTGGACTGCCTTATCCTCGTCCATGGCTCTGGAGACTGATTTGAAGAAGTCAATCAGGTTCAGCAGACAAGATCGGCCCTTCACAAAACCAAACTGGGTGGAGTCCAGTGTTTGAAGGTTGACAATGTCTTTGTTTATAAGTTCCATGACACTATGTTCCATGGCCTTACAGATCAGGCTCATCAGACTGATGGGGTGTTAGTTCCTGGGATCCAAGGTGGATCGCCCCTTGTTGATTGGGATAACTGTGGCTGTGCACCACTCAGTGGGCATGAAGCCTGAGGTGAGGTTATGATTAAACATGACACTTAAGTGAGGTGCAAGTTCATTTTGTAGTTCATTTAGTACACAGCCCGGGATGTCATCTGGTCCCATGGATGCTGTATTCTTAGCTTTGGAGAGTGCATTTTTTTACCTGTGTGGCCATTATTACTGGAATTTGGCAATCTTTTGGCATTGAGATGGGCCATTTATGGAGTGAGAGGGGGGTAAAGTTGGTACTGAATCGATCTGCCAGGATATTGCAATATCCTTGGGATCAGTATATTTAATGCCATTCTGTTGTAGCTCAGAGCAGATCTGAACATTGCCATTTAGATTCTTGACATAGTTATAGAATGCCTTGTGGTTGTCTTTGGAATATTTGGCAATTTTATTTTCGTAACTAGCTTTGGAGGATTTTATGAGGGATCTTAGCTTCTTACTAAGGCTGGTAAGGGAGTTTTTTGCATCCTGGGATTTTCCACTTTTCTGCAACAGTTTCTTCCTTTTGTTGTAAAGTTTGTTTATGGCAGAGGACCACCATATTGGCTTCCTTATTTTTGAGGAGAGCATTTCGGTTCTATTTGGGATGGCATGATTCATGCATGAGTGGATGTGCTTGTACAGTGCCTTAGTGTAAGACCCAGCAGTCAAGCTTTCAGTTCCTGTCTGCATGGGTGTCATGAAGTTTGTCACTTCTGACTTGAGTAGCATGAAGTTGGCTTTGGAGAAGTTTTTTTTGGAGGTTTCCTTACTGGGGGATGGGGGTGGGATGTGGATGTTAAGAGTGATTAGCTTATGGTCTGACCTGACCAACAAGGGGGTGACCATAGGTGTGGAGCATCGATTTAACATGTTGGTAATGACCAGGTCTAGGATATTGGATCCCCTGGTGGGGTTATGGATTAGTTGATCCAGGGCATTGGAATTTATGAATTCCAAGAACCATTGGGCAAAGGTGTGGTAGACGAGTAGTTTTCCTAGTTAATGGCAGGGTAGTTGAAATAACCCAGTATTAGGGTGTTTGGTTTTATCTTAATATTTTCCAGTATGTTTAGAAAGGTCTAGTGAAAAGCTTGGGGCATGCTGGGGGATCTGTAGCAAGTTACAAATTGGATTGCAGTCTTACCTAGTGTTAGTTGCACCTGGAGAATTTCAAACGCATTGTGTTGGGCAACTAGCCTGGTGGTGTGAATATCCTTGGTGAATATGGACACTCTTCCACCTTTAGTGTTTCGATCCTGGTTTGGTGGCCGAAAAGTGTGGTAAGAGTTGTAGCCTGGTATTGCTGGAGTGCTCTCTGGAGCCTTGGACCAGGTCTCAGTTACTGCACAGATATCAATGTCCTCCATTTTTAGGAATGCCTTGAGAGAGTGCATTTTGAGGTTAAGACTTCTAGCATTAAGTAGCATTGCCTTCAGATTTTGCATTCTTGTACCTGTTACAGTGGTGGTTTTGTCCTTTGAACTTTTCCTAAAAAAGGCACTATAGGGGTGGCAAGAGCCTTAGCCAGTAACCTGAATCCCCGGGGGCGACAGGTGCAGACCATCTCTGGCAAAGCATCGTGGACTGTCGATCATGTCATCCCAGGCAGACAGATACTGGATCTGCTTTGAATGACACCAGAAGCTTAGCCAATTGTTGAAGTCTATCATTTTGTCCTTATATTGTGGTATCACTGCTGCTGTTTTGTCTTGTCCTTAACTGAACTAAGTTCTTTAGTTAACAGATCAGGTTATTGTTACAGTTTGGATCCCAGAAAACAACCGTGTTTAGATATCTCATCTACCTTTTTTTTTTTTTTTGTGGATGACTTCAAACTGTATAGTTCATGAGATGAGGAGTTGAAAGCACAACTACAATTGTATAAAACTTTCTCAGATGCCATAAGAATGGCATCTGGTCTTGATAAGTGTGCAAAAGCAGCATTAAAAAAATTAAAATATCAACCTGGGACAGGAATATGATATAAAGGAACTTATGCAAAAGGGAGTATATAAATATTTGGCAATGGATGAAGGATAAACTATAAAATATGAACAAATGTGAATAAAGTTCAGTAAGGAGTGCTTCAAAAGACTAAAAGTGGTATTAAAAACTGCCTTGACATCCAGAAATAAAGTCCAAGCTATAAATTAATTTGCTCTTCCTGTTTTAATTCACAGTTTTGGAGTAAGCAACTGGCCCCAAAAATTATTGAATCAACAGGACATGAAAACAAGAAAAATGCCTCATGTTTATCAAATGATATATAATTATCAGTGTATACCAAGATTATATATTCCTGACTCTGAAGAGGCATTGGTCTCCTCTAAGTTGATGACATGGACAGATCTACAATTGGTGGACTGTATACATATTTGCTGACCTCTTCATGTTGAAAAATAGGGAGAGTTTTAAAACATGAGGAGAAGATGAAGATGATATTATTGTAATTTTCTTAGTTTAGCAGAAGCATTTCAGTGTCAAATGGGAATGGAAATCAAACTATTAATAGACAAAAATCAGACAGCAATTCAATTTGCTAAAAAAAGCCAAAGAAAGAATATAAGGAGACGGATGAGAAGCAAAGAAAAATGTGGAACATTCATGAACATAGTGCAAGTATAGAGATCTCCTGGAACAACCTTGTGTTCACAAACATTTGATGTACAAATGGTTAAGGAGAAGTGAAATGAAACCAAACGATGAAAGTTTAATAATGGCGGACCAGGATAGTGGACTATGTACATGGTGGTTTACAAAATCCATTGTAAAGGTGTGAGAAAAAGGCAAATGCAGGTTCTGTAGAAAAGAACTGGAAACAGTTGCACATCTTGTTGCTGGGTGTGATAAACCCATGGCAGAGGGCCTACAGTATATACTGAAAGGCTCAATATTGTCCCAAGACTGTTGCATTGGTGTATTGTGTAAACACTACAATATAGAAGTAGCTGACGAGCATTGGAAATATGAACCACAAAGCATCATAGAAAATGACGGTGTATAGCTCATGGGAGATCATCCATTGCCAACCATTCAAAAAATAGATGTAAGGCAACCAGATATAGTAGTCCACGAAAAAAAGGCAAAATTAGCATTGGTCATTGAAATTGCTATACCCAGTGATTACAGTGTCTTATGTATAAAGAGACACAAAGTCATAAAATACCAGGATTTGCAAGTAGAAATGAGAGCATTGTGAAAGAAGAATACTCAGACATTTCTAACAGTAGATGGAGCAATGAGTCTAATAAAAAAGAATTCATGGCCGCACTTAGATATGCTGCAAATACATGCAACCCCATGTTTTTCTGATTGCCTATTGGATGTGGAGGTGGAATGTCATGATATTGTCTACTGTAACCCCTAGTAATTTAGTCCCATAAAACTACTTCAATGCATATTTTATTTGCAAAGGTGATTTGAAAGTTAGCTTTCCATTTGTATGACACAAGAGTGAAAAGGATACATTTTGTTGTTTGTTTGTGTTTAGTAATAGGTCTGATTTTGCTAGTTTTCTTTGCAAGAGAAGGAATGGTCTATAAACTGTTGGAGAAGCATGGGCTTTGGGGCAGAACAAATAAGGGCTGACTCATCTGTAATGGACTAGTGCGGCATGTTTTAAGGCAGGGTACAGGAGGACATAATCCTTGTATAACCCTAAACTGAAACTTGTGCTTGATTTTTCATTAACATGTTTACATAAAATGTCTGTTTCTATATTTATCTGGATATCTAACAAATGCTTTAAAATTCATTATTTTAATTTCCTATTCATTTTTTCTATATACAACCTAGAACAGGTTTCGCAAGCTGCTAGATAAACTAGATATTTCAGAATTACATATAGCAAAATAAATGAAATCATATCTCTTAGTAGTAACTGGAAATATAAATACTCTGTCCTTACATAATAAACTAACAAAATTGACATTTATAGTGCAATACGGTACCTTTATTTTTTTAATATAAATTCTTAGAACTCTGTAGATCTTTATGAAATCATTTTTTTTTTTAATTATTACTCCTTTTATAGAAAAAAAACTTGGACTGTCTTCCAAAACTTCCTTAACTTCAAAAGATGAACTAAAAATATACCAATTCCTTTTAATCATATCAATAATCTTTGGAGATCTCTTGTATATTTCATGATGTGACATACATCAATCTGCATATGATCATTGCCCCATAAACTTCTACCTTTAATGACATATTTCCTACTTATTCTATATAATGCTGTTGATTAATAGTAAGTCTACTATCTCTAAGGCACTGGCCATGATGTATTATCCCCTTAAACATACTTTTGGGGTGCACACTATCACTATGTAAATACCTGGCTTCTTACATCTCTTTCACATGGATTTTACAACTGATTTGGTTATTCTTTATGAAAACAGTAATGTCTCAAATGTTCACAGACATATGAGAAGATACCGGAGCGAATTCAATAAAGCCTACTGGAGTGATTTTCCTTGTAGGGCAGAGTGGCATGGAGATAACATGGAATTAAGTAGCCGTGCAATCCAGTAAACAGAGCAGAGGACCGTGCATGAGTGTGTAGACACAGAAGTGTTCATGGCATGCAAATCACCTCAAAAACAGGTGAATTTCATGCAAATGAGGTTATTTTATGACCCAGCAAACAGATATTCTCTGTACAGAAATGTAAAAATTGAACAAGGGCTGAAATAGCCCAATTAGAAGGTCAGAAATGTCATAGTAGGGACAGATATGTGCAAAACTATGTCCTGTGAGTCCACAAACTAATCCAAAATAATATAAAATAAATGTTTTTTTTTTAATACCCGTACTATGTTTCTACAGCATGCAGCAGTGCGCAAACATGCCATTATGCAAAAGAAAATATTAGAAATCTTAAAAAGTAAAAAGATGACATAAGTGAGGAATAATGCATTATACGGCCCTGCATGCGGTATGTACAATGGTAGATATCTGTGGTTGCTAAGGAGGCAGGCCCTGGAAGAGTAAAGTATCCAGGTTATGTGCAAGGAACTGTATGCAAATGAGCTGGGGTTACTGAATAGCAAAAATGGGCCACTGTGATCACAGATAAAACCTGTGTAGCCGCAGAACCATGTTGGTGTCTGCAGAACAGCTAGCTGACATCAAAAAGGGGGGGGGGGGGTTGTAACAATATGTTTAAGAGGATTGGAGCTCAGAGGCGCCCGTTTGCACTGTGCACTGCTCAGCTAAGCAAGGAGGTGTGTCCAGTGCTGCTAAGCTTTGTTTAGCTGTGGGGTGCATGTTTTAGCTGGTTTAAGCTATGAGCATGCCCATGCATGAAGGTGTGCCAAACTGCTGAGCAGAGTTTACACTAGCTCTGTGAGTTTGTATGATACATTGCAGTGCTTAGCAGGGAAGGCACTTAAAAAAAAAGAAAATAGTCTAGGAAAAACAATCGTATCTAAATTACTGATAAGCCCTGTTCTACTGACACTTGCCCATTCAAAGCCCAGTGATATACCTATCAGGTGGAATGCAGCATAATGAACCAATCACACAGGCTGCAACTGCAGCACACCACTATAAAGGTTGCATATACCCTACAATCTGATTTTTCACCCATACTCTGCACCATTGGAGTATAGACTTAGGGATTTTAACTGACAGAATGCTAGGGGCTGCTGCTGCTCTGCTACATCTGTATGTGCTAGATGCTGAGGTCAGTGCTGATGCTGCTGCTGACAATAGGCCTAGACTGAGAAGAAGAAGAGTGTTCAGGCCCAGGGTAACCTTCCAGAAGCTACGTGAGCTGGACAGGGACATACTACAAGAACTAACTGAGCTTTGCTGCCCTCAATTTAGACCCAGAACCAACAGAGGGTAATCCATCCCAGTGGAAACAAATGTATGTATAGTCCTTAGAATACCACCTACAGGTACATTTCAAAGACCAACTGGGGACATGATGGGAATCTCACAGGCATCTGCATCCAGGGTACTCCACCAGTTCCTGGCTGCCATGCAAACAGATGTCAGTGAGCACAATTATTTACCCCACACCCCTGAGGAGAGTATGTGTCTCTTCCACCATGTAGCACAGGTACTGGGTGCCATAGACTGCACTTATGTACAGATCAAAGTGCTGCCCAGTGAAGAGGGTAGAGTGTACATCAACCGCAAGGGGTATCACTCCATCAACTGCCAGGTTATGTGCAATGCCTAGGGCATTATCATGAGTGTGTGTGTTGGCATCCCTGGGTGTTATCATGACTCCCATATCTGGCATGCATCACAGCTGTACCAGATGTTTGCCAGTAAGAATGCCATAATGAGGCATGCACACAAACTAGTTACATCATAGAGTGTGTGTTTGGGCTGTTCAAGTCATGGTTCCGCTGCCTCAATATATCTGGTGGAGTCCTGCAGTACTGTCCAGCCACATGTGCACAACAACCTAGGGTCCTATAGAATCATGTTTAAGTTTGCATAACAGTTGTACGTTGATGCACCTCAGCCCACTCAGATGTCTGCCAGCAATATAATTTATAGCTAGCTACTGTTGACATTTGATTGTATAATTCTTTCAGAAAAAATCCTGCATAATCCATCCTCCCCATTGACAATTTGGGCATCGGTTTCATCCAGCATTTCTTTCATTTTCTTTTCATATTTCTTTGAGTCAAGAATCACTATGGCTCCTCCTTTTTCCGCTGCCTTTATCACAATATCAGTTCTCCTTTGCAACCCTGTTAATATCAGGTGCTCATTAAAATCCAAGTTGTGAAAGTGTTTTGCTTCTCCTTTTAATCTTAGAGATGCTATTTCTTTCTCACATATTCACATGAAAACATCCACAGTGGGATGATTTATAGGAACAAACAGACTGGGTTTCTTATATACACACACCTACTTTCATATGTGTTTTCTCCTTGGTTCCCATAGATGTTCTTTAATGTCACATTTCTGCCAAAACATCTTAAGTCAGTTATAAACTCACTCAAGGGTGAATGTAAGGAAGGAATAAAATTCAATCCTCTGTTCAATATGTCTAGCTCACATTTACTCAGTTGATGTCCTGAGATATTTACTACTAGATAACTCTCCTTATCCACTACTGCACCTTCCTTTTCTTTCATTCCCTGCTCACAGAGCGAGATTCCCGCTGGTTCCTGGCCTGTAACAAAAAGGCAGTTGCTGGTATAACTCTAAATGTGCGGCCCCTTCTTTGGGTCTAGTTGCATTGTCATTTGAATTTATATTCATTTCTCCCATCAACATTTCTGATGTATCTGTTGAGTTAAACTCTCCATTATTGCCTTTGATTGTATCTAATTTTTCAATGATCTCATCCTGCACTTGCTGGACACATTTGTTTCCTTGCAACTGAGTTTTATCAGCTCTCCGGGTATTAGGTATTTCAGCCTCTATCACTAACTATGTAGTGTTCTGTGCTTCATTTTTATTCTGTTGGTGACGTTCTTTAGAAACTATGTCTCAACTCACATTCTGCGCTATATTTGGTTTCCTCTTCCTTGGACATTCAAAAAAACGACCTTGTTTGAAATCATTAAAGTCTCTTACCAGTTTACTACTTCTAATATTTCATAGCTTCACATCATAAGCTTCTAGTTTATCCTGTAAGGCTTCAAATTTCATAAAATTATTATCTGATAGCTGCATCAGTTCCATTTCTTTTTGTTTACTTTCTATAAAAAGAATGGTTTCATTCTCTTGTGGTTTAAAAAATTTGATTAAAAGCTTCATATAGCTAAAACTAGTGTCAATGTTTAGCTTCTGCCACTTGGCTAACAAATTTGGATACGTATTGCCATACGTAGGCATACATCTTATCCTTAGGCCATGAGGTACAACCTGATAATGGAGGCAAGACTCCATGTGAAAATGTTGCCATTGCAAATGTTTCAGTTTGTATGCAGCATTTTCAACGTCTTTGTAAACCTCTTCAAATTTATGCATGTCTAGTAGGATTACAGGTTCACTCACCATTCCAGATTCCAGATTCAGGTTAAGTAATGGATTATTTCCATAGGATAAAGAAGTATTGACAATTCTTCTAGAGTATGCATCCTTCGATTTTTGTCATTGTTCCAGAGGCTATTGCTGTTATTTTCTCCATTCGTAGCTTTGTGTGGTTACGCCAATAAATATAAAATAAGACACGACTGAAAAGGTTTTACCACTGAAAGCAGTTCATAAACCAAACAAGTGTAGACAGAAAAAGAACACAAACTACTGCCAAAGCTGAATGAATCCCGTATTTAAAACCACCTTTAATGAGTAAAACTTAAAACTTAAAATTCATGCATCAAAACCAACTGACTGGTAGGTAGGATAAGCGCTTTCGGTTTCCACCTTTATCAAATCCTGTTTGAAAGTCAGTCTGTGTTATATTAAATAGTATTTCCCTCCTCCATGACTCTCAAGTGAGCAGCCCATTAGAGTCAACCAAATAGACACACCTTCAGTAAGTCATTCATTCACTTTCTTAGAGCCCACCCTTTGAGTATGGGCTTAATAGGAACAATTTTGTTCAGTCCTGGCTCAAGGTTAGATTGTAAATCCATGATCTACTTACATTCCTCAATTTCCATGTGATTTACAGCATCGCCTCCCCTAGGTGTGTCAAAAAGTCTTGCCAACACCATAAATTTAAAGGAATGGTTCGTATTTATTTTAATGTGTCCAAACAAAGCATTTGTCATCACCTTGTTGTTTATGTCCAGGTTATGTCTTAAAATACGTTCCTTGAACATCCTATTGTTTTGGTCATGTGCAATGCCTAGGGCATTATCATGAGTGTGTGTGCTGGCAGCCCTGGCTGTTATCATGACTCCCACATCTGGCATGCATCACAGCTGTACCAGATGTTTGCCAGGGAGGACATCACATACAGCCATCTACTGGGGGATGCTGGTTATGCACTGGAACTGTGTATGATGACACCCATCAGAAATGCACACACACCTACCAAAGAATGCTATAATGAGGCACACACACAAACTAGGAACATCATAGAGTATGTGTTTGGGATGCTCAAGTCACGGTTCCACTGTCTCGATATATCTGGTGGAGCCCTGCAGTACTCTCCAGCCACATGTGCACAGATGTTCACAGTATGTGCCATGCTACACAATATGATCCTGTGGAAACAAATGCAGCAGGATGATTACAGGGAAGGGATACACAGCCCTCCACCAGTGCCAAGGTCCCCACAGCCACACTCACAGGTGGACTCAGAGGAGGAGCCCCCTGAGCCTGTCCCTGTAGGCAGATGTAGGCATGCCCAGTGTGCCCTGACCTTGGCCAAGAGACAATGCACAGCACATGCACTGACAACCTAGGGTCCTAGGGACTAACCTCACTCCAACTCACATACATCATAAAAAGGATGCCAGCCACACCACACAACCTGAACCTTACCATGTATTGGCTGTGTACTGCATGCATCAGACAGAGTTAGCCCTGAAGCACTGTTATCTCAACTGTTGCATTCACAAGGTAAGTCACTCTTCTGTACAACAAATATATGGGGTACTAGACTATGGTAGCATATGTATGGACCTGCTGCATGTATGCAAGGGAGTAGAGTGGGCTACTGGGCTACCTGCAGAGAACTAACAGGTATGTGGGACAACAGAAATCTCTGTCTAATACTGGCTTCCCCATAATATGCATTAGGCTACAAGGCAGCAAAACCCACTGCAGTATGCAAGGGAAATGCCAAACAGCAGAGCCATAGGACAGACGCATGACTGTCAATGCTAGAGTCTCCTAGCCCCCACAGAGTGTGTTCCCATATAACTGCAGTAAAAGTATGTTTTCAAGGTTATAGCAGCAGATCAGACAATCCCAGGGCTGTCCCAAACAACATGGCAGCATGTTCGATTTCCTCAATATGCAGGGGATGAAGTGTATGTCTGTCTGCTGTTGATAGTGTCAGCAATTAAGCTTCACTTTCTGTTGGCTGGTGTGCCTTAGTGGGATAAGTACACTAGCATGGTTGATGGTGTTCATGGTTCGAAGCTGGCTGCACCTACAATTTTGCATGTAAGGTACTCCTATGGTAGGAGTCCCACAGACTGTAGACATGTCACTATTTGTTACTGCAAGAAATCTGGACAATGCCAGAGACAATGAAGGGACAGGGGACCACAGCTATGGACATTACACATTTTCTGAGTAACATTGGAGGTGGCTAGCATAACAGCAGGTTGTAGCAAGTCAAAGTAGCAACAGGATGTAAAGACCATCACATAACTGTGTCAGTACCTACACAAGTCAGTGGACACCATGTAGTAGTATATTACCAAAAAAACACAACTGTCTGAGGAGCAGAGCAGACATATGGGGCAGAATGCTGGACATCCTGTAAAACATGTACAGTCAGAGGTGTGAAGTCTGTAACCCTGTGTGTGGTGTTACATCATGAACCCCAGTCACAGCATACCTATAATTACTTAGAGCAGGAAAAATGGACAAAGACATGAACAGGAGTGGGACAAAGACCCACATATATGGAGAAGGATTAACTAGTAGCCACACAAATGTAGAAAGTGCAGAGAATAACAGGTCATCCAGTAGCATGGGTTCCCTGCTCTGTATGGAGTAGGTAAAGCAACTGCCTGTCTTCAGTTCCTAATGTCAATCTGTAATGATTTGCCACTGATGTACCAGAAAATTACAATGCTATGTAAAACTACCAGACATATGATACAAAACCCTGTACAGTGTATTATAATCTGTACACACCCTAAGTATGACTCATATATTATGTACATCACACAACCATGGAATCCCTTGGCCAAAAAAATATCAAGGAGGTGCAGGACTGTTGAATCAGTTGCAGCAGCCAATTGTTTGCAGCACACAAAATCCCAGACTGGAGTACAAGTAGTTCTGGCCTGGAGTCACTTTGTAGGTACTGACGGTCACACTGGGCATGCTCCTACACTTAGCTAATTTCAGCCCATGTCTGATGCCTCATCTGCCTAAACAACTGATATGTGAATGTATATATGTGCATACAAACAGATATTTATATGTATCTGTCTGTCCCTGTCCCCCTCAGACATGATTACCCTTATCTATTCAGTATGTAGCAGACACACATACATATATATATATATATATATATATATATATATATATATATATATATATATATATATATATCTAGGACTATTGAATGAAAGTTCAATAGTCCGAATCCACAATCACCGAACACACTTTAACAAAAGTGCTTTCACTGAAAAAGCTGTTTCGTTAAAGTGAATTAAAAAACAATAAATCTACTTTCATGCAAGGGGGCAAGCCCCCCACACCCCCATACTTTAATATTCTCACTCTGAAATCACACTACAGTGAGGAAAAGGGAATATCCCTTATCTGCACCATAGTATGATCTCCGCAACAGTCATTCCCCCACAACTCCCTCTAGCTGCAGGCATACTTCAGCAAAAGTGCTTTTTCTGTATAAAGCACTTTTGCAGAAGTATGCCCGGCTATTTGTGCTTCGGTGAAAAGTTCCTTCGGGGATCAGTACCAATCTCATATATATATATATATATATATATATATATATATATATATATATATATATATATATGTGTGTGTGTGTGTGTGTGTGTGTGTGTGTGTGTCTATATATTTATATGTATATAGATAGATATATAATAGATATATAGAGGTAAAATATATATAGCAACATAAAGGTGCAGAGTGGCGTAGTGCTGCAGCCACTTGTACACCAAATGTAACCAGTGGCACGTGCAACTAATACTGTGAGCTGTAGTGTGTAATAGCAGATAGGTAGGGGTTCTAATCCCACATCAGCCACCTTGTGTGTGTATATGTACCCATTTCCCATACAGCAGTACAGACAGGCCTATGTCTGTGCAATGGTCAGTCATTTTATGGCCCTGTGACTAGCGTCCTCCACAACAGTGGCCTCACTGTCAACATCTGCAGATAAAATCCACCTTAACAGCACTGGTAGACACTGTCAGAATACATAAGCTCCATAGCACATGTAATAAGTATATAGTACTGTAGTGTATGGTACTAGAAAGGTAGGGACTGTAATCTCAAAAAGGGCAGCTCTGTGTGTATGTGTGTATCTCCTTCCAGCAGGGTGCCTGTCTCACCTATCTGTGTGTAATGGTTATACATTTTCAGGCCCTGTCAACTCCCCCATTGCCTCCTTTACAGGGCCTGCTGATGTCATCCACCTTAACAGCACTGGCAGACACTCTCAGAACACATAGGCTCTGTGGTGCTTGGGATGCATGCATAGTATTATAGTATGTGCTGCTAGATAGGTAGGGGTTCTAATCTCAAAAAGGGCAACTTTGTGTGCGTGCAAATATACCACCTTGCAGCATTGTGCCTCTCTCTCACCTGTGGGCAATGGTTATACATTTTCAGGCCCTGTTAATCCCCCATTGGCCTCATTTACAGGGCCTGCTGATGTCATCCACCTTAACAGCACTGGCAGACAGAACTACAAAATGAACCGGCACCTCACCTAAGTGTCAGGTTTAATCATTTCTTGCCTACTGAGTGGTGCACAGCTACAGTTATCCCACTCCACAAGGGGTGAGCCACCTTGGATCCTGGGAACTACTGCCCCATCAGACTGGCAAGCCTGATCTGCAAGGCCATGGAACATATTATCATGGAGCTTATAAATAAAGACATTGACAACCTTCAAACACTGGACCCCACCCAGTTTGAGTTTGTGAAGGGCCGATCTTGTCTCCTGAACCTGAATGACTTCTTTGAATCAGTCTCCAGAGCTGTGGAAGAGGGTAAGACGGTCCACACAGCCTATCTGGACCTTCAAAAGGCCTTTGACACCATCCCCCACTCTGGAATCATAGATAAATTTACTAAGCTGGGCGTTAATCCCAATATCACTCGATGGTTGCCAACTGGCTTACTGACAGAACCCACACTGTAAAAGTAGCCAACTCCAAATACAGCTCCAGACAAGTGACAAGAGGAGTACTCCAGGGTTCAGTCCTGGAATCGCTCTTGACTGGCATCTACTTCTCTGAAGTACAGGCCAACACTAAAGGACTCTGGCTAAGAAAGTTTGCAGATGACTGCAAACTGGGAGCCATTATTGCATCCCCAAATGATGTGGATATTCTACAAAAGGGCCTTACAGAAACAGATGCTTGGTGCCAGAGCCATGGGCTTAAGCTCAATGCCACGAAATGTATAGTTATTCCCTTTGGGAAAACATGTACCTATTAATTACCATATAGGTGGCAGTACACTAAACACAGAAAGTGTGATAAGAGACTTAGGGACACAGGTGGACAGTGGTCTCACCTTTGATAACCAGATCACCACAAAAGTCAGGAAATCCTTCTATGTGGCACACCTCATCATTAAGCACTTTTCATCCGGAAAAAAGGAGATCATTATCTCACTGTACTCATCCCTCATTAGACCCATTATAGAACACAATGCCCTGTTTGGTATGTACCACTCAAGACATCTGCAACAACTGGAAAAGCCACAGAAATACCTCACTAAAAGAATCACAGGCCTAAAGCAGATTTCCTATGCTGACCATCTAAATAAACTCCAGCTATACTCTGCCACATATCGTCTACTCAGAGGTGATCACTGCTTAACATACAAAGCCATGTCAAACCCAGAGCTGTTGCACATGCTACGCTTAAAGAAATCCCAATCCCTCAGGGACACATGCTCCAGGGATCAAACCTTGTCATCACAATGAACAAAACATGCTGGAGGGATAGGTTCCTGACCCAGAGCCTCCCCAGACTCTGGAACAGACTGCCCATGCATGTCAAGCAGAGCGCCTCTTTAGCCACCTTCAAAAGGAACCTTGATGATTGGATGGGAGATAGGAAATTCACTCCAGGGATCATGTCAGTCACTCTGCAAGACAGGGGTCCAGGGACGTAAATATTGTGGGAAGAAATAGCCAGGGAATTGTTATCACTAGGCTTGTATAGGCCCTAGGGCCGATAGCCTTGTACCAACATATGAACCAACTCTGTGATGTGTGTGTGTGTTTGTGTAAATGTATCCCCTTGCAGCAGTGTGTCTGTCTTGCCATTGTGCATGTAATGGTTATTCATTTTAAGGCCTTGTGAGTAGCTGCTGGCCCTAAATAGCCCACATCTACCTAGGCATAAATGCTATCTGCCACCACCTACATTTGTAGATACAGAACACCCAGGTGACACTTATCAAGAGTAGCATGCCTTGTCTAGGCGTATGCATGCAGGATTATGCTGTCCACCCCCATTGCCCCTGACACACTGTTCTACAGATATGCACCTAAGTAACCATGCATATATACAGCCATACCTTGCTGATGTCATATTTCTGCTTTACTACTATTCCATCCTGAGCCGCTGTATTGCTACAAAGTCTCCACAGCGAAGACACTCAGACCCCTGCAACAGAAACATACAAAGTTCTGACAGACACCTGTCAGTCTGCAACACCACCACCAATCTAATATCATGCAACATATTCTCGTTTGTGCCCACTGGGGACCCCATTGCCACGCCTATCTTTTGCAAGAATAGTTTGTTTTCAAATGAGACAAAGTTGTTCTTTAATATAATGTCTAGTAACTGCTCTACCAGGTTACATTCATTGCTCAAACCAATAAACTCAACTACCCACTGAATATCTATGTCATGTGGAATACATGAATACAACTCGCAGACATCTATTGTTAGAAAGTTTAAAGTATTGTCAAATACTGTATCTTGCATTTCTTCCAAAAAGGACCATATGTGGTATACAAGAATCAGACATTATACCTTTAACAGCCAGTGGATTTATCGAATTGATTAAATAATGTAATTATGCTACAACGAACTATTTTAAACATGTGTATTGGAAGTGTCAGTGTTTGTCTGAAGAAGTTCGATTTGTTTTAAACAAGTACTGTTTGTTAATAAACATTTAATTTTCATTTTCAATCATGCAACATATGTGCAAACACTTTGATCTATACTCATGACACATGCCAACATACAGCATCTGTCATGACATAACACTTCACTACAAAATGTCATTGTAATGTACTATCATCACCCAACAGACACATTTGCATGTTCCTGCATCAATGGTATGGATGGCAGGGATGTGACACAGGTATCACCACATGCACAGGGTGTGGTGTGGGGGTGTGAGAGGCCTAGGCTGTACCAAACAGTTGACATCATGTGTATGAGTCAGGAAGGGGTGTTGGTCAGATGGGCCATGGAGAGGTGCCCTGTGTGTCTGTTGGTGACCTGCATGTGACAGTGATGTATGAGTGCACGTACACAGTCAAGCCATGTGCTAGCCCTACATATAGGTATGTTGGACAGCTGTGGACCGTACATGGCAGAATGGACAATTCACCATCTTTGGCCATGAACATGGGAACTGGCTCTGCCAGGAGTAGCACTTGCACCACCATGCCCAAGGTCAGATGTGGTACTAGTCGCTGATGGTGACTGGTGTCTGCAGGGCCCGTGCCCCTCACAGGACTGCCCAGGACCACATACCCATGGCCTGCCACATTGTGTTGTAGACAGCATTCTCCCTTTTGTAGTGCTGGAGGTACTGCTACTATGGGAGCATGAGTGTGCACAGCCACGTGGACTCTCAGCAGATGTTGCTGTTGACCTATGGCCACTTGTCCAATGTCATAATCCCACCTCATGTTCTAGCACAGATAATGTGCGGTCAAGGACTGATAATGTCTCACCCCACCATCTGTCCACTATATCAGTGAAACAATGCATGGTGTCACCAATGTGGTGGAGGGAGTCACGGATGTCAAACAATGATGAATCCATGATCCTGAGCATCCATTTGGTGTTGCATTTGGAACATGCCTGTGTCTCCATGGCAGACTGAAACATGCATCGAGTGACTCGCGATGTGACAATTGTGACAGGTGGTGGATGGGCAGCACTCCTCCATCGAGCATCCCTGCCAATCTGCCTGTGTGGGACCTCACCAGCTCTCTGGCTGTGGCTAGTGTCTACACTCACTGATGCCATTGTTGCCACACTCTCCTGTTCAATGCCACCACACTCTGTCCAATACCTGTGGCCGCAGGGACTGGGTATGTGTGGACATACTGACTGTGTGTGGGGACAATGGGGGAGGAAGTGGGATGTCAACCCATGGGACAGATTCAACCCCCAACAACCCTACCTGCACCTCACTATGGCTACCTTCATCATCAGAGTCCAATGAGACACTGACATCAGGTTGTAAGGGGGACAGACTCCAACCCCCATGGTCACCTGAGAGAAGGAAGACAAAAATAAGTACATTACTACCTGCACTATTATGTATAGTGATCCACACACACACACACACACACACATACAGGTGAGGTGCCACAACTGCATTACACATACCACATCTTATTTCTGATCCCATATACAACACCCAAGCAGACTACATCATACACAGACAACACAGGCCAATTAAACCACATGCACTGCAGCTATATCTGGTTAATGTTGGCAGTACTATACACCTGTGAGATAAGCGAAATGTCAGTGTATGTGACAGACCTACACCTAAAACACAATGCATGCATGCTGAGCATACTAGTGCCCCCTGTATAGCAGACTGCATATACCTTCACAAAAATAAGTGCAAATTTGTTACAGTTCCTGCACATACACTACTGTGATTATCGATTCAATGCACTTCAGTTAACTCCTCCAAAACTGAACATACAAGTAATGTACTCTGGCTAAACATATCAGTTGTGTGTATAGCAAAATGGCAGCCCTTAACATTCTTAGGGTACATATGATCCATACAAAAAAAATATCACACCCACCGGGTACAGCCCATTGTACTCCAGCCACACCATATGTACCTGTGGAAATATGAGGGAGATGTATTTTCAGCAATATCAAATGTGACATTGTTACAGGGTAATATGTGTGTGTATTAACATGTACAGTAGGTACTGTGATACTGCCTACATTGCTGACATTCTGAGTATGTGTGCACAAGTGTGTGTTGCAAACAAACCCCTCCCCCATGCAGATTGACCTGACATCAGTGCACTGGTATGCAGAGGCTGGCATAATGACTGATACAGTATTACAGTAATGATCACAGGAGGCTTACCTGGATGTTCCTCTGCTGTGGATGCTGTGGAACCCACCTCCACAATGTATGGTGTGATGGATGCTTGGGAGCTGTTGGTTGATCCCAGGTTTGTCAGGAATTCCTCTGTGGCTGAGAGTGGTTCTACTGCTGCAGGCTCTTCACCAGTGGCAGCACAGTCCCTGGCTACAGCAGCAGCCATTTGCCATGCAGCATTTACCATGTCTGTCGCCTTGTGGTGGACCTGCTCATAGCTTCTGTCCTATAGCCCTATGCGGTTGACTGCTGTGATAAGGTCACCCCACAGTGCTGCATGTTGTTCACAATTCTAGTAAGTCCAGGACAGCAGAATGTTATGATGCAGTCTGAGGCCATCCGGGATAACATAATTTTCCACAGCTGAAAACAATGGGTGCTTCCATCTATACATCCTTTATGAAAGACAAGAACAGGACCACATATGTTGCTCTCCACTATGTACAGACCCTGCATATCCAAACTGGCATGCACTATCCAGTGCTATCTCCCACATCATACCCTGACATCTATCAACACTGTATGTATGTGGCTATTAGCAACATAGTAGTAATAACGGTTATGTCCCTGTGTGCCATGACGGAGTCCGCTCTATGTCTCCACTTCCATCAATGCCATTTACTGTGGTGTGTCCCCTATGGGCAATGTCCCTGTACCATTTCAGACAGTTACTGTTCAACAAATAGGTATGCATTATTACGAGTATATGGGGAAAGTTCATCAACATCCGTGTGCCATAATGACAGACAGCAATGCAAACGTGCTGTAGGGTATCTTCCCTGTAGGTGTCCTACTTCTCCAGTACACAGATGTTTGCAGAATGTGTATGTGTGCCTGATATATGTGGTCCCTTTTTCAGAAACATGTGGATGTCTGGCAAATGGTTGGACAATAATTGATGGTTGTTCTTAGAATGTGGAGAATCTGGCTGTCACACACCAGAATTCTCAGAAAACTGTTATGCTACAGTAATATCTGTTACTATATTCATACCCTTATTTGTATGATTAATATGTATACTCTGTCACTGAAGTTGGGCCTGTGTCCCCCCACTACTAATGGCTATGACATGCAGTCCTGCTGTATGGGGTTGCCAGGTATGGTAGCCATAGCTATCAAGTGATGAGATATGAATGTTGACAAAAGAGTGACCTAGCCAGAGTACAACAGGGACACCAGTACAATGTCTGAACTACTCCTGTGTGACATTCACAGACTGAGAGGAACTGAATGACAGTACATCATGTGATATGCCAGCTGTGTCCACCATTACTTACTGTTACTATGTCTAGCACACTATCCAGTAGCATTCATAATGGAGCTGACCATTGTTGGAGGGCTGAGAGGGTCACAGCTGTGATCTAAGTCACAGCAGGCAGAGGTGAAAGTCATGCCTGTAGCTGTTGGACAGCAGACTATCAGGAACATGTCACTCCCAGAGATGTACTAGAAGCCTACTCTTGTAATCCATATTCCCCATAACTGCATCCTCCCATCTGGGTCCCATTATATGGGACTTGTATTACATACCTGATAGAGTGCTGTAATCCTTTTGTACAGGAAACCTGAAGAAAACTGATTCAGAAATCACAGTCTGTCTTGGTAATCAAGTTACAGACCTGTTTACCATAGGCAGCTGCTTGACTTTTGTAGGTAATGCTCAATAACAACTAGAAATCCAAGAAGTTAAGAAGACACAGCCCTCGAAATATGACCAAAACCACAAAAATAAGGGCTGCCAGTAGTCACTGATGAAAAACTCGGCTCCACAAAAAAAGTTTTATTTTTCACTCCAAACACAGAGAAATCATCCTTCAACAGACTTCTTCAGACAGAAATGGTATATTCAATGCTAGTGGAAGTTAATATACATACAAGTTAATTAGTCAGCCAATACATTTAAAGAAGACCATGAAACAACCTTAACCTTTACTAAACTGTACCTAAAAAATACATACAAACACATAGCTGTAGCCTAAGTTAAAACCCAATATATAAAACTAATATGTAAACAGATGTATAAATAAATAAATACCCATATGGTAGGGTGACAGCACAGGTAAACTTATTATAAAAACATTTGTTAAAAAAAACATTTAAAAACATATAAATATTCTAATTTAAAAATAATTATAACAATACAGTATTAAAAATGTGCTACCATCTAGTGGCCAATATAAATATGACATGTAAAAACCATACTAATAAAACACATTCACAAGTGGTATGTTAAAACAGTTTTATAATTTTGCTGCTCTTAATTTTAACAATGGGGCAACAGAAACATGTTTATTCAAACCAGGAAATCTACCTGAATCCAAAGTGACCTACCAGTAAACCTCCCTGTATTCCAATTTGGCTTCCCATAGACCCCCTCTAATGTCCTTTGGCACTGTTTCTATAACCAATGTGTGTTTAAACAGAGTGTTTTTTTTTCATTTCTAGTCCGGATATCATAGTCGTGTTCATATATCCGTCTTTTTAGTTATCGCTCTGTCGTCCCTACATAGAATGCCTGGCACTGGACACAGGTGGCCAGGTATACAATTCCACTGGTATTACAATTACAAAAACAGAAACTGTGTAGGGCCTTAGCTCTATCCTGAATCTCCACACAGTCCACATTTGAAATGAAACTGCATTGACTGCATGACCCACATTTAAATGTGTCGTATTTTCTACCTTTTTGCTTATAATGGGATAGTACCTACTGTCCCTAAAACTCAGCACATAGTTTTAACATCAACCAGCATCTCCTTAGGATAAAAAAGTCCTTCCAAAAATTCACATTCCTTTAAAAAATCTTCCTACAAAATATTTTTCTTCTGTAGGTTGTAGATAAGAGTCTGAAAAATACCTTAGATTTAATACCACCCTAAAAAAATCTATTCCATCATGTTGTATATTGTGAGTAAATTTAAGAAAAGATGTGGTACCATTAATGTACTTAATAAAGTCCCCCAGCCTTTCTTCAGAGTCCTTCCAAAAGATACAATGTCTGTATAGGTCCCAACAATTATTATATTCAGAATTAAAAATAAAAGACTTTTCCCACCAGGCAAGTATTATATTTAAAAAATTCACAGAAATAAATAAAATTATTCCTTAATATCAATTCCATGAGACATATTATAACATGAAATTCATCACTAGGGATAGGTCCTTTGTCCCCCAAGGCCTTATCCAACCAATCTAGGCCTATATTGTGGGGAATAACAGAGAACAAATCTTTTACATCACCTGTGACAAAAATAATGTTGTTATATGATTGCTCCAGATCAATGTTTCTAAGTAAGTCCCATGAGTCTTTTAGAATAAAATTTTCCATACCCCAAATAGTTTTTAATCTTTTATCAACATATTTTGCCAAAGGGGCTGTTTTGGAACCTTCCACAGAAACAATAATTGTAGGAATTCTACACTGTATCACATTAAAATATTTAAAGGTATTGTGATCTATAAGTCCCTCCAGTACTAAACTGTTTAAAGCCAAATCTATCTTCCTATAGGCTAAATTGATCTCATTCTTAGAAACCCTTGTATAGGTACTATAGTCGCCTAAAATATCCATCATTTTACCTTCATACACCACATTATCCATAATAACTAACCCACCCCCTTGTCAGGCTTCATAACCCTAATAGTTTTGTCTAACTGAAGTTCTTTCAAAATTTTCCTTTCACCCTTGTCAAGATTGTCTCTAAAATACCAAATTCTATTTCAATGACATTCTCAAAGTTTTTTTATTGGGGGTGTAAAGGGGGGTTAAATTCACTTTTGCGTTTCAAAGTACCTGACATATGGTCATTCTGTTTGTTCTGAAAGAATATAAATATATTTAACTTCCTAGTGAAAGTTTTTAGGTCTAATAATACCTTGGTAAGGGTATTCCTATAATAGGGAATAAATTTAAACCCTCTAGACAATAATTTAAAATGGTCCTTGACCAAATCAACATTACTGTAATTAAATATATTATAATTTAAATAAGTAAAAGTACGGTCCACACACTTAATTTCTTCATCGACCCTATTCGTCATCGTCTCCCCCTCCCCTTCCACCCCCCTGTACACCCCACGGTATGGTTGCTGATAGTAATTGGGGGTCCTCTGATTCATTAATCACTCTGAGCATCGGAGGGGGGAATACTCTAAAGGGTCAAGCACATAATTTTTGGAGTTACCAAAATTACTTCCTTCAACATTCCCTGTTACCTCATTAAAATCCTGTCTGTCATCCCTATCTTTATAATTCACAGTTTTGGGTTTAGGTAACATCTATTTTCTTTATACTCTAAAATATCTCTGTCTAACTTCTTCATTTTTCTGTTAATATTTAAAATACATTTCTCATCTATGTTGTCCAAAATTTCAAAATATTTATGCTTTTCCATCTCAATGGTATATAACAAGTCTGAGGTAATAACAGAATTTAGATGCTCAATTTTGCTTTCCAGTTCCGTCATGTGTAAATCATTCTATTTAATAACAATTCTAACCACATCAAGACCACAATTATTAAAAATCTCTAATAGTTCCTTATACAATTCTGTTTCTGCATTAATGTTGTTGGGAAACTTATAAACCCTCAGACCTTTTGGTACTATACCATGGTTCAAACATTCTTTAAGGTACTCATTGTCAATGCTGAGGGCTTTGTATTTTCCCATAACATCAGCCAATTTGTTTAAAGTAACAATATAAGAATCATTCAACCTATTGCCATTATTCAACACCCTGGGTGCATCCTTACTAAATGACACCCTTTCATTGAGCCATACATTAAAGGGTTTACGTTCATTAATAATGTTTCTTGGTGTGTTATTAGAAAGATTACAGTCACCTGCTGCTTGTGGTACTGCAGAGTTTATACTGGCTTTGTTACCTCCTTTGTAGCAGTCCCTTGTGTAGAATTCCTGGAAAACAAATTTGGAATGCCAATATCTTCGTTCTGGATGTTTTCAAGCTCATTAAATCCATTTTGGTTGCCAGAATCCGTCCCCGAAGGTCCGGGCTGTTCACCGCCATTAACCATGTTAGCAAGGCATCCATAAGATCTAAGGGCTTCCTGGTTCCCTGGATGCATCTGAGAAAGTAACGGAGTCAGTGCCTGTCCAATAGGAGTCAAAAGTTTCACTAGCTGTGAAAGCTGACCAATCAGCTTTCTCATCTCGGCGATATTGTCCCTCCTCCCTCTGGGTGTGCGTGGTGGATTGTCAGCAACCTCCATAGCCTTATTACACCAAATAACTAGAAATCTAAGAAATAAAGAAGACACAGCCCTCAAAATACGACCAAAACCACAAAAATAAGGGCTGCCAGGAGTCATTGATGAAAAACTTGGCTCCACAAAAAAAGTTTTATTTTTCACTCCAAACACAGATAAACGCCCACAATGCACTTATGTTTTCGGCCTTCAACAGACTTCTTCAGACAGAAATGGTATATTCAATGCTAGTGGAAGTTAATATACATACAAGTTAATTAGTCAGCCAATACATTTAAAGAAGTCCATGAAACAAACTTAACCCTTACTAAACTGTACCTAAAAAATACATGCAAACATGTAGCTGTAGCCTATGTTAAAACCCACTATATAAAACTAATATGTAAACAGATGTATAAATAAATAAATACCCATATGGTAGGGTGACAGTACAGGTAAACAGCTTATTATAAAAACATTTGTTAAAAAAAAAACATTTAAAAACATATAAATATTCTAATTTAAAAATAATTATGATAACGAAACGTTATTAAAAATGTGCTACCATCTAGTGGCCAATATAAATATGACATGTAAAAACCATACTAATAAAACACATTCACAAGTGGTATGTTAAAACAGTTTTATAATTTCACTGCCCTTATGTACTAGAAGCCTACTCTTGTAATCCCTATTCCCCATAACTGCATCCTCCCATCTGCGTCCCATTATATGGGACTTGTATTACATACCTGGTAGAGTGCTGTATTCCTTTTGTGCAGGAATCCTGAAGAAAACTGATTCAGAAATCACAGTCTGTCTTGGTAATCAAGTTATAGACCTGGTTATCATAGGCAGCTGCTTGACTTTTGTAGGTAATGCTCAATAACAGGTGATTGCATGTGCACCAATCCGTGGCTCAGACTTGCTAACTGCATCCAGAACAGCTGGGTTGCACTTTCATTAGCCAATGACATGGCACAACACTGCAATATTTAAAGTCATGTAGGCCTTGGCCCCTTTCATAGTCTTTGAGATAGACATTACTAAGGTGTGGAGACTACAGCATCGCAGAGGGTAGGTAGAAATATTGTCAACTGTCGGGATTTATGTGGTATGTCCACAGTTTTGCATGCTAGGTTTGGCCATTGTCAAATGACTTTCTGATTATGTGTCAGTTCAGTGTTAAACAATGTGGGTTGAAGTCAGTAAGAGTGAAGACACATATGAGTGTCACAGCATACACAACAGAATATGCATGCTGCTGCAGTAGCTGCTGGTCTATCAGCTGTGTATGTTTGTAGGGGGCAGACTGTGACACATGTCCCTGTCGCTTAAACTTTGCCCCCACCCCTTCATGTATGGGTGTAGTGTGGATCCCTTGTTCTAGATGGTTGTGAGGTATGGTAGGTCTGTAGCAGGTAGCTGAACATACTGCTGCATATGTTGCTTTTTGCCCAGGACTCATACTGGGGAGTGTGAACACACTGGAGGACAGCAAGCTGTATGTGTCATTGAGGGAGCAGTGTCAGCCCTGTCATTACAGCAGAGACAGAGTGAGAGTACCCATAACAGTCCAGGTGAGACGTGCTTCAGGTACATATGTTATGTAACAGTGCCAATCGGAGAGTGGTAGGCGACATATAGGTAGCCTACACATAGTTGTGCTGTGTGTCCCTTCCTACAGGCCTTTGACAGACTAACATGGGTAGCACTGATTGCAGTAGCAGCAAATTGTTTTGGTTAAAATTGCAGGACTCAGCCATTATTTGTTGTATTCACAAGCATGTAATTGAAGGCAACACACTGGATTTGAACCCATGACTGTGGGTGGCAAAATGTACAGCATTGTAGAAATTTAACAGACTGAGCTAATGAATCAATACTGCAGTAGTTGTATTTGCAAGATATATGTGCATGCATACAGTCCGTTACACAGGATTCACATTAGCATGTTTGTTCAGAATGGTATGACGTGTGACACTAAACTGTCTGTCAAGATTTTCTAACCTCAATCTGCACAGACTTGTCAGTACTTTAGTGCACAGAAAAAGTTTTGTGAAAACCATGCCAAAAGTAGGTGACACAGCTGTGGACCTTCTGCAACAGTCTGTGCAGCTGACAGCTATACCTGCTATCCCAAGCCTCACATACATCCATCATTATTTATTTGGCTGTGTACTGGTTTGGTGTCTGCATCACAGTCTCAAGTACACTGCCAATTTTGCCATTATATGTACATGCAGTGTGTCATTGTCAATCAGGATATGTTTATGGAAACACCTATTTTGCTTCAGAGCTGAGTTGCCTCATGGGCTAATGCAGTACACTATAGTTGGCAGCGGCCTAGGTTTGAGACTTGCAGTGTTAGTTATTTTGCAGGTGTGCCTATATATAGTAACAGCATGCCAGTAACTGTTACAACATAAGGCCAGCAACATAGGTAATTCAAAAAGGTATGTTAGAATGCAACCATTGCAATACATAACAATAATAAAACACAAGGCCAAACATAACATTTTGAGAAGAACATATGTTAATAGTAAACCATAACCAATGTATAACAATAATAAATTATGATGCAGATAAGGTGTCGGGGAGAGAGAAATACAGTCCATTAATACCAGTATAGGCTATATTGTTTGTAACAGTACTCTTATATACTCTACAGATCTGCCCTTAGTTTATGTATACAAGTACCATATAGCTTCTGTTGCACGTACATACCTCTCAAGCTATCTACATGGGATAGTATGGGCCAAGCTGTAACACCTACAGCTACACAAGTATAGAGGACTATTACATGTCAGGGGGACAGATATGACTACCAAGGTGTACTGTGGACTGATGTAGTGTGACTGTGCTATTGGCATAAATAATGTCCATGATAGATCTGTGACAGAGGGATTAGGCAACAGTGATCACAGTCCATGACAGCATGACACTTGAGAGACATGATTTGTGCACAGTACAGATGAGCAATGCTGTTAACACTCTGGTACATCTGAATACACAAACTATTAACACATTCTAAGGGCTAATGCAACCATTTATTTACCTGTAATTCCTGTAGGGAGAACATCTGTTATCAGCACATAACGGCTTCAATAATATTTACTAGTACTTGTCATTGGACTTGAACCCTGGTATGTGTCTGACAAAATGCACAGTACATCAGACCTAGTATTCATCAAACTGAGCTACCGAGCCACTTCTGCATACTGATTGATATTTGCCTAGAGCTCACCTGCTAAAAAAATATGACCGGATAATAGAAGTTGATTGTTATACAAGACTGCACTAACAGTTGAACACACATACATGAGATTCATGCATGACAGATATAATAGGTGAACTGTACATTAATACATAGAATGCAGGTGTACACCATATAACCCTAGTGGGTGGAAGTATCTGTGATGTGTACAAACCATATCGGAGTGCTGGGTTGGCTACCTGACCCATATACAGTTGCAGATAGTGTATTTGCAGTCTACAGCTACTACAGTTTCATACTTGCCTGCAGAAGCGTACCTCAAAGCAGGAATACATATAGCTTAAATGTTATGGTTATCACAAGACAGTCCTGATATACACAATTTACCTTGGGCGTTCCTACAATTGCTTCACATCTTAGTGCAGAACAAATATCAATGCATTATATCTTGTAGTACAGCTCCAAGTCTACAGTTTAGCAGAACACTCTTTATTAGCAAACTTTCAGTCTAGTGGTATTCTTTGTGTTTTTACTTCACAGCAGATGTAATACTCATTTTCATGAACAACAGCCCAAAATACACACATATTGCAAAACACAACTTTATTAGTGATGACTTCATGCACTGATTGGTATATTTTTCCAGTGTTTATTGCAGAACAGTTCATATAATGCAGGTGTTGCAATACAGCTGTAATTCCACAATTAATGCAGAAGAAACTTTATTTCCTTAACATTCTCAGGTTTCATGCTTTCATCTTTATTAAACTATACCTGGCATTACTCACTTACTGCAGTCCAGCTCTATGACCACATTCATTGCAGTACAATCAAAACTGTATATACCTAATGGCAGTTAATACATTACTCCTTCTTGCTTATATGACTATAGAGTGCAAGATACATCTGTACTCACCACACTCACAGTGCAACCTGGCCAGGTTCCCTGCATGGGCCTCTAGGTTGCAAGCTCTCTCCTCTGCACCTGTAGGGAGAGAAGCACACCATTATGCGTACCTATCACACATTCAGATTAGGTATTGGTAAAACAATGCAAAGAGTACTAACAAACTTGGGGGCATTCCTATCTCTAGCATCCTGAACCCAGGTGTCCAGAAGTCCCCGCGTCCAATACTTTTGATCATCAAAATGATGATGGACCTACTCATCTGTGTGGGGGATACCTGTAGAACTGGTAAGATCGCTTGCCAGCCAGACCCAGGCTTCTGACTTGTACTCAGATCCCTGGTACTGGCTCTGCAGCAGCCAGATGTCATGGTATTTTACAAGGAGTGCAGCCATGACCTTGGACTTCAGAATGCCCCACTGTTGCACCCAGAAGTGCACAGCCTTTCTAACACCTGCCATAGCTCCTGCCAGGTTCAAACTCCAACTAGTTTTTCTGTATTCCCACCTGTTGCAATTAAATAAGCCTATTTTCTTGCCCTTTACCTCCATTGGGCAATTTTCAAATATGCAGTGCATCACTTAGCATCGCGCAAACTCACTGAGCTCAACTGTGCAGTGCTTAGACTGGCAATGCTTAGTGGTGAGCAAACCAGCTTAGCTGGGCTAAGCAATGCTTAAAGGGGTGTTCACTTAGCAATGCACAAACCAGCTAAGTGGTGCTAAAACATTCCTTGTTTAAACAGTGCTTGGCAGGGCTTAGCTGTGCTTAGCAGAGCTTAGCTGAGCACAGCAAAACAGAATTTAAAATTAATTGGCTTAATTTGTAATTGCAAAATAATTGCTTAATAATCTGTATTTATATTTGAACCCTGCACCTACTGCACATAAGGCTGTCACACTAACCATTTGGCTACATGGCCATGTAGAATGCTGCTCTGCTTTTATATATATATATATATATATATATATATATATATATATATATATATATATCTCCACTATGTGTAAATGTGTAAACACTGCCGAGCAACATGCCCTGCCATGGAAACTTGCTCAGCTATGCTTAAACTTGACCTTTGCATTCATAATTAAATCTATCCGGTTTCTATTTTTAGATGTCAGGGACGTGTCCATTGCTGCACGCACATACACACACACACACACACACACACACACACACACACACACACACACACACACACACAAACACACACACACACACAAACAAACTTTTTATTACATATGCATACATTGATATCCATCCCTTTGACAGTGCAGGGGGTGTGTCACTTATCTCCAGACACAGTAACACACTCACTACACTGATTCAATAACTGTGTTGCAAGGCTTTCCCTCAGTAATGCACCTTCATTAATATGCATGGCACTCTACTGAGGGGGTTTCACATACACATAGTTTCATAGTAGTTTCATAGTATAGTACTAGGCTATCTGCCCTGGGGCATTTGTAAGCCTAGCCATAGTGATGTGGCTTTTGCCACCCCATGAAATGGTACAAAAAATGTACAGAATAAATTTAGAATACTGTGCCTCTGTCTAGTAGTGACACAATGAAGGTCCCCTTATATAATAGAATTAGTTTACTGTGACCCTGTCTAGCAGTGACACAGATGTGACCCCTGGGGTATAGCTTCATAGTATGGTACACGGCCATGGTATCTTTCTTGTAGGCTTTACACTATGCCTACACAGATTTTATAAAATCCCCAGGACAATTTTAAAAGTTAAAAAATTAGTTCTACTCATTAAATATCAAAATAAATTTCAGAAAAAACTGTTCATTTCCTAATGAAACTAAAAAAGAATCACCCATAAGCATTTTATATTTTTCCAGTCTTTATTGCAGAACAGTTCATATAATGCAGGTGTTGCAATACAGCTGTAATTCCACAATTAATACAGAAGAAACTTTATTTCCTTAACATTCTCAGGTTTCATGCTTTCAGCTTTATTAAACTATACCTGGAATTACTCACTTACGGCAGTCCAGCTCTATAACCACGTTCATTGCAGTACAATCAAAACTGTATATACCTAATGGCAGTTAATACATTACTCCTTCTTGCTTATATGACTATAGAGTGCAAGATACATCTGTACTCACCACACTCACAGTGCAACCTGGCCAGGTTCCCTGCATGGGCCTCTAGGTTGCAAGCTCTCTCCTCTGCACCTGTAGGGAGAGAAGCACACCATTATGCGTACCTATCACACATTCAGATTAGGTATTGGTAAAACAATGCAAACAGTACTAACAAACTTGGGGGCATTCCTATCTCTAGCATCCTGAACCCAGGTGTCCAGAAGTCCCCTCGTCCAACACTTTCGATCATCAAAATGATGATGAACCTACTCATCTGTGTGGGGGATACCTGTAGAACTGGTGAGATTGCGTGCCAGCCAGACCCAGGCTTCTGACTTGTACTCAGATCCCTGGTACTGGCTCTGCAGCAGCCAGATGTCATGGTATTTTACAAGGAGTCCAACCATGACCCTGGACTTCAGAATGCCCCACTGTTGCACCCAGAAGCACACAGCCTTTCCAACACCTGCCATAGCTCCTGCCAGGTTCAAACTCCAACTAGTTTTTCTGTATTATTTATTTTATTTTTTATTTTTTATTTTACATTTGTTGACCGAGATAGTCCGACTGGATGCATGTCCATTTTCAGCGGAGGCCCGGGGAGAAAAGCTCCAAGGGTAAGCAGATACAGCATTACATAATACCAGCATTACATATTACAAACAGACTATTTACAGAGATTACATAAGTAAGCAAGTTAAACAAGTTCCACAGGTTACAGTTAGTCCTGAGCACAAGTCAGGATTAAATTAAATTACACAGTAAACTGGTTAACAGATTTTTACACATTCGAGTTAGCCTGGCTTGATACATTGACATAGCCAGTTAAGTGACAAATGTTGTTTGAGCCTAGTTTTAAATTGACCTAAGGTGGAAAGTAAGGTAATATCAGCTGGAAGAGAGTTCCAGGATCTACTTACAGAGTTTGCAAAGAGAATCACCGGCTGTGTTATTAATTTTGCTAGTCTGAATTAGTAGTTTGTTAGAGGATCAAAGCGGTCTAGGATTGTTATAGGGGGTGATAATATTTTTAAGTGCAGGAGTATTGTCTGGATTATAGAGGATTTTATAGGCCATAATCAGTTGGTTATACTGGATTAGGCTAGGTAGTTCAAGCCAACCAAGCTGATTTAGATTGATGCAATGATGTGTCCTAAAAGGCAGCCCAGTGGCAAACCTGGCAATGTGGTTGTAGCAAATTGAGAGTTTGTTAAGGACAGTCTTGTTCAAATTCAGTAGAGGGATGCATACAGAAGGGTTGAAAGAAGGTGAGAGTGAGATATGGCAATTTTAGCTGGAGGGTTAGGAAGGCTTTTATTCTGTAACGTGACCCTAGTTTTTATTGATGGTTTTGATAGTTTGGTTAACATGTAGGTCAAATTTGAGATTATTGTCTATGATGACACCTAATAGTTTTGTAGATGGGTCAGGGAGATTATTGTGCCATCATTTGATTTTATGGTAAGGTGAAAGCGGTAGACCTACGTGTTGGTGAAAATAACAGCATTTTAGTTTTTGGGGATTTAGGATCAGTCGATGTTCAGAAAGCCAGTTTTCTATTGTATTAAAGGTGGTCTGGGTAGCTGACCATAACTCTACTGAAGATGTGGCTGAGCAAATCAGAGTAGAGTCATCAGCATATTGGATACAGCTGACTTTTGGGATGACAGTATAAAGGTCGTTAATGAAGATGGAGAACAGCAAGGGCCCTAGTATAGAGCCTTGTGGTACTCTGAGGGTGTTAGGTAGAAGGTTAGAGTTTGTTCTGCCAGAGGACAGCCTGCTGTCGACCATTCAGGTAGGATTGAAACCATTGGAGGGCTCCAGTATCTAGACAGAATGTTTGCAGGGTGTGGATTAAAAGTTGGTGATCAACCATATCGAATGCCTTGGAAAGAGCCAAAAGAGGGCTGAGGATATATAATTATTGTTGCGATTATGGTTTATGGTGTTAGTAAAGGCTAGGAGGGCTGAAGTAGTGCTGTGATGAGGACGGAAGCCATGCTGAGTGTCTGCCATAAGGCGATTTTGGATTAGGTGTTGCATGAGTTGTCTATGAATACATTTTTCCATAATCTTTGCAAGTGGAGAGAGTATAGCTATTGGCCTATCATTGGAGAATTCAGTAGAGCTGCCTCCTATGTGAAGTGGGATTACATAGGATATTTTCCAGATGGTGGGAATTTTAGCTTCTACTATGGTTCGATTGATTAGTATTGAGACGGGGTAAGCAATAGCATCAGCTGATTTTTGTAGGTACTCGGCAGGGAGTTGATCAGCAGAAAGTGTAGTGGGTTTTAATTTTATGATCAAGGTACGGATAAGTGAAGTGGCGACTGGTTGGAAGCTGAATGCAAGTAGGTTTCTAGGGGTGCTACTTTCAGGGCCGAGGGAGCTAGGAGGTAGTTGGCTAGCTAGGGCTTGAATTGTCTCAGTAAAGAATTGGTTAAAACTATCAGAAACATCTTCAGGGGTTTTATCAAAAGTAGCAGCAGGGATTGGGGTTGAAGTTTGTCCAGGATGTAGTAGATTATTTAAACCTGCCCAAAACTTCTGAGGGTTATTTTGATTTACTGTCTGTAAATTACAGTAGTATTGTTTTTTGTCTTGTAAAATTGATTTTTGGTTTCTTTCCTGGATTGCCTGTATTTAATGTGATCTTGCGGTCTTTAGAAGAACCATAAAGCCCATGCTTTGTTTCTAAGGGTAATTTTGAGTTTAGACTCTATAGAAAGCCATGGTGCAGTTTTTGCCTTGGTTCTCTTTGAACGAACAGGTGCATGCAAATCAAGGATCTCAAGGAATTTGTTGTTAAAGTATGCTACTGCTTCCTCTAAGGGGAGGTGTTTTAGAATAGACCAATTACATGAGTTTAGTTCTTGTTGGAATTTGGCAGGGTCAAAGTTTTTATTGTTTCTAACCTTTCTGAGTAAGGGTTGTTGGGAATTAATGGTTTTGTGCTTAATTACATATGTGAGAAGGTGATCGCTTAGGCCATTAGGGAGGGTACCAGAGGTGTACAGTTGGGGGTGACTGTTTATGAGTACCCAGTCAAGTATACTTTCTTTTTGGTTGGGTTTACCTATTCTGGTAGGGGTGGATATGATTTGTGTAAATGCATGCAGGTTAATATGGGTGGTTGGGGATTCTAAGGAACAGGTGCCCCAGTCTATGTTAAAGTCTCCAAGTAGTAGGGTTTCTTGGGGGTAGTGACATGATAATCAGTGCAGGATATCTTCAAATGTAGATATATTGTTACCTGGGGGAATGTACATACAGATGATATTAATACATTTATTTTTATTAAGTTGCAATTTGCTGGCAAGAATCTCAGAGTTATTAATCTGAGGAGGTTGTATTACATCTATGGTGACATTCAACTCAGAATTATAGAGTACAGCTACCCCACCCCCCTTCCTCGAAGCACGATCCAGCCTGTGTGTGTTGTACCCAGGTGGTAACACTTCATTGTCTTTAGTGTTAGGTTTTAACCAGGTTTCAGATAAATACCTGTTGCAATTAAATAAGCCTGTTTTCCTGCCCTTTACCTCCATTGGGCAATTTTCAAATATGCAGTGCATCACTTAGCATCGCGCAAACGCACTGAGCTCAGCTGTGCAGTGCTTAGACTGGCAATGCTTAGTCATGAGCAAACCAGCTTAGCTGGGCTAAGCAATGCTTAAAGGGGTGTTCACGTAGCAATGCACAAACCAGCTAAGTGGTGCTAAAACATTCCTTGTTTAAACAGTGCGTGGCAGGGCTTAGCTGTGCTTAGCAGAGCTTAGCTGAGCACAGCAAAGCAGAATTTAAAATTAATTGGCTTAATTTGTAATTGCAAAATAAATGCTTAATAATCTGTATTTATATTTGAACCCTGCACCTACTGCACATAAGGCTGTCGCTACATGGACATGTAGAATGCTGCTCTGCTTTTATATATCTATATCTATATATATATATATATATCTATCTATCTATATATATATATATATATATATATATATATATATAGATAGCTCCACTATGTGTAAACACTGCTGAGCAACATGCCCTTCCATGGAAACTTGCTCAGATATGCTTAAACTTGACCTTTGCATTCATAATTAAATCTATCCGGTTTCTATTTTTAGATGTCAGGGATGTGTCCATTGCTGCACGCAGCGCAGTACAAACGCACGCACACACACACACACACACACACACACACACACACACACACACACACACACACACACACACACACACACACACAAACAAACTTTTTATTACATATGCATACATTGATATCCATCCCTTTGACAGTGCAGGGGGTGTGTCACTTATCTCCAGACACAGTAACACACTCACTACACTGATTCAATAACTGTGTTACAAGGCTTTCCCTCAGTAATGCACCTTCATTAATATGCATGGCACTCTACTGAGGGGGTTTCACATACACGGCCATGGTACCTTTCTTGTAGGCTTTACACTATGCCTACACAGATTTTATAAAATCCCCAGGACAATTTTAAAAGTTAAAAAATTAGTTATACTCATTATAGGTTCACAGGTTCATAGGTTCATAGGTTCATACTAGGCTATCTGCCCTAGAGCATTTATAAGCCTAGCCAGAATGTGTTTGGCTTTCGCCACCCATTTTAAATTTATTTTGCTATGCCCTTTTTCGAGGTTAGTATACTGTGCCTCTGTCTAACAGTGACACAGAAGTGATACCCGGGGTAAACCTACGATTTCCCATCCACTCATCAAGATTCCTCTTGAAGAGAGTCAATGAGGGACTCTGCCTAACCTGGACTGGGATTTTATTCCAGAGTGAAGGAAGCCTCTGGGTTATGAATCTGTCCCTCCAGCATGTCCTATTTATTTCAGTGCTGAGGTTCAAGTCTCTCGGCGTAGCTCGATGGGATTTGGATTTTCTGAGGTGCAGCATGTCCATTAATTCCGGGTTGGACATGGCTTTATCGTCAGGCACAGATCGCCTCTGAACAGGCAGTATGCCACTGAGTAGATCTGGAGTTTCTTTAACGGGCAGCATATGGCATCTGTTTGAGCCCTTTGATCCTCTTGGTGAGGTACTTTTGGGGTCTTTCCAGTTGCTGCAGGTGTCTGGTAAGGTACATCCCAAAGGGGCATTGTACTCAATTATGGGCCTGATGAGGGATGAGTAAAGAGCACGATGACCTCCCTGATCTAGATGTGAATCCCTTCATGATTAGGTGGGCTATATAAAATGTTTTCTAACCACTTTGGCGTGGCTGTCAAATGAGAGATTGCTATCAACTTGGGTCCCCAGGTCCCTAATTACTTCTTCTGTACTTAATGGATTACCACCTATGTGGTAATTTGTGGGCACTGTTTTGCCAAAGGGATGACTATACACTTTTTGGCATTTAGCTTGAGGCCATGGCTCTGGCACCAGTTGTCTGTTTCTATGAGGCTGCGTGTGTCGGCTGGAGAGTCGATTATGGCGCCCAGTTTGCAGTCATCTGCGAACTTGGTCAGCCACAGTCCTTCCGTGTTGGCCTGTACCTCCGAGAAATATATACCGAACAAGAGAGGTCCCAGGACTGAGCCTTGTGGGACACCACTTGTAACTGGTTTGGAGTCTGACATGGCTCCAGCAATTCTAACCATGTGGGTTCTGTCCTTGAGCCAGTTTGCAATCCATCTAGTGACATAGGGGTTTATATTTAAGCTGGTGAGCTTATCTATAATGCCAGTGGGGTATTGTCGAAGGCTTTGTGAGGTCCAGGTAGGCTGTGTGGACCACCTTCCCCTCGTCAATGGCCTTGGTGACTGTTTCAAAGAAATCAACCAGGTTTAAGAGGCAGGATCTGCCCTTAACAAAGCCGAACTGGGTAGGATCCAGTGTCTGTAGGTCCCCAATATCTTTATTTATGAGGTCCATGATGATCATTTTCATAGCTTTGCAGACCAAGCTAGTCAGGCTTATGGGCGATAGTTTCCAGGATCCGTTGAGGCACCACCTTTATGGAGAGGGACCACTGTTGCTGTACGCCACTCTTTGGGCACATATCCTGTAGTAAGGCTGAGATTGAACAGTAGTTTTATGTTTAGGTTTAGCTCTTCTTGGAGTTCATGTGGGGCGCAGCCGGGACACCGTCTGGTCCCATTGATGCTGTGTTTTTGCTTTGGAGAGGGCAGCTCTTACCTGAGCATCTGAGATGTCAGGGGCAGCACTCTGCTGGAATAGATATTTGCCCTTTTGGTGGGAGGGTAGAAGTTTGCACTGAACCTGTCAGCTAGGATGTTGGCAATGTCTGTGGGTTCAGTGTATTTTTGTCATTTTGGACTAATTCTGAGCATATCTGGGAATTACCACCCAGGTTCCTAACATAACTAAAGAAAGCCTTGTGATTATCCTTAGTGTCCTGTGCAATTTTCTCTCGAAGCTGGCCTTAGACAATTTTATGAGTGCCCGTAGTTTTTGCTGATACAGATCAGTGATGCCTTCCCTTTTGGGATTTTGCTCTATCATTTAGTATCTTCCTCCTTCTATTGTATAGTTTGTTTATGGCTGGGGTCCACCAGACAGGACGTCTGCCTTTGGAGGATTGGGTCTTGGTTTTATTTCGGATCGCATGATCCATGCATTCCCTGAAGGTGTTCATAGAATACGTTTATAAAGGATTCTGCGGTCTGGGCCGTATTTTCCACAGGCCGGGGGCTTTGAAGGATTCCACCTCGGTTTTGAGGAGTATGAAATTTGCTTTAGAAGTTTTTCACTGTGGTTTCTGGGCACGGGGTGGGGTCGGGATGTGAATATCCAGTGAGATTAGTTTATGGTCTGATCTTACCAGTGAGGGATACACTTCTGGTCTGGAGCATAGAGTCCCCATGTTGGTGATGATCAGGTCAGTATGTTTTCCCCTCTTGTGGGAGTGGTAACAAGTTGTTCCATAGCATTTGAGTTTATAAATTCTAGGAACCTTTGGGCTAGGGTGTTGGAGCTAGAGTAATGCTCCCAGTCTATGTTTGGGTAGTTGAAGTCGCCCAATATAATGGTGTTTGGAGAGACCTTCATATTTTCCAGTGTTCTCAGGAAGGCCAAGTGGTGTTCCTGGGTTTGGGAGGGTGGTCTGTAGCAGGCTATAAACTGGAAGGCAGTTTTACCCACTGTTAGTTGCACATGGATAGTCTCTGATGCTTCATTAAATATCAAAATAAATTTCAGAAAAAAACTGTTCATTTCCTAATGAAACTAAAAAAAGAATCACCCATAAGCATTTTATAAAATTTCATATTCTGCAGATAATGCTTAGTCTGTGAGAATGCACATTCTTCCTACCAAATTGATACACTGTATCTGTGGAAGTGTTTGCTATGGGTATTCCTATAGCTACACTGCAGCACTGATGATAAAAAAACTTCATTAAATAAAAATATATTATTGTAGTGCATGTTCTAATGAACAACAGTGCTTCTCAATTGTAAATGCAGATAAATCACGACGGTGGATTGTGGATTTATTATTTACTGTTTTTATTAAACTTGGTGTTTTGGAGTTCCCATTGTGCTTGTTTTTCTGTATTTTGGTTTTATTGATTGAACTTCATTATAGCTGCACAAGCCCATTATTGTGAGTTTTTTTGTGCATCCATTTAAGAGATGGGGTGAAACCTGTAATATTTTAGCAAGTGCAAGAGAATTTGTTGTTGTACTGAAACAAACACCTTTGTTAGATCAATAAACACTGTTCTTGCAAAAAGCAAACAAACAAAAAACTAAATAAAAAAAAATAAGTACTGCTCTAGTGAGCTTGCCCTGTCCATATATTGAAGGATGTGTTTTGTGAGGCAGATAGTGACAATTAAAATGGTATACTCCTTCCAGGACCCATGCTGCTAGGAGCTGAAAGGAGATGGAAGTTGTGATGATATGAATGCCTAAGTGGTAACCATTTGAAATGCTGGAACTCATCAGACCATGTCCTGAAATATGAAGACTGAATGACTGCACATTTGGACTTACGTATATTAAATCCATGATGTCATTTCTCAGGATATTCCCTTTTCCTCGAGGTATGGTGATCTCAGAGTTGATATATAAAAGTTCAAGGCAAACCACCCTCCTTCCCGCAAAAAAGAAGTTTTAAGAGACAAGCAATCTTTGACATTTGCTCTTCTCCTGTGTTTTCAGTCTTTTTTTTTTAGCTTGTTGGCACTCAGCATTTTGAGTTCTGACATTTCAATAGGAAGCCCGCTTAACTATTTCTGAAAGAGAAGACCAGAGAGAGAGAGAGAGAGAGAGAGAGATGAAGCAGTAAGAAGAAGCAGTTATTCCCATGTTTGAGAAGACATATTATGGTAGATGCCTTCCAAATAAGAGAAAAGGTATTCCTGGAAGCTGGCAACATAAGTACTGTAGAGGCACAGCTAAGAAGGTACTAGAAATTTTAAGGAACTTTGTTTAGAAGCTATCTGAGCCATCTCCATCAAACCAGGTCTTTGTTTCTGAATGGATGACGTTAAAAAGCAGAAAGGGTAGAGTCCTTAAGGTACACAGTGAAGTGGGGCATATTTTCCACCAGAACTGATGCTAAGTAGTAATTTTAAAATTTGTATTTCACCAACATTTCTAAAATATCAAAGGAATTGAAAACACTAGACAATTTTGCATTATTTTAGAAAAGATGGAGACCTTTGCTCTGCCTAGTAAAACTAGTAAATTACTAAAACTCTTCCAGAAACGTTTTGGATTATTTAGAAGCTTTTATTGGCCTGTTTCAAGTTAGTAGCCTTGGCTTGATGAACAGATTTTGTAGTTTCTGGTATTATATTATACAAGTCTATTCATCTTGACAGAAAGAGAGAGTTAAAAATTTTGGAGATTCCTCAAGCCATCTTTTTTGTGAGAAAAATATTTTTCATCACAGGTTTAACTAATGGACATTGTTATGCTTTGCATATTTAATGAAAAGTTGAAAGTATTTGTCATTCAGTAGAAGTATGTTTGCCTGAAATTTCAGAGATGTGTTACAGTCTTTTTTTCTGCCTTACACTGATGCAGTTAGTGAAAGACATGTCTGTCAGAACGGAGAGCTCTTGATTCTGCATAAAGGACCTACTTGTAAAGAATGACCCAGACATTTTATGTACTCTTGAGGAAAATAATAATTTCATCAAGATCTCTTTAAAACTGAGGAGATAAGTCTTTCAGACATTGTGTGTTTTGTTAGCCATTGCATTTCAATTATTTTGACCTTCAGGGGATCTTAACTTGTTATTATTTGTAGGGCTGTAAGTAGAATATATAAGGAGCTAATAAATCCCATGTGGCTGGAACAACAGAAACAGTGGCTGATGAAAAAAGGGGACACAACATTTCAATACCAGGGAAGAGGTTATTCAGAACACAAAAAGAGAATGTGTGATCTAAGTACTGGGCAAAGCATTCATAGCAGCACACAGGTATTAGCTGTTACATGGCAGCTGAAAGTAATATCACTATAGAAATAATAAAAAAAATATTCTCATTATTCAGAAAATTTCTAAGAAATCAAGAAAATGTTTTAGTGTGTCATACAACATGGCAAGGCAATTTAACTATGACACTAAAATATTATCCATCCCATTCAGCTACGGACTAATTTCATCTACAACCATAGTCTTGGGACTGGATAAGTCACACTGCTACAGTAACATCCATTGACTCAAAAGGACATAATGGCAACAGTACATTCAAACAACACCATCAGTGAAATGCATTCCTATTGTTTTCAGAAGTTCTTCCAGGTGTCACTTCCACCATGAGACAATGTCACCAGGTAAGTTCAGTATTCAGTCATCTATGTTGAGAATAAGTTGTCGAGTGTGAAGGCTCCAACCCATCAGTAACTAGATGGTGGATGTTGTTATACACAAGAAAAGTGTTTAACATGCCCCACTAAATACCCAACATCAGATCCAAGCTTTCTCAGATACCATTTGTTTCACCACTGTCCTAAAACTACCTTCATGTCACATATGATTTCATGTGGAAGTATGTTTTCCATGAAAGTGATGCCGAAACTAGATGTCCAAGTCTTTCCTCCCTCACAGTCAGCTAAGACTATTTGCTGATAGTTCCTTTGTTTTTACTTAACCTCAAGCACTGGTTGGAATTCAGAGATATGCACTGCATTTCTATGTAATACTTGAACAGCTAAGTGTCACTACACAGCAACATAAAGAGTCAAAGTGAGGAAATGCTAATATGTAGCTAGCTGTGTCTCGGGGCTCATAAATGAGCAGCCCAACAATTACACAAGTAGGTGCAGTAGCAGTGAAAGTATGCATGTAGATAACCTCCTTAGTGAAACTCCAACAAAGAAGTACAAGGCACAATCCTTAGTGCAGTCTCACACTATATTACATGATGTTGCAAGAACTGAAAATGTGAGATCACATACCAAAACACCTCAAATACAGAGCAGTACATGTATTAGCTAGGCTGTGCATGTAATTTTGTCCCATTGTAGGACCAAACCAGGTCTTTGTTTGCTCCTACAAAAAGACCTAGAGAAAGCTATGTAGCCATATAATATTTGCAGCTGCAGTACTATGATATTCACAATCACCTGTTGGATGTGTACAGGGGAAGCAAAGGGGTATATAGGAAAGTAGGAAAAAGGAGAAAACAACAGTCACAGATTCATACAGAAGGACAACATAAAGGAGAGTGCAGGATGGGAGGAACAAGGCAACATTTCTTGGGAGGTACAGGTCTCCATTTTTGTACTTTATACAGAGAATGGAAAAATATGGAAGTGTGAATAGAAAATCAGGGACATAAAGGGTGTAGGACAGTGTGCAAGGGTAGACAGATGCACAGATAACAGCAAAAATAAATAAATAAACAGAAGTGGATATGCACACACTAGAATGAGAAGACATAGGATGGAAAGAGCCAAAGGGTAGACAAATGGAGATGGGGAAGTTTAGGCAATGCACAGTGTCTGGAGTATGGCTCAACAGGAAGGTGACACATAAGGCTGGGGATAGGATGGGATAAGATCAACAGTCTGCCATCTACCATCCCAGCCAACAGGGACATTGATGGACCAGGATGACCAGTGGTATGGTCACACCATATCTTAGTGGCCCTTTGTTAAGGGCTAGCTGGGTGACCAAATCTGCTATCTGCCCCAGGAGACTTTCAGTCTGGGCTATACTCCAGACTACTGATCTTTCTACTGCAGCCTCATCCAGCTGATGCAGCACCAGTTGGGCCATGTCAGGCAAACCATGCATGATATCTGCTGGATAGGCCAGAACTCCAGTCTAGTTCATAGGTTCACAGGTTCACAGGAGATTACTAGGCTAACAGCTTAAAGGCACCTACAAGCCTAGCCAATATAACCTTATTTTAGCCAATATATGGCCCCTAGGGACAAGACAATGGCACAGATGTGTGCCTGTCCATTGAATATCTTACAAATTGCCCCTGTCCATATGGGACATAGGCACTACCCCAGGTGTGAGTTTGGGATACCCCATCTTTTGATCCAAACTGCATTTGAAGATGTCCAGGGAACAGCTCTGCTTAATTTGAATAGAAAATACACATCTGTCTTTCTAGCATGTTTTGCATGAGTCACTGACTAAGTTTATTTCCCTAGATCAGGTGACAGCCACGCTGTTTGATTTGCAGATGACTAGCTGCTCCATCAGGGATGGATTTGTGAGTGCCTTGTAAGTCAGGCATGGGTCACCCCTTAATAGCCAGTAGGAGACAGAGTAAAGGAATAGGGCTTTTAGTCTATTTGCATAGTTCATGTTGTTTACACTCTGTATTTTCTTTGTGAGGAACCTCTGAGGTCACTCCAGTTGTTGTAAGTGCCTAGTCAAGTACATGCCAAATGACACATTGTATTCAACTACTGGTCTAAGGAGGGCTGAGTACAGTGGGACAATAATTTCTTTGGATCTGGATACCATACCTTTACTTATAAGTTATGTCACATAAAAGAATTTCCTCACTACTGTGGACACGTGACGATCAAAGCTCAGACTACTATCTACCTGCGAACCTAGATCTCTCTCTTCTGAGTCTACTTCAAAGGGTGTGGTATTGATTTAATTTGCAGGGGTACTTGACTTCCCAAAGGGCATGACAATGCATTTTTTTAATTAGTTTTAGGCCATGTTCTGGCACTAATTATTTGTCTGTTCTAGACACTCCTGAAGAATATCTACATCATTGGGGGATTCAATGATTGCTCCCAGTTAGCAGTCGCCTGCAAACTTTGTCATCCAGAGCCTTTCCACATTAGCCTTGACTTCAGAGAACTATATTCTGAACAGGAGTGGTCTCAGTACTGAGCTCTGTGACACACCACTAGTAAATGGCCTCTTGCTGGATCTGTATTCAGACTTTAACCACATGCGTCCTGTCTGTGAGTCAGTTGGCTATGCATCTGGTGCATCATGATTTATGTCCAGTTTTCTAAGTTTATTTGTAATACCTGAGTGGGAAATTATGTCAAATGCCTTGGTCAGGCTGAGGTAGGCAGTATGTACTGTTCTACCTTCATCCATGGCTTTAGTGACTTTCTTCAAAGAGATCTACCATATTCAGTTGACGTGACCTGCCCTTGACAAAGCTGAATTGGGTGGTGCAAGTGTTTGGAGGCCTCCTATGTGATTATTTATCAGGTCCATGATTATTCTTTCCATAGCTTTACATATAAGACTAGTCAAACCTAAAGGTATGTAATTTCCCAGGTCAGTAGATGGTCCTCCTTTATGCAGAGTGATGACTGTTGCTGTAATCCTCTCTACTGGGACAAAGCCAGTCCAGAGGCTGTGGTTACATAGAGATCCTAATGGAGCAGATAAGTCCTGATTTTAGCTGTTTAAGCGGCAACCTAGTATATTGTCAGGCCACATTAAAGCTGTGTCTTTAGCTTTAGAGAGCGCAGTGGCAACCTGGTTCTTTGGTGATAATTGGCAGTGGAGTGATGAAGAGTGTTACTTGGAGAGAACTGGGGGTGATAGGAAGGTGAAATCTGAGTTGAATTTGTTGGCCAGCAGATTTGCTATATCTTCCAGCTGAGTATAGGACATTTCATCTACAGCTAATTCCTTACATTGTTGGGTGTTGTCTTTAAGATTGCAGACATAACTGAAAAATGCCTTATGATAGTCCTTAGCTTTGGAGGCTAGTTTTACCTCAGAGCTGCTTTCAGAGACTTGACTAGTTCCCTGATTCACATGTTTAAACTAATGAGGGAGTTATTGCCCTGTTGTGGACATTCCCTCTTACATTTCAACAGGATTTTCTTTCTTTGGTTGTATAACCTATTAATACTAAGAGTCCACCAGGATGGCTCATTTTTGCGATTTGACCTAGGTTTATTTCGGTCTTGTACTGCCGTTTCTATGCAGTTGTTTATATGGTCATACAGGGCTTTTGTGTATCCTCTACATAGGTTTCTGTGTTTTATGGATTTGAGGGAGCTTGGAAATTAGCTATGCAGTCTCTTAAATTTACCTTAGAGAAGTTTTTTAAAGTTCTGGGGTTAGGTGGGAGGGCTAGTTTTACCTTTGCTTCAAGGGAGACCTCTTTGTGATCTGATCTTACCAGTGAGAACATCACACTTTGAGGGGGGGGGGTGCAGCATATTTATACCTGATCTAGGATATTTGTTCCCTTAGTGAGAGTGCAGACTAGCTGCTCCAGGGCATTTGAATTTACAAAGTTAAAAAATCTTTGGGCCTGCATGTTAGTGGTCATGTATGCCTCCCAATTAATGGAGGGGTAGTTAAAAATCACCCACAAGTATGGTACTGGGCTGGATGTTGAGTTATTCTAGTAAGTTTAGGCATGATGTATGGGTTTCCTGGTTCATAGTAGGGGACCTGTAGCTAGCAAGAATATGGTAATGGATATTTCCCATGGCTTATTGGACTTGGAGTAACTCAAGCATGTCATATTGTGTGACCAGCCTTGAAGTGTGCTTTTCCCTTATGCAGATAGATACACCTCCACCTTTTGCTCTTTCACGTTCCGTAGGTTGTTGTAATGTATAAAAGGCATTACAGCCATGCACTGACAGAGTGCTTTCCATTATTTTGAACCATGTTTCAGTAACTGCAAAGACAGTAGCATTCTCCAGGGTGAGGAGAACTTCCAGGGAGTGCAGTTTCTTGTTGAGGCTATTAGCATTCAGCAGTAACACCTTTAGCTTGTCTTAAGTAGATTTGTTATGTTGGAAGGCTTGTCTGTTTGGCAATGCCTAAAAAGGCACTATATGGGGTGGATAATGTTTTGGCCAATATCCAAAAGCCTAGAAGTAACAGGTGAAGACCATTTCTGGAAAAGCAGCGTGGCCTATCAGCCATGTCCTCCCAGGCCAACAAGTATCGTACCCCTTTGGAATGACATCAGTAGCTATGCTAATTGTTAAAGTCAATCATTTTCTGCTGGTATTGTGGTATCATCCTGTAGAATGTTGCACAATACCAGGTTCATACCTGCCTGTGGCATATATCCTTAGAGCTCAATCATGTCTGTCTTCATATAGTTGAAGGATGTACATCTCAGGTTATTCACACCCACATGGACCATGACTGAGTCATACTGGTGCTTAACAATAAGTGAGCTGCATGTCTGCATGATCTGAAGAATCCTGGCCCCTGACAGCCAACTGGCTGTAACCTTCCCTTTATCCAGCCTGGTAAGAGGAACATCAGTCTGTATTACAATAGAGTCTCCCATGACTAGAATATTGGGTCACAGAGTGTTTAGTCTTATAGGCTTGGTAGTTGAGGCACAATGAGATGTAGCTTTGTGTGTTGCGATGGGAATTGTCTTGTTTGTGTACATACAGAGTTTCTGAGGACTGTGCCTGAGAGGCCTTTGACGTTTGGGTAAGTTACATGTGAGCACCTCCACATATGTGGATCTATATGTCTGGTCCTTTGTGGGTGCTGTGGGTGATTTGTGTAAGTCACTGACAACCCGTTTGGTGCTTTTTGTGTCTGCACGTGAGAGTGTAGCCTCCAGTGTAAATGAATAATTACATGTCTCACATACTGTATTTGTCTGACAATTTAGTGGTTGTCAGTGTATATAAGGCAATTGTTATATTGCCTCAGGATACCCATGCCAAACAAAACAGATGCAGAGATAGCAGGAAAGTGTCCATCCATGGTTGCAAGTCCTAATGTGTACGTGAAAGGATAAGACTGGAGGGTGTTTGTAACTGGATGAGGGCGTTGTACTTCTGTGGTGTAATCTGCAGCTAACCTAACCAGTGATGCTGCCCGATGCCAAATCAGATGTTCTCTGAACAGCAATAGTGATGGATGCTGTAATAAGGGAATTAGCACAGTAACCTTTCACAGTATAATGAAAATAAACATTGTTTCCCAATTTTTGCATCTGTACAGGGGGCTGGCATAGCTCTATGTAAATGTGCTGAATTTATACCAGCCCTAGAAATACAGAAAACTGATTACTGAGGCCTCTGGCTAATAAAATGACTACACTTAGAGCCCTTTTTTGCTGCCCAACTCAGGTATACCAGGTAAATACCTACTGCCACTAGATGCATAATCACAGTCCTCCTAATGGAAAAGCACATTAAAAGTATCCAGAATGAAATGCTACCACAGACTAACTTAAAGATGCAGATACAACAGTATACTTTACTTATAAAAGTGTGGTTATTCAATAAAAGTACTTTGCTTTGTAGAGATGAGCCAAGAGCCATTCAATTGTACATAATTTATAAAGGCACTAAAAACAACTTAAACTGATTAATAAGCCATCCAGCCAATAAAAGGCAACATGCAAGAATCTCTAGTGTGTTTCCCCAAACTGTGCAGACCAGGATAACACCCAGTGCCACTAGATGAACAATACACTGACATCTTGATGTAAAAACACAAAAAAGTACGTGCTAGAGTGTAAAAGTACAACATCTTACCCAACAGCTGACTAGATAATGAATTCAGAGCAAGTAAATCAGTGAAACAGACAATGAGAGGCAAAATGCACTTTTTTTTTAAATAAGCTCAAGGAAAGTCAAATAAATAATTCAAGATATAAACAGTAGTGTAGAAAGGGAGGCACTTATAAAATTCAATTTACAGTAAGGCTGGGCAGCTTAAAATCAATTTACAGTAAGGCTGGGCAGCTTAAAATCATTGAGTTTAAAAAGCAGATCAAGGAATGAGAGGGTAGGTGGAAAAAATGACTAGCAGGGAGATCAAGGAATGAGAGGGTAGGTGGAAAAAATGACTAGCAGGGAGTCACCAACCGTGCTTGGAGTTTTTATAGGCTTTGAGTCTTATTAGAAAAGACAAAGACGCAGAAATTCCCTTTGTGTTTAAGTATCACTCAAAACACAAATTAACTAAAGGAAAAAAGCATGTGAATGTGCAGCCTAGGCAATTTAAGTGTCAATCTGCCACATAGAACAAAAATGCCAGGCCAAGCAGATTTGTTAAAACAGAAAACAAAATGGAGCAGGTAAAACAGAAAGCTGTTTAAGAGGCAACCTGGTTTTCACCCTCATTATCCATAACAGAATCATCAAGTGTGGGTGATGGATGAGAAAGTCCCCTATTGCTCTGAGTGTCAGTAATGCACCCCATTATGGCTACAGCAACAGATGAATGCATTGCATCTGTGTGTGTATAGCCACCATTGTGTGGCCTTGCAGCAGTGTCTGACACCATCCCTTGTTGCAGTTAACCCTTAACACCCTGGTGGCACTCGGGATCAATTAGCAAATGTGCCAAAGTATCACTCAGACACAATATGCTTTAAGACCAACATAGTGCTGATTACTGCATTGTGTGACATCCATGAGGACATAAAACACACAGATACAGAACTGATTGGTCTCATAAGGTTTACAAGTCAGTAGTGCCAGTCATTAGAATGTCACAGTTATTCTTAGTCAGAAAATACACGTGTGTGTATTTTTTTATTTTGTATTTACCAGTCCAATAAGTATTGTCTGCTTAAGTGACTTGCTCAAAGTAAGCAAACAAAGCATCATACCCTATATACCTTTGACTATAGGAAGCAGCTCTTTAAGAGATTAGAGATTTCATCCACTGCTCTAACTTTCAGACCTCCCTTAAAATCTTCATTTTCTGATGCATTAATGAGGGTAACAGCTAGTCATCAATGCTAGTCATTACAGTTTCATAGTTGTTTTTCAGAAAATGTGTTTCAAGTTGAAGTTGTTGGGTATGTAAGGCTATGAACTATCAACAAACTACTTTGTGTAGCCAAAAGTGCAGGGACTTAATCCTTCCACATCCTTTTGCCTACTATGTTCATTTGAGCAAGTCATTCAGTGCTCATGGGTCATCCCTGAAAAGGAAAAAATTGTACAGTGAGTTCTCCTGATTAGCAAATAGATAAAAGAAAATTATATATAAAATTTCAACCTTTGTCTCCTCAATATTTCTGGCATTTTCCAAAATTCTTGAGCAAAGAAGTTGAGAGGTATTTTTGTGTATTTAATGCAAAATGTGTGGCTTTCTGGAAATTTGTTGTGGACTGCAGTCATTAAATAATAACAGGCATGAGTTTCAGACCATGTGTCCTAAAGAAAATACTTCCTAATGCAAAGCTTTTTGTTTGAACAACTTTCTAAATATGTAAGAGAAGCATTTAAAATCTGTCCTTGTCTGAGTTCTTTCCTGTTATTTGAGCCATGAGGTTGACAGAAGTTATACTGTTTGGTTTACACTGAAGAGAGCTAAAATACGTTTCTGACCCATTATTTATGAATGTATTCCTCCTCTTGTTTTCAAGCAGATATCTGAAATGTACAGTCATGCAAGTGGCTGTAATTGCTGGTTGTATGTGCATATAAACAGTTTGTGCAATCCACATTAGTTAAGGTGTAAACAAAGGAATTAATTGTAGTAAACAGGAACATCATCATAAGAGTTTTATTCTTCGAGTGCGATCCTTGATTTCTTTGTTTTGTTCAATACTGTCAGCGTGTTTATTATTTGGCTGTGAAAATACTGCACAGAATGAAATCCAGGAGTTTAATGTTAATTTAACTGCTAATATAGTTTAATTAACCTTGTTTTTTGCAGGCACATGGGTGTTAAATGCACTGTGTTGGGTTACAGTAGTCCTTCTGGTTATGAGCTGCTTCTGTAGTGCAGGATTTGATATCCACATCATTCATTTGTCTGCTGTGTGACTGAGGAAGCCCCTTTAATAGAAAGTGCTTCTAGTCTGCACCTACAAAGGGGTACTTGCATTCAGTGGGGTCTATATTAGAACATTGAAGTTTCAGAACTTCGAATGTTCTAATATCGACAAGCGAAAGCTGAAAATAGCGAAGTTTTAGATAACCAAATTTTTTCCTAGGGAAAGAATTTGGTTGTCCGTTCCTGTCGCTTCACTATTTTCAGCTCTGCGGTGGAAAGTTATGGTCGGGTTCAGGTAAGTGTGCGATTGTGTGGACGTGAGGGTTAGGATGGGATAGGTGAGTTAGGGTTAGGGTGCAGGTCAGGTAAGTGTGCAAATGCGTGGACGTGAGGGTTAGGGTGGGATAGGTGAGTTAAGGTTAGGGCACAGATGAGGTGTGTGTGCGATAGTGACGGACCTTAGGGTTAGGGTTAAGGTAAGTGGGTAGATAGTGGTGTATGTACAGTTTAGTGTAGGTTTAGATGTAAGATTTTAGGTGTATATGTGTGGATTGCTGTATGTTTGGTTTGTGTTGTGTGTATGTGTTTTGGAACAGCAAATTTTTTCCCTAGGAAAAAATTCGATGTTCTAAATTTTTGGTCTTATCGGTTTTCGGTTACTAGGTGTCGATATTAGAACAGTCGAAGCTCTGAAACTTTGATGTTCTAATATAGACCCCATTCCATAGGCTGTCACAAGCTGTTAGCAAATGCATTGCACATTTGTCTTTTTGGCTCCTGCACCCTTCACATAAACACGAATTATTACTTCACTATATGCTGTTGACTACATGTTTAATGGATTACCAGATGCAATAAATGTGAGTTTCAAGGGAAAAGTTGTTTACTGTTGCTAATGTTAAGTCTGGTTTCAGTGTGAGACTGTTTAATTTAGCAAATGGTTGTCAGTGTTTTTATTGTAAAATCTGAAATACTTTTACATTAAATCCAAATCCCTGTGATCACTGTAGAAGTTAAAAAATAAATAGTATGGTAACTGAATGGAGAAAGACAAATAATGGGACAATGGTATGACTGTGAGGACAGGGGGCAGTTCATTACTCTGTCTAAGTCCCCATTTGACCATGATCCAGCTCTGAATACACCTTCCCTACTGGCTGTGTAATGTGTACAGCCCAATCATTTTAGCATCTTGTGGCATACAACATGATGAGAACACCCTGCAGGCTGTAATGAGGTCATACTGAATTGTGCTCAGGCATATCAAGTCAGTGGAAGCAGATTTTGAACAGGCTAAACAAACACTCTTAAGATATCCTGGGCTTGTGTATGAGCATTGCTATACTGGAGCGTGGCCAGGGTCTTTGGGTACTATGTGGGTGTCATAAGCTAGGGCTCCAGCAGATAAGTGGCATCACCTGCAACAAAGTAAGAAAATGTTTGGACTTAATACATTTAGCTACACTATAAATCTGAGTCTATAAGTTAACATTAACTAAAGTGTTTGTACTTACCAACTGTATTGCCCTGTGGACGTCTACTGTGCTTATGTGTTGATAAAGCAGTTTACAGAATAGTATCCCTTCTCGTTCTCAAACTTTTCTGGTTGTGGGTCAGATGGAGCCTTTATTGCTATGTGTTTACAGTCTATGGCACCCAGTACCTCAGGGAAGTGAGTAATATTGTAAAAGCCACTCATTGTGTTTGCCATCATCTCTTATTTGCTAAGAAAACATATATGCTGTTCTACAGTAGAAGCATTATTTTGACGAACCATGTTGAATATCATAGAGGTAAAAAGATTTGCAATACCTGATATGTCCTAGGTTGGCCTCTCAAAGATCATTGCAATAGAATAGAAAGAGCTACTTCTCAAACTCCAGGAGGAAGAAATCTAGAGAAAGACAGAAATAATAGGTAGACAATGGCCCAAAATCAGTGATCAGTTTTAATTACTACTCTTAGAAAGTTGCTAAAATAACAAGTTTTGCATTAGCATGCATTTTCTGAAGAACATGCATGCAACTAGTTAGTGACTGCAGTCCTCAATGATATGTCAAAAAAACACAAATTATATGAGGGACAGACCAAAAATATAAAATAAAACATCTGTACATTCTGCAAATATCTGGATATTTGAGAGATATGAAGGACACATACTTTGACTTACACAGGAATAGGAATTTCCCAAACGTCTAAAGATTCTACATGTTGGCTACACGTCCACCAAGACACAATGTTCCGATCTTCTCCAAAGGGGTCAGTTATCTCTTGATCGGTGAAATTGTGGTACATTACCCACTGATAGTAGCATTTCATTTGCTGTTAGATGCCTCCTCATTCATGTTGGAGTGAAGTTGCAGATCTAAGAACTACAGGCTGCTGCTACTGCTGTATCCCAGATACTGCTACGCCAGGCATTCTCACTATCTGCACCACAGATGACTAAGAATTGTGAATATGATCATCTTGCATGCATTGCAATATTATTAGGACCTCATTTCTGTATAATTTTCATTTTGTGACTATTTGGTTATTTGCATATATCTTCTTTTGAGATTTTGAATTCATTCTTACTGCACTCTGGTACAATACGAGATTGTATCACTACTAGTGTACCCTTTGTCAGTTGTTGGCCAATGTATGTATACAAATGTTCACTATATTCCATGAATCCCTGTCACCATACCACAAGCTGTACAATGTTAATAAGAAGATATTTCAGAGGTGTGCATTTACCTAATTCAGCATTTTAATAAGTGCTAACAATGCTTGAGGGGGCACAAAATGCATATGTAGAGTTGTGTAATATATACAACTATTGAACTAACATTATGAAATAATTCGAAAACAGGATGATCAGTTTTCATGCTATCAGCCATTGTGCCCTGAACGTGCATATCATATGACTTTGAGATATGTGACATGACCATAATGTTATCATGGGCCTTAAGTATGTTTCTTATGAAACATCCAGGTTAATTAACTATATGCAGTTATTTTCACTGCTTTGATTCACATTTTGCTATTCAGGACCCCAGTCACTGTCCTGAAGGTATGCCCATCATTACACAAATTTGCACTGAATTCTATCTGTTATAAAACAATCAGTCAAGACTGTGCTGATACTCTATGCCCCACCATGTCTATAAATGTATTTATTTACTTATTTATGTATTTGACATTTGTTAACGGGGATAGTCCATCTGGGTCACAAGACCCATTTTCAGCAGAGGCCTGGGCATAAATGCAAAATAATCCAAGCAACCATTAACTATACAGTAAGTACATCAATCAGACACATAAGATTTGTTACCAGATTTGTAACAAGCCTCTCATCTTCAGCCAGAAACTCATCACGTGCTACAGCTACAGCTGTCTTTGACAAATGCTGGACACCAGATATTCCACCTCTGATCATGTCAGATTTCATAAACTGTTTTATGTGTAGGGATCATACCATCTCTGTCTTTTAGCATATTTCAGCCTTCTGACTGTGTGTGTGTGCTCATTCATCAGGATGGTAGTGACAGCCCATTGCATTAAAAAAAAACGTCAAAATGCTGAAAACTGTCTATTTTACTTCCTGCTGCTACTGGCTGCACTAGAGTGCTATTGCACATACCCAACATATTATGCCCTGTGTGCCAAGAGCGCACATTGTACATTTATATATTTTGGGCAGACATGCTTATGCAAGCCAATCACCACACATTGTACCATATCCAAGTGTCAAATGTGACACAAAGCAACTCAGCAGAAGATCACAAGCACATGAAGGACATATTAGAGCCTATGTTATTGCAATGTTCCTACCAATCAGCTTTGAAGTACATTGTTTTATATATATATATATATATATATATAGGATCCGTGCAGATGCTCGACTGCATCTTTCACCGAATCCCAATTTGGTGAGCATACTTGCGCGAAAGTGCTGTTCACTAAAGCAGTACTTTCGTGCAAGTATGCTTGTTGTTCCGGTCGTACTACATTGTGGTAAGGGAAAATTCCTTTTTCCCCACTGTAGTGCAACCTCAGAGTGAGAATATTAAAATAGTGGGGTCTGCAGGGGAGCATTCAAGTAGATTTTGTGGTTTTGTGTTTTTTTTTTTAACATACTTTAACAAAAGCACTTTTTCGATGAAAGCGCTTTTGTTAAAGTGTGTTCGGTGGTAATGGATTTGGGCTTTTGATCTTTCAAGCCAAAGTCCTAGATCTATATATATATATATATATATATATATATATATATATATATATATATATATATATATATGTATATATTATCATCATTTTACATCTCATCTTCTAAATGCTAGATGCTTTTTACAACAAATCAGTACAATAAAGTAATACAGTTACAAAGCCAATACCATACAAGGGATGCCTTTGTAAAGCTTCTCATTTAAAAAGTATACCACATACAATTTTCCTTGGAAAAGGCAAGGAAGTTATCCATTAATAACAATAAAAACAATTATCAGATAAAGAAAGCAGTCTATGTTCGTCACTTACATGATCAAGCAAACCGATCACTCCTGCCTGGACTGTATTACACCTGCTCAGGTAATCAAGCAAACCCAGCTGTCTAAATAACACAATATGAAACAGCTTTACTATAACTGATATTTGGATACATTGAGAGGGATTTCAAAACATAAATGTAGATGCCAAGTAGAAGATGGAGAAATTGGAGACTAAGTACAAAGTGCTATAAACAAGCAAATGTTTACACAAAAGGATCAAGTGATAAGACATGGAGTAAGTGCACAGGAAGTGCAGGGTAACATATTTCTTGGATCAGGTTTGGCCCCAATTTTGTTTTTTGGAGCTGAGTAAATATGGAGGGAGAGGTGATAAGATCATTTGAAAAAGAGTACAGGAATTCATATGCTGAATGGAAAAGTAGACATACGTGACATACATATGTATAGGGTGAACACTGACACATGCTTGGGAATAATGCTGGGGACAAAAACACACAGCGGTAAAGAATGAGTAACCAAACCTGAGTTCAGACTGCACACATTACAGGCACTCTCCTGATACTCACAATCCTCTGTCTAGGTTTATAGTGCAGCCAGATATATTACTCATCTCCAGAACAGGCTAGCCTTCATTTGCTTGCTCTGTACAGGCTAAGTTGATACAGTTGTATAGGAAAATACACACCAATACAATAACATGTGCATACACATAACAATCTATTTCAGAACAAACTTTTCTATTGCTATAGTTTGTGAAGGTGTAAGGTTTCCCCAAATGCATCATATGGCATGTCTTTGCTTTCTCCTGTGAAATGTCCTCATATTGATACAGCCCATAACATTGCTTGCATATCAAAGAATGTCAGCTAATCCAGATACGTTCTTTATAACTATTTTGGTTACCAGGCACTGGAGTTCATAAAAATTCATATAACTTCTTCATATAAATGTAAATAGAGGATATTACGGGAGCTTGTTGAGTATAAGTAAATTTGTCTTCCATGATTCTGTTTTGTCTTATGTGGGGAATGAAAAAAACATGACATTGATATCAATACACTGTATGTAGCTGCTATGCGGTGTAATATTATGTGTATCACTCAATATCTGTATGCAAATAAACTACTCATATGTATCTACAAGATATTTAAGGCATTACAGTAAGAATATATTAATGACATGGGCTTTACATGACTTTAGAATCATACTGGGAGTGCCTGGCAAGTGGCTGTTGTTTAATGCATATGCGTGTGCTATGAGTATTTACATCATGTACGTTACAGATCAGTTATTCATACTCTTGGATAGCTATGCAGATGTAATTCTATACACAGCCTTATCTTCTAAGATTTGATGTAAGCATTAAGTTTCAAATGTTCTGTATTCTCTTATCTCCTTGTTCATATATGAATACAATTTAACAAATAAACCTAGTAAATACAGTTCAACAAATAATTCAAAGCATTCTTTAAAGTGTTACTGTACAAAACATAGGTAAAAGCTAGGCACTTGTACAGATTATTACATACCTAGACAATGGTCAGACAGTGACCAAGGGTGATGATCAAACCCAGTACCTTGTATCCTTGAGGTAAAAGCTACAACTATGTTAATCCTCAACCAGTTACCCGACTTCTAATTTATTCTGCAAGATTTTCATATTTTCAACTAATAAATATTTGTATATATAGCTATAGCATTAGTTATATAGCATAACGAATGTTCTGCATGTACATAATCTTATGCTAAGCCATTGGCTCTAGGTAATGGTCACTACTGATGTGACACCTCAACTCTGTGTACAAAATGTGAAAATGGGAAATGGGGTTTGATGCCAATACCGATGCCAATTACAATTCACATGTGTCAACCATATCAATTTGAGAAATAATTTGTACATCATTTCTATGTACTTTTGTTCTGTGCACTGCCTGCCTTTGAGTGGATGTAATAGTTAAAATTAAGCATTTTATTAGAAAAATATTGATTATAGTTTCATGCTAATTGCTTTTTCTTCTTGTAATAGTACTTGTAAATTATTTGTCTAGATTGATATGGACACCTTTGTAAATAGCTACTTGTTTTTTTTTTTAATTTTTTATATTAAAATGTAATAAAAATGACAAAAAATATATGTCTTGCATAACCTGTTTTGAGGGTAAAAACAGGGGCATTACACACAGTCACCTGTTTTTAATGCAATTATAAATATAAGGATTTGCCTTTACACGTATGTGATCAATGTGTGGCAAACATGTTTAATTTATAGATAGACCTTGTATTGTTGTCCCACCCACTCAGATAACAGCTGAAATGCACACTTCTGTAGAAATTATGGCAACTGTATAATTATGACATAAAGGCATCTTCTTTCATCATTTCCTCCTAAAACTATAGAAGTACTGTTTATAGAAAAGTATTCCTCTCTCAAAACATGCTGCAAACTAATCATTGCATTTGGCATTATTATATGCAGCTATACTATAGGCAACCATATACATTTTACTGTATATGGACCATTGTGTGTATAAGATATGTATTTAAATGATATGCCCACAGCAGAGTGCAACAAGTATACCTGATTACACCTCTGCAGTTTAGCTGTGGCTGTTACAACCACCATCACAATATGCCATGATTTACATTGTTAATTGTCCAATAAGATTACTGAATGTCTGTGTTTGCTGTTACTTTGTAAGAGTAATGACTGTGTTTGTTAGCTTCATTTGGGGCTTACCATTAACTAGTAACAGTATTGATCATTAACTAGTAACAGTATTGATCATTAACTAGTAACAGTATTGATCCAAACTGAGGTTAGGACAACACTGTTGGCTATTACTGCATGGCTGCTTGATGGAGTATGTCTTAACATGCTTCTAGGCTCCAGATGAGATGCAGATATGTGTCTACTTGCATAGTTCCTGGACTACTTATTTATATACCCTGAAAAACAGCTAGCTGCATATGACTGCCCTGTGACCCACCAGTCGTTAGTTGTTAGTCACCACTTCCTCACCAGTCCCAAAGTTTGAAGTTTTATAGTGACACTTTTGAAAACACTTGTTGTTGCATTCATTGCATAATTATGTTACCAATAGTGGCCAAAGTCATATTACATATTAGTCACTCTGTACTTTATACCTTCAGATATCTGCATTGTACATAAGATAGCTAATCCACATCTGCAGTTGATGTACTATATAATGATATTTAATACAGTAGAAGCATTTCACCATGGACATCATTTCATGGTGTCAGTTTGCACGCTACACAGTAATTATAAACTATATCACATATGATACTTAGAAATTGTATGCATTAGTCACCTGTGTCTATGAAAATATTTCATTTCTATCTTCATCCTGGCATTCATCTTCAGATATTCAGCTAAACCCTTACCCTTTTTGCCCAAACTCTTATAAGTAAAATGCAATTTAGTAATAGTTTTAATGCAAGTAGCATGTATAAAAATGTATACCTGAATTGTTGAATTCATCACTACATTCTAGGTAATGTCATCACTGATTATTGGATGAAGCAGGACGTGGCCTCGTTATTGCAACACTTACTTTTCATTATCATTTGTCGCAAAGCAGCAGATCTGAGGTCGTAATTGCTGTTCGTGTTCTGCTGTAAGTCCCAAAATGCATTCCATCTGAGTCTGATGAAGTTCTTGTTGGACTAAGAATGAAACATGCTCACTGCTTTTATTGTACTGTTGAATGCTTTATGATGCAATTTCTGATGTTATTCCTTATTAGACCCTAATAAATCTTTTTGCAAAGTGCATTCTCAGGAGGCACCTAAAATGCCCATCACTGTATTCAGTACCAGCCATCCTCTTTAGCTGCTAGCCTGGTACTCGATAATATTATATATCGTCTGAATAAATCAGACTCAGTGGTAACATTGTACACCTGAATAAATCAAACACTTTAATATATGATGACCTTGGGACAACACATTAGATATCCAGAACTATCCTGCTACTGCAAGACAAACGGTTTCAGCTACTCATTTTATGTACCAAGTATAATCCCTCTCTTACTTAACACCTGACGTGATAAAGACCATTGAAAATATAAAACTTATTTATTTATAGTCTCCATGTATACCCCACTCCCACTTGTTAACACCACCTATCAGCTACCTACAATAAGAGTATAATTTGATAATTTATTTTCTTTTGTAAGGGTATACATATGTACACATATTAAAGTATACTGAAACGATCAACTAAAGATGGATTCCTGCCCTCAAAAAAAAAAAAATATATAGATATATATATATATATATATATAGAGAGAGAGAGAGAGAGAGAGAGAGATATCTAGATAGATAGCTAGATATGACAATATTTCTGTTAAATTCTATGTAAAACTGACACTGTACCTGTCAATGTTGTTCTTGTTTTATTGGAGCTTTTCTCCCCAGGCTTCCGCTGAAAATGGGCTCACACCAAGACGGACTATTCCGGTCAACAAATGTAAAATAAAATAAATAAATAAAATAAAAATGTATTTATTTTACATTTGTTGACCAGATCAGTCCAAATGAGTCAGAGCCCTTTTTCAGTGGAGACCCGGGGAGAAAAGCTCCACAAAAAGACAATAGACACTTCATTATCTAACTAAAGTAACATAGTACATAGTTCTTTAAACAATGGTTTCCCATCAGAAAATATGAATCTTAGTTTAACATGAGAGACTTTAGTTTGACATATTAGGATAGGACATCTAGTACAGTCACAGGGTACAGAGGATACAATCAGAATATTTACATTTATCACTTTGTGTTTAGCAGAAACAAGAAAAAGGTTCAAGAATTATTATATGAGTGTATTGTAGAAATAAGAGGCTATATGAAGAAGGACTATTATACAGAAATAAAGTAGTAAAGAAAGTTAAATTAGGTGTCACGGACTTATAGAAAGGGGGACACTTTGGGAGGGAAGAGCAGGTCAATCAGGGGGATAGTTACATTACATAGTCTTGTGTTGCTTAGGTGATTTTTTACTGCATTTTTGAACTGGAGTTTAGGCTTAATATTACATATGTGCAATGGAAGTTTATTCCAGTTGTTAGCTGGAGAGTAGCTGGAGAGGTTCTTGCCAATGTTAATCTTTGGCTTGTATATCGAAAGGAGATGTGCAAGCCAGTGGGGGAGAAAACTTTCACCCGCACTGGGAGATTTTTGTAATGCCATTAACTATCCATCAGTCCAAGACCACTAGTTATAAAGCATAACAATCAAGGCTCCTAAATATGGTCACTGGAATGAGGTTACGAAATGTCAGACGAGATCAGACAGGAGTCCCTGTGGACTATGATGTTTGCAGATGACATTGTGATCTGTTGTGAGAGTAGGGAACAGGTGGAGGAGACCCTGGAGAGGTGAAGATATGCTCTAGAGAGAAGAGGAATGAAGGTCAGCAGGACTAAGACAGAATATATGTGTGTGAATGAGAGGGAGGATAGAGGAATGGTGAGGAGGCAGGGAGTAGAGGTGGCGAAGGTGGATGAGTTTAAATACTTGGGATCAACAGTTCAGAGTAATGGTTAGTGTGGAAGAGAGGTACAGGCAGGATGGAGTGGGTGGAGAAGAGTGTAAGGAGCGATTTGTGACAGATGAGTACCAGTAAGAGTTAAAGGGAAGGTCTACAAGAGGGTAGTGAGACCAGCTATATTATATGGGTTGAAGACAGTGGCATTAAGGCAGGAGTCAGAACGTGACGTGGCAGAGTTGAAGTTGTTAAGATTTGCACTGGGTGTGATGAGGATGGATAGGATTAGGAATAAGTATATTAGAGGGTCAGCCCAGGTTGGAAAGTTTGGAGACAAAGTCAGAGAGGCAAGATTACGTTGGTTTGGACATATGCTGAGAAGGGATGCAGACTATATTGGAAAAAAGATGCTAAGGATTAAGCTGCCAGGTAACAGGAAAAGAGGAAGGCCTAAGATAAGTTTTATGGATCTGGTGAGAGAGGATATGCAGGTGGTTGGTGTGACAGAGCAAGATGCAGAGGACAGGAAGAAATGGAAACATTTGATCTGCTGTGGCGACCCCTAACGGAAGCAACCGAAAGAAGAATGAGGTCAATAATTTGCTAAGCAGAGCAAATGTCATAACATTTCCAAAAAAGAACATAATGGCTAAATAATCTCTTGCTGCTATGATATTTAATAACTGTTTGTTAAACATTTCAGATTTGGAAAGCACATCTCAGCTATAATCCCAACTGAGAATATTTCCCAATGCAATGCATATCTTAAGGATTTCAACACACCTTCCACTTTCTAAGAGTATCCATTCAGGATACAAGTAGGGAGGCTAAGACAGGACCTTGAGGGATGACTAGACTGAGCATGACAGAGGCAGATAACTACCTGCACCACCTCTGAAAACTGCAGGGCATGACATGGGCATATAACTACCTGTACCAACTCTAAAAGCTTCTGGGCATGGCAGAGACACATAACTACCTACATCAGATCTGGAAGCTGCTGAGCATGACAAATACAGATAAATACCTGCACCAACTCTAAAAGACCATTCAGTAAGATATGTTTGCATCCATTTAAGTGAGGTGGGTGAAAGCCTGAAGCATGTTAGCTTCTATAAAAGTTTGAGGTGCTACAATAAATCAGAAAAAAATGATGTCTAATATTGATGGAGATGGATCAAACAGCTTCACTCCCAAGTCCTTAGCATTTCCAATACCTATATTTCTATGCTGATTCAAGCACATCCTTAGTGATGTTTCAGGGGCACCTTTCTTGACAAGTGGAAGGCGTCTACAATAATATATTTCCTAAGAGGGGTGACCAGTGCTTCAGTCTTCTTAACATTCAATCTTTCTGCATCCCCTCTCTCAGAAATGCTTGAAAATGCTGTATATGCATAATGTTCACCTTATCTCAACCTGTTGGTCTTCTTCAATTGCCAGAAACACAGGGTCCAGGAAGGGGCCTAGCATGTTAACTGTCACATTCTGTCTCACAAACAACACCCTTCAAACATGGACAACAGAAAGCTCATTAGGATTGTGACACCCCTGTACTGGCCCAGTAATCAAGGAACCTCAATCCTCACCACTGGCAACAGCTAGGGGATGTACGCACTGGGAAGATTACAAGTACACACATTAAATTGCAATTTCTCTTAAGAGCACACAGAGATCCCAGTCAGTCTGGGGCTGGTTTCTCCTCTTTCTCCAGATCCCCTATGAGACTCCCCACTGGCACAGCTATAGGGTTGAGATCTTAGCTGAGTGGCCAAGCCAAAACCTCCAGCACCCTCTCTGACCAACCAGTGCTTCGTGTTCCTGCTCAAGTAGCTCACATACACACACACACACACACACACACACACACACACACACACACACACACACACACACACACACACACACACACACACACACACACACACACACACACACCTGGTAAAGGCTGGCACAGGTTCACTAGCTATGCACCCTTCTGCCCTGACTATAAGGTAGTTCCAGCTGTCACCAGACACTATTTATCAGCTACTTTAAGGCCCTTACCAAAGAGTGTCCAATCTTGCTGTGCAATGTTACTATTAATCCAAATGGTAGTCTGACCAAGAGCAAGGCTATTTAAGAGTGGCCTGTACAGTGTCACCAAATAGATATGCAAGTACTTTAAGAGCTTAAGTATGTCTCACAAATATCAGCCACAAAGATAGGTTTAAATATATTTAATAATAAATAATAAAAGAACAACACAATACTCAGTAAATCAACACAGTAACTTCAGAGTACAAAATCACAGAAAATATTTAAAACAACATTGCAGGGCAGTCTTAAATAAATAAATAAAACATCTAAGCTACACTTCACTATATTCCTGTCTGAATCTAAAAGAGTTACTATGCCCTAAAAACTGACTTATAGCAAGGCAAGTGCAGATGTAGTGATGAGTGGATGTTTCCAAGTCAAAGACAAAATACAAAAAGCACAGTCTCTCTGTCTCTCTCTCTCTCTCTCTCTCTCTCTCTCTGAGAAAGAGTTTTTAAATTAATATCAAATATTACTGTTGGGTTAGCTTGGATGACATCATTTTTTGTCACCTGACTTTCAGTTCCCAAGCTAAACTCCCTTTGTCAGAAACTAACAGCGTTTAAGATCTCATGTGAAAAATACATATCTCTCAGATGTCTGAAGACCCTGGAAGTCATAAAACAATAAAACACTTCTGCATCTCAAACATAGTAATTACTTCTCTTCCAAGACAATACAAAAACCTCTAGCTCTAGACATTGTGTCGGCTACTGAACTGAAACTTAGAGATTATTTTTATAGCACAATCATAAAAAAATTAATTTCAACTTATTTTCTTGAAGTTTTGAAAGTTAACCCTGTATGTTCTAGTTTCAACTGTTAAAACATATACATTTACACAATTACAATAGTTTATATACATTTATATTCTAACCCAGCAAGGCATGCTGTGGTCACATTTTAGCTCAGTACTTTGCACCTTTACACACACATCTGTATGAATCATATCAACATTCACAAATGACATAGAATTATTTACAAAATTCTAGATAGCTGGGCTGGCAGTATTTCCTTTTGTGACATTTCTTCCCCCCTGAAAACTCAAGCTAGTTTTTCAAGTGACCCTCAAGAAACATTGCTTCAGATGGTTGACTATCTGGAAATACCTCACCCCATTCCCTGTCTTGAGAGCCCATCTGCATTGGCATTGCTAACCCCACTGCAGTGCTGCACTGTCATATCATATGCCTGCAACCCTAGGCTCCACCTTAGTAACTTGGCATTTTGCTGGATGGCTTGATGTAGCCATGTTAAGGGATTGTGGTCTGTAACTAGTTAATTTCCTTCCATACAGATAAGGATGACGTTTCTGCAGTGCCCACACTATAGATAGACATTCCTTTTCTACAGCTGCATAGCATTCCTCTCTAGGTTGGAGCCTATGACTGAGATATACCACTGGGTGCTCTTCTCAGTCTGAGGAGATCTGGCTGAGTACAGCCCCCACCCCATGGTTTAAAGCATCCACCTGCACAACAAATTCTTGGCTGTAATCTGGAGTGGATAACACAGGGGATCCTCCCAAAGTTCCTTGAAGCTTCTGGAATGCTTGCTAATATGCTTGGGTCCACATTACCTTATCTGGCTTGTTTTTCCTTTTCAGGTCTGTGAGGTGAGCAGCTATGGAACTATAACTGGGGACAAACTTTCCGTAGTATCCTGCTGTCCCTAAGAATGCTCTTACCTGCTTTTTGGTGACGGGGCAGGCCATGCCTGAATGGCTTCCACTTTGGCAGGTTCTGGCCTGATCTTACTACTCCCCACTCTATGTCCCAGGTAGGAGACCTCTGCCATACCCAGCTGACACTTACTGGTCTTAATGGTCAACCCTGCTCTCTGTAGTCTGCCCAGCACCTCCCTGACCTTTATCCTGCTGTTGGGTTTCTGCCAGGTTCTCCTGGGCTAAGCCCATGAGCTCCTTGAGCCTTGTCCTGAAGTTTAGGACATATGCCACAATGGATTATTTGTGGGATTCACACTCACCCTCCCACTCATCTTGAATCAAATCTAGATGTCCCCTCACCCTATGCCCATACAGCAACTCAAAGGGTGAAAAACCTGTGGATTCCTTGGGCACCTCTCTGTAAGCAAACAACAGATGGGGAAATATTTGTCCCACTCCCTCTTAAACTGGTCTCCAAATGCCTGTAGTATTGTCTTGAGTTTAGAGTTTTACCTCTCAACAAGACCATTAGCCTGGGGATGGTAGGGTGTGGTCTTTAGGTACTTTACCCCATAGTGCTTCAACAGACAAGCCAGCAGGTCTGACGTAAAATTGGCACCTCTGTCAGTCAGTATTTCTTTTGGGAAACCGATCCTGCTGAAAACGTCTAAGAAAGCATTTGCCACTTTTTCTGCCTCAGTGGCAGACAGAGCCACTGCCTCGGGGTATCTGGTAGCATAATGTACTACAATGAGGATATACTTTTTTTCTGTGGAATGTGGGGTACTCAGAGGCCCCACAATATCCATAGCTACCCTCTGAAATGGATCCTCAATCACAGGCAAAAACATCAAAGGAGCTTCACCTTGTCTCCTGCCTTGCCTACCTTTTGGCACTGCTCACAGCTCCTGCAGTACCTTGTTACATCTTTGGAAATCCCAAGCCAGTATAAGTTCTGTATAATACATCTCTTTGTACATTTTATGCTAGAAGTGCCAGTTGGTAGGCTATGTGCACTACCAACTGCTGTATTCTCTCACCCGCTAGCCCTCCATCAGGGGTCCACTCTCTATACAGTAATGCTTTGTCCCAGTATACAGATTCCTCTTTCCCTTGAGAATCAGGTGCCTCATTGGCTACCTCCCTCAGGTCTTGTAATGTAGGGTCTGAGAGCTGAGCCTGTCTCAACTGTCTCTTTGTAACCCTTCCCAGCTCCCCTTCCACAGGAAGTCTGGCATCCTCTGACAGTGGTGCCTCACTGTCAGCCTGGGTACTACTACTCACCTCTGCCCTTGCAGTCACTCTGTCCAAAGGAACATCAGTACCCACAAGCAGCTGTGGCTCACCTTCAGTCTCACTACTACTGGGTAGCTCCCTCTCTGAAGTAACCACCTCACCAGTCCTGGCTGCAAGTGTGCGGTCTGTCTGGGTTTTCTCCCATGCTACAAGACCCACATGCTTGTCTCCAAGCCTGACTGCATGTAGCTGCATGCACACAGGTACTGCATTATCAAAATCATTCCCTATCAGGACAGCTGCAGGGATATTTTCAAACACATGTACTTGCTGGTTTCCTTTTCCACCATCCCAGTCAAGGTGAACCTTAGCCAAAGGTATTTGGAATAGGGTCCCTCTGACTGGAGTGGACTGCCCAAACAAGTAGTGCTCCTCTTTAACCATTGCAGACTTCACAATGGTTAGGTTAGAGGCTGTGTCTCTCATAGCAGTGGCCTCTTTCCCATCCACTAAGATAGGATATAACCTCTTGTGGTAGTTTGGTACCCTTGTTGTCTTGAGACAGCTTAGTGCTAGCATTTTGTCATTCCCACTTACTGGCTCTCCCACCTTTTGTTCCCCACCTTGCCTCTGTGGACATCTATATGCTGCATGGCCCCACTGGTTGCATTTAAAACATTTAACCCTTGCTCTTGGATGTGTACCTGGACTACTGGCTTCCCATGCTACTGATGAACTTTGTTGAGGCAGTCTGGGCTGCCCATCATGGGTGTCCTTAGACCCATGAACTGCACTGGGTGTCCCTTTCCTGTGCAGTAATGCCCTGCTTGCTAGGTATAGGTCTCCCTTCATCCCCAACTCATCTGCAGTAGTGCATTGTTTATCAGCTAACCAGATTCTCATGTCCTCAGGCAAAGTGCTAAGAGCTTGTTCCCTCACCAAAAGGTCTACCAGACCTTCAAAAATGGTGACCTGACATCCAATCACCCATCTATGAAAATAAGTGCTTAGTTCAGCAATAGATTTCATCTGCCTTACGTCTATGCTCACAAAGCTTTTTCCTGTAAGGTTCAGGTGTTAACTTAAAACAGTCTAACAAACATTTTTTGACTGTGTTATAATTTAAGCAATCAGTATCAGAGAATTTAAAAATAGCAGTTACAGCTTTACCATGGAGCACCCAGGAAATATTTGACTAGCTGGGTTCTAAATTAAGCCTCGACTTTCAGTCTCAATAAATCAATAGTGGTTCTGAGGCAGGCTTCAAGACATAGCTTGTTTGCTTCATATCACTTAATAGTTTGTAATCAGGAGATAATTTGTACACATATATCCCCAAACTAGAAGAGAAGTTTTAATTACGGCCTTAGTAATTGACTTGCTATCTAATAAGTTTACCTAGATTGCAGATTTAAATGAAAAAAAAAACAGTTCCACCATAACTGTAATAAATTTAGCACAGATTTCTTCTCTAAGCATAGCATAATATCTTTGTATGATGTTCACAACAGCTTACATGCTTTGCTTATCTGATAATTTGTGACTGATACATTTATACAATTAATATGCTGCAGACCTACTAAATGCTGCAGAGATTTCTGGCCAACTTCATCTCAAAGCTTATTAGTTCAAATGGATTGTGCACTGCTTAAAAAGTCAATACTGTATTTGCTTATGCAGGAGGCTCTTCTGACTGGATACACCACATAAATTGCCACACATTTGTTCAGTATTCAAGTGTGAACATTAATGTGTGATCTTCATGTGGGTTTAACACAGGTAATCAAGTTCAAAGTGCTCAAAAAACATTGGAAGATAGGTCATCTAGCACCTAGTAGCTCTTGTAGGCTGCTGCATGTGCTTGAACTCAAATATGAGTTTGGGCAAGCAGATGTGGGGAGGAAGAGAACATGGGTGTTAGGATTAGGGAGCAGGATGGAGTTAGATTAGAGAATGGAATTGTAGGTGTAAGGACTGGGAAGGGAGTTTTAGATTTAGGGAGTGTAAGGGTGTTTTAGCGTTAGGGAGCAATTGGAGAATTTAGATTTAGTGAGGGGGCTTAGAGTTCTGTGGTCAGACAGCAAGAAAAGAGCTTTAGGCATAGAGTTATAGCTCTGATAGGGCTACAGGATTTATGTAGTTTTAGGAGATCAAGTTAGTGGAAGTTTAAGCACTTTCCTATGTGAACAAGTAACTGTAAGCAAGAGTATTGTACTTGTAGTAGACCCAGCAACCTTCATTGGAACTTTAGAAAAGCAGTTTTAGAGTGAGACTTGACTTCTTATACCCCTTGACATCCCTAGTTACTTACATATACTAAATATGAGATCAGTATACCTTAGAGTAATGGGGCAAATTCTCTGAGATTAACAATTTGGGGAATAAAGTCAAATATGCGTACCAATCATTTCTTGTTTCCCTTGTGACTATCTGACGATTCATTCAGCTTGCTGAGGGCCACTACAGCCGAATACTACATGACACGCTACATAATATCCTTTGGCCTGTATAGTTCTGTTTTAGGTAACGTTGGTAAAACCTCAGAAACGTTTTTTTTTTTCAAGCCATTATAAATATTTCAGTCTAAACTTGTAGTTTCTAGCCTTAAAATCTAATGACCAATAACCAAAGTCTCACATTTGAATTGATCTGTAGTAAAATAAATAGCACCGACAAAATTTATTCTCTTTTTATAAGCTTACAGATTCTAAATTTCAGAAGACTAAAGATTCCTTGTATACTTACTAGAGAAAAAAAGTTAAAAGTCAATGACATTTTGACTTTTGAATTTCAATTTACTGTTTCACAGTTTTTTTAATTTCTTTAGTTTATATAGTCCCTTTTGCCGCTATACCATTCTGTCCTAATTAAAATCTTTAATTGCAAGCTCTTTTCAATCAACTAAAACATCATTCTCTTGCTTTTGTGAGATACAGTTCATAGTTCCAGAGTGTTGATGAAAAAGAATGCATAAATACCACAGAAGTCGGTCTTCGCTATAATTTCCCTTGGCAGTTTATGGGAGCTGCTTCTTTGTCACTTAAATATAAAATAATATTATGTGGTAAGACCTGTCACAGTAAACTAGTAAATGTTTTTTTTTTTAATTTTATTATTTGTCTGAAAAATCAGTTCTAACTCCAGGCCCTAATTGAACATTATTTTTGTGCATGAATCAGTGCTTTATTTTTGTAAATGTTCCATTTCCCTTACACAGTTGGTTTGGTTTCCCAAATGTTACTTACACAGGGAAAATTTGGTGCTATTCATAGAAGGCCTCCTTTCTTACATAGATGTTCTATGACAGGTAAAGTCATCTTGGTACATGGCAGTTGACCAGCAGCTAAAATCTTTTACATTTAAGATGATGGAAGTGGTCATTACATCATCTTAAATGTAAAAGATTTAAGATGATGGAAGTGGTCATTACATTACCAAGATCCAATACATTTTCAGCATCACCATCCCAAAGATTTTCGCAAGTTATGTGTCCAATGATGTAGAACTGACAGTTCTGGTGATTACTACAGTCAATGAGGCTGTGTTATAGTCACTGAAGCTACTCCTTGTCCAAGTTTAATAAGGAATAATTTGACTCTTGTGCTGTGTTCTTACACCAATGCTTTCAGTCTGAGAAATGCTCATCTGCAAGCTGTTAGATTCCCAGCACCTGTCATGATGGTTCTCAGCTTCTTTAATTCCATTAGCTAATTATATCATACTATGTATATGCTACAGACACACATTTGTGTGAGACGAGGTCTTAAAAGCTACTGTACCATGTACTACTTCTGCAGCTACATTTCATGGGCATGAACTGATGCAAAGCTACCACACACATAGCTTTCAGAAGCTTTAAAGTATGCAGGTGACAGTTAACATGAACGCCAGGGTGAACTAAGTCATGAATTCTGACTCTCACTATGATGCATCAGCTAAAGACAGAGATATGGCTTACATCCTTCAACATGAAGCTGCCAAGAATCATATCAAAGTAAATGCACTGTGATTTGTTGAGTTCTTTTTGCTAAAAGAACATTTGTCTTGGCTGTTTTATTAGGATAATTTTTATGTATGATTATACTTCAACTACAGTAAAAATATTAGCTATTGTGTATCATGTTGTAAGCATATTATTGTATAAAGTAACCAGCTGTAATATGAAGCTAAAATATCAGCTATCCTAAATGAATGTAGTCCTATTTTCTGGATAACACTTTACCCTGAACAGGCTGTAGATTAATATGTTCTTTCCCCACTGCTATTACTAAAAAATAACTTTACAGATGATGGTGAGAGCTTCTTCTTTCCTAGTAACGATGAGGTCATGATCTCCAGTCGCTCCGTGCTGCATCCCTTGGGGGTCTCATATGAATTACTTGCTGATAGTGCTCTATAGTAACGGTGTAGCTGAGCATAATCTTAGCAATGAAATGAGCATATTTTTTTCTGAAGCTCTGTCAGAAATGGAATAGCTTAGTATGTGTGCCATATATGTGATTTCTAGCTATTACATGTGTTGCTGTTGTGTTTGTCACTGTGTAAAGTTGTTTAAAAAATTAAATTTTCATTCTGATTATATCATGTTGTGATGTTATCCATCAACCATGTTGCATTGCTAATGCTATTTGCATATATATTTGAACCGGTTTATTAACTGTTAATATTAAAAAGAAGTTATGTACTCACTATAATGTTCCATCTGTGTTGTCAATCTTCATTCATTCTTGACCAGTGGGACTCAGTTCCGATTCTTGGAACTGGCTTGGCTGTTATGCAGCTCACTCTAGCCAAAACAAACTCTTGAGCTAAGACTCTACCCATAATGCCCCTCTCTCCATTACCTCAGATGAAATTTGCAGCCAAATAGTATGACAGAAAAAACATATATACAAAGGTGGAAGCCATGTGCAAGGTTAAAACTATAGGTTCCCAAAACAAGTATTTGATCCTCCAGGAAATCTGCAGGAGGTGGAAGGAGGTCGAGATATCAAGAATGAATGAAGATCAACAACATAGATGGAACGTTGGGGTGAGTACATAACTTCTTTAACTGATGTTGTCAATCTTCATTCATTCTTGACCAGTGGAACAGAGTCCCCAGCTACTTTAGGTCCTGGGTGGCCTTATGAAAGGATATTCCAGAGAATCATAGAACCAAAGGATGCTCTTCCCCTAGAGACCATATCCAATCTGTAATGAGTGATAAAGGTATGTGGAGTAATCCATGTCGTGGCTGCACATATTTCATCCACAGAAGCCTTGGAGTGCAAAACAGTTGACTTGGCTATTTATGTAGTGGAATGCACTCTCACAAGTGCAGATATCTTGTGGTTGTTATGATTATAAATGAAGGTAACACAATGTCTTAGCCATCTTGACAAGGTAACTTTTGAGACAGGTTTTCCTAGAGTTGGACCTGAAAAGGAAACAAATAATTGGTCCGATTTTCTAGACTTTTTAGTCCAGTTGAGGTAGAAATGCAATTGTCTGTGAAGATCCAGTAAATGCAATCAATATTCATCTTTATTGGAGAAATTTGGGAAGAAAATGCATAGTTTGATTTATATTATATTCTGAGACCACCTTAGGAAGAAAGGAAAGGTTGGTTCTTAATACAATCCTATCCCTATAAAAAAATCAGATATGGGGGTTTTTCACATAATGCTTGAAGCTCAGAAACTCTCCTGGCAGAAGTAATGGCCACTAGAAAAAGAGTTTTCCATGACAGAAATTTGAAATGGCAAGTCACTGCTGGTTCAAAGGGGAAAGTACTAAGGATTGCAAAACCAAGATCAGATCCCATGGAGCTATAGGGTCCTTCAAAGGGGCTTTAGATGTAAGGCACCTTCAAGAAAAACTTTGCATATTCAATGGGAAGTCAGAGAATGGTCATTGTAGCCATTATGGAAATTAGAAATGGCCACTAATTGAACCTTAATGGTGGAAACAGAAGCTCCTTGATCAAAAAGGGAAGCTAAAAATTCCAAGACTTTTTCAACAGGTGTTGAAAGGAGGTCTAGATTATTCTTATAGGCCCAAATTGAAAATCTCTTCCATTTGCTAAGATAGAGTTTCCTGGTGGACGGTTTATGAGAAGCCAGAAGAATTTTTCGTACTTGGGAAGCTATATTATTCTGCCTGGTGACTAATGGAAATGGAGGAACCAAGCTGTCAGCTTGAGACTGTAAAGGTCGGGGTGCACCAGTCCCTGCAGGAGAGACAGCAGGTCTGGAACTGGGTCCAGAATCCATGGATGGTAAACTGGTTAGGCCAAAGAAAGGGGAACCGGACTTGTCGGGGCCAAAAGGGTGCAATGAGGATTACTTTGTTTCTCAACCTTTGGGCTTTTTTCAATAAAAGAGGAATAAGGAGAATGGGAGGAAAGGCATAGAGAAGACAAGAGGGCCAATCAAGAAGGAGAGTGTCTCTTGGGGACTCCCCCTGAGGGGTGATTAGTGCAAAATAGCTGCTGCAATCGTTGTTCACTGGGAAAGCAAAGAGGTCACAGCAAGGCTGGCCCCATTGATGAAAATTTTCTATTGCCACTTTGGGACTGTGAGACCACTCATGAGGTAGGAGAATACATCTGCTCAGTTTATCTGCTATCATGTTGAAGATCCTCGGGATGTGTGTTGTAACTAGAAAGCATTTGGAAGATATTGCTGATTGCCATATTCTGAGAGCTTTCTAGCACAGGGGGGAAGATCTGGTTCCACCCTGTTTGGTGATGTACCAAACCACTGACATGTTGTTTGATTGAATTGAAACTGTCCCTGGAGGGAGGGCAGACTGAAAAGCTCACAGTGCTAAGAGTACTGCCCTAAATTCCAGGACATTGATGTGCAAATTGGCCTCTTGTGGAGACCAGGTGTCTTGGACTGTTCTTCCCCGATAATGCCCTCACCATCATATTGGGAGGCATCAATGGTCACTATGGCCTTGGGCTGAGAGGGAATAAAGGGATGGCCCAGAAGGATTTTTTCTGATTGCATCCACCAGGATAGATCCTTTTTTTCAGTGACTTGTTATTAGAATAGGATAAGTCACCAGATGTGTTAGAATGGACCACTCACAAGCTAAGAACTACTGAAGTAGCCTCATGTGAAATCTTGCCAGAGGTACTAGGGTAATGGTCGCTGCCATGGATCCAAAAGCTTGGAGGACAAGAAGAGTGTGAACTTTGTCTTTGGATATGATAAATTGTACTTGAGACCTTGTCTTTTGTAGTCTGTGAAGGAGAAGAGCTACACAAGAGATTGTACTGAGGCGAGCTCCTATGAACTCTAGGTCTTGTGTTGGAGTCAGCTGAGATTTTTCTTTGTTGACTGTGATGCCCAACAAATTGAAAAGGTGAATAATGAAATTTGTGGCTTGAAGCAGTAGATGCCTGGTGGGGGTGGTAAGGACCCAGTCGTCTAAGTAAGGAAACACCCGGAATCCGTGTAATCTCAAGTGAGCCGTAACTGCTGCCATGCATTTGGTGAACACCCTGGGGGCTATGGTGAGACCAAAGTGCAGCACTCTAAACTAGACATGACTGGCTCCTAGACAAAGGTGGAGAAACCTTCTGGACCATCTGTCCATTTTCATGTGGTAATACACATCTTGAATATCTATAGACCACATCCAATCATTTCTCTTTACAAAGGGAAGTATAAACTGAACTATGACCATCTGGAATTTTGTTTTCTGAACAAACTTGTTCAGAAGGCTAAGGTCTGATATTGGTCTTCAGTCCCCTGCATTTTTGGCACTAAAAAGAACCTTGAGTAAAATCCAGATCCTATATGGTGGGACTTCTTGGATAACCCATTTTTCTAGCAGCTTTTGAGTCTCCAAGGCTTTTTGGTCCCTCTGATTAGGTGGAACATCAGGGATTCTTCTTTGTGATCTTGGGAAAAGAATGAAGGGGATATGGTAACCTCTGGGAATGATCTTCTGCACCCAAGTATCGGAAATTATTTGTCGCCAGGCTGTTGAGTGCAGTGAAAGTCTTCCGCCAACTGCTTCCAGAGGTAAGCAGTCAGACCTCCTTAAAGGTAGGCACTGGTAGGATTGTCCAGAGAATGAGTCTCTGGAGCCCTGATTTCACAGGCCAACTCTGCCACAAGATCGGCATTATCCATTAGAGCTCACCCCTCTGCCTCGAGAGGAACTACCACCACATGTGTCATGAAAAGGCCCTTGGGACTTCTTGAACCACATCTTTCCACTTGTCTGATTCCTGGAGTAGGATCACTGAGGAGTAGAAAAATGAATGCCCACAGCAGAAAGGGTCTTTCTATCTGTTTCACATCTGGCTAGTATGTCTTTGACTTTGGGGATGAACAAGGATGATTCGTCAAAAGGACCATTGACAAAGGAAGACTTGAAAGGCTCTACAAACTCACACAAATGCATCCAGGTGTAACACCTTATGGCAGCACCTGAACCCACTGCTCTGGTCATCCCCTCAGCTACATGTGCAATGAACCTCATGGATGAGTTTGATGCAGACTCCAGGGTGGCAAGCTGAGAGGCAACTTTATCCCGCTCATTCTCAGATACTTCTCCAGTGAGGGTATCTGATAACTCTTTAATCAGATCCCTCTGGAGTCCAGTAAAATGTGTCATGAAATTCAAGGACCTTAGGGCGAAGGTCGATGAAGCATTGACCTGCTTTCCGAATCCATCCATCATCCTATACTCTCGATTAGTGGGGCGGACAGTGGGACTCATTGCTGAGTTCCATCTTGGTGGCACTCACCACCATCATGGCATTCACTTCTAAACCCTTTGCCCAATATTGGTGATCTTCAGGGGTTGATAAGAGTTTGCCTGGTCTCTAGAGAATTGGTTCTATGGAATCAGGGGCCTTCCACGCTCGCTGCTTGATTCATTAATGAGATCATCAGTGGGTAGGGTTACCCAGGAAGTAGATGGGTGAGCAACAAAGGTTTGCAAGTACATGGATTCCTCAGAAGTCAGATCTTTGGGTTTCCAGTCACCCCTTTGTTTAAGGGTCTCTAGGAAGTCTGCAAAGGAGACATCTTCAGGGGGTGACTGGGGGAAGCCTCCCCATCACCAAAGTCCATGTCTTCAGTGACAGATTCTTCCATAGAATCTAAGTGCTTCCTCTTGCATGTCTTCTTTTGGGGTGGTTCCTTAGTGGGAATCTCTGAAGAAGACTCTGAAGAAGAGGGGCACTGTACAGGGGAACTTGCAGCTTTGGTGCTCAATGTCCTGACATGGAGGAAGGCGGCAGCTCTGGACCAGAAGAACCTGACATATGACACTCTGATACAGAAGGGGTCAGCTGACAGCCCACAGAGGCTAATACCCTTTCCATAACCTGGAAGACAGGCCCCCCCAAAGAGGGATGGGAGCCCAGAATGAGAAAGACAACCTCAGAATCAAGGTCACACCCTGCTCTGAGGGACCACCATCTGAAGCAGGAACCAGGGAAGAGCTCACAACTGTCATGGCTCCCAGAGCTAAGGAATACTGTGAATAAAAAATAGGAGATGATCTGAAACCCTCAGAACCAACAGGCAAGCTACAGACCCAAGAATGTACTGATTCCAAGGGAAATGAAGATATCAGAGCAGTCCCTGGAACTGAAGAGGGAGTGCCTGTCAACAGCAGAACAGCTGGAACTGGGGAAATCAAAGTGGTAGGCTCTAAACCTCCTGAGCAGGTCAGAGGAGGAATATTTGGTGGAGTTCTGGGAGAAAATATCCCAACTTCAGAAGGGACAGAGATCTGAGAAGGGGAAGGAAGACCCCTGGCTGCCAAAAGCTGATCCACCAACCTCATAAAGTCTACCTCCAAAAGACTCCTGGAAGATCGAACAGACATCCCCAAAGAAGATTCTGGCCTTTCCAAAAAAGGACTGAGTAGTCAACCCATAAAAGGGTCAATGGAAGGGGAATATCTTGTCCTGGGAACATGCATTACTTCAGACTTTGGCACTAAAGGGGTAGGTAGAATCTGCTGTGGTGCAGATGCCAGCACTGACAGGGAAACTGCTGCCGATGTCGAGGTCGAAGCTCTCAGTGCTGTGAGAACAGTAGCTGGTGCTGAAGATTCTCATTCTGTTAATTTTGGAACCTTAGTCTTTGGTTTTGAGGAGACTGATGGAAGCAAGGACTTGTATGTCTTTGTCTCAGGTGCCATAGGGGAACTCAGCACTGAATGATTTCTCTTTTTGGAGTGATCAGATTTAGAGGAAGAAGGATCTGGCTTGGACAGCACATGTTCGAAGGAAGATTTTAGCATTCTTTTTAAAATCAACTTGTTACGTCTTTCTACCAAGGCCCTGGCAGATCAAACAGTCTTGATCCAAATGGGGTGCACCCAAACAATATGTGCATGAAATCTTTCACCCAAAGTCTTGGCACTGCTTAGAACCCGAAGTGCCCTTTTGCTTTTCCACCATTTTGAATTAAGAAAAAAAATTAGTCAACTGTCAAGGAATCATCCACACACACCAACGCACACACACACACACACACACACACACACACACACACACACACACACACACACACACACACACACACACACACACACACACACACACACACACACACACACACACACACACACACAGGACTGCAGTAAAGGATAGATGAAAATTCTACCAATGATGACTGACAGAAATACCAAGACTGGTAAGACAGAAAAGAAATTACCAGCACTGGTAATTAAGAGCTACCTTATAAGATAAAGAAGGAGAAGGGAAGGTTACCAACCATGGTAATGAAAATGCCGTGAGGTGTTAAGGGTAGAGAAGCACAGACACTCAAAAGGTATATACAAGAGAAATTAAAAAAAAAAAATAAATAAAAAATAAAAAAAAAATATATATATATATATATATATATATATATATATATATATATATATATATATATATATATATATATATATAAAACTATAAAGACTGAAAAAGACAGAAAGTTTTTGAAAAATCAATACATTTTTTGATTTAGCTGGAGAGTACTGGCTGACTCGTCTTCCTAAAAGAGCAGCAAATGAGATCTGAGGTAATGGAGAGAGGGGCATTCTGGGTAGAGTCTTAGCTGAAAAGTTTTTTTGGGCTGGCACAACCTGTATTATGGTTGAGCCAGTTCCAAGGATCGGAACCAAGTCCCACTGGTCAAGAATGAATGAAGATTGACAATATCAGATTATATATTTGCTATATATACATTATTCATAGTATATCAACTTGGAATATTAATTGCATATACTAATAATTTACAGTGTCTATTTTAATGTTATATTGACATTTCAACATAAATGTATGTGACACATGTTGAATAAAGACTAAGGGCCATATTCCTAATGTACTGCTGTCAGTGTAAGTGATTTATTTTGATGTAAGGTATAGCAATACACGTTTACAGTACGGGCCATATTTTAAAACTGCTCTCATTGTTTGTGGCTGCTTATACTGACAGCAAATCTTTTGGAAGTGGGTACATTTCATTGTTGCATAAGTTGATGTCATGTAACACTAGAGTGGCATAGCATGCTTGTTTTTGACATCTGCTGTTCACATTTTTGTTTTGCATGCATACAGAATGCTGATAGAGCAAAAAATGTACAAGTAACAAAAGAGGTATGTTCGATATACTCATTAAGATATATCATGTAATGTACCTGAATAACTGTGAAAACGTATGAAGGACGTGCTTACCCAGTCATGTCCTTCAATTTATAATATCAATATATAAATTTTAGAGCATTTAGAATTTTGTATACTCACTATATTGCATGTGATTATTAAACCTTTTTAGGTTTTCATAAAACAAATAAAAAAACCCTATGTGCCATATCTGCTGACTGTTACAGTGGCACTACAAATGTACTGGACTGTAATCTAACTTGGGTAAACATTACACATGTCCTTTTTTAATATGTTTTGATGTTGTTACTTGCATAATATATAATCTCTTTGCCATTATGTTGTTACACATCTGATATGCCAGTAATAATTTGATGTTGCTGTAAGGCTGACTCTGTAATGTGACACATGTCAATACAAATTGTGAAGCAGTAGGTAGTTGTGACATTAAAGGAAGACTTCCCATGTGTATTATGGCCAAACAGATATCAGTACTGTGTGAGGGACCTCCTTTCCAGGCCCTTCATATTGCTTCAATAACATTTATTGTGCATTGTGTAATCTCTAGTTTGTTATAAAACACATACTCATATGACGATTGACCGGTTTTGTTACATAATTGTCATAGCAACACAGTTTACAACGTCACATGACATACATGATGTCTGTTTAAATACACAAGCAAATAATATATATTTCAATGGGACTTAAGAGTGATTGCACTTTATTTCGGACAAGTTTAGCATATGAATGTGATGTGCATACACACAATTGTTTTTACATTATTGTAGACTGGATGTATGCCTCACTTCAAATAAGGCATTATAGTGTGGTAAAGTTAAACCATAATGTAACATCACACATATAATAGTTAAAAGATGTAGAATGTGTACATTATGTCAGAATTTTTTATATAATGTTTTGTTTGTTAATACCTATTAAATATGTATAATGTTGTTCCTGTGTTGATATGTGACAGAGTGTGAGACCAGTGCCACCATTGTTCACCCATTGAACAATAACGATGATGCACCCATCTACTGCCAAATGAGTCAGACTCTGATGACCAGGATGAGGAACCATGACAAGGACAATGACATTGATGAGAATGCATACCAGGATCTGTACATGCCATTGTTCCTGCAGATCAGCTTCAAAGATGTCCCCTACCACACCATGCTGAAGATCTTCAGCACCAGATCTGGAAAGCAGTGAATGGCATGTTCCAGACACAGATGAGGGACATGATGGAAAATTTTTTAAGGACATGGAGCAAGCTATGCGTGACTCCTTCTGGGAAGTTGCTAGGGAGATCTTTCCTGATGTTTGAACCCATCAGGTCATCACTCAGGGTCGTAACTATTGCATGCATTACCTATTTATGTAATGCTGCTACCATGATGTTTTCAATATTCCAGCTTTTATGGCATAGGCACAGATGTGCATACATCCCATATCACAGAAATAATGGAAATATGGTATCCTGGTCTGTCATCATCATCATCATCATCATCATCATCATCCACGTTGTGATCCCCATCCTGGTCCTTGGAGTTTGACTAGGCTTGCAGTGGTCTTGCATGCTGGTGGCACTGGTGTCCAGTCAGTGAAGTGGCATGGATCCCACACTCTGTCACATTTCAACACAGGAGCAAACTATTATAAATAGAAAATAAGTATTACCTTCAAAATGATACTATTACAAATACAAAAGAAGTATTACATTCAAAATAATAAATATCTCAAAATTCTGACTTAAATCAGAATCCCATTTATTGGCCAAGTATGCACACATACAAGGAATTTGACTCTGGTTTCAGTGACTCCCCAAGTATGAATTACATAAATGACATGCATACAACTATTAAGAACAAGACAAATGACATACATACAACTATTAAGAACAAGACAAACAACATGCATACAACTATTAAAAACAAGCCAAAAAATGTAAATATGCATATACGTATACATACAAGGTGCAAAGTGCAACTCATCGCAAGAAATACTGAAATAAACTATGAAAGAAACAAGTATTAACAATGCTCGGAGGCTTGGGAAAAAGAATACACCAGCCTAATAAACTGAGTTAACCATTTATGAATTTGATGATCTGTGGAAAAAATGTTCTTGTATCTGCTTGTTTTGGTGCGTATTAATCTATAATGCCTGGCTGATGGTAATAGTTCAAAAAGAAGGTGACCTGGATGTGAAGGATGATTTTCCCTGCACTTTTTATGACTCTTGAATAGTATAGGTCCTATAAGAAGGGCAAACTAGCATCAGTGATATTTTTGACAGACATGACTATTGGATGTAACTATTTATTTCATGATTAGACAGAGATTCAAACCACACTGTTAAGGATGAGTTGAGAACAGACTCAGTGAATGACTGTTGTATAGAATTGAATCAACAGTTCTTGTGGGAGGATGAACTTCCTCAGCTGTCGCCGAAAGTACATTCGCTGTTGTGCCTTTTTTAAGATGGACCCTATACTGGTCTCCCACTTCAAGTCCCAGGAAACTATAGATCCCAAAAACCTGAGAATTGAAAACTGACATAGCAGTATTAAATATAAAGAGGGGGGATAATATCAGAGTACCACTCCTAAAGTCCATTGTCATCTTCACAGTTTTAAGAGTGTTCAGCTCCAGATTATTCTGAGTACACCAAAGGGCCAGCTGCTGAACCTCCCTTCTGCATGCAGACTCATTACCATTCCTGATGAGCCAGATGATAGTTGTATTGTGTATTTAATAAGTTTTACAGAGTACATAATCAACATATTCTGTTATATATATGATGTTATACTATAATCTGACTTTATCCATCTATAATGCCTTATGTGAGATCAGGCATACATCCAATACAAAATAAATTACAAAATGGTGTGTAATATACACCACAGTCATGTGCCCAACATGTAATAAATAAAGCATAATAGCTAATAAGACATGCATAAAAATGTAGAAGCCCATTAATATATGTATGTATGACATATATATATATAAGCAGACATCATGTATATTGCCATATTTATATATTGTTTCGCAGGGGTCTATATTATATTCTCAAAAGCCTACAATGTCAAATCTGACACTGTCGACACGAAAATAGCAAAAGTGCAGAACTTCGAACGGGTAAACGGAAATCTCCGTAAGAGGAGATTTCCATTTACTTCAATGTAGGGCTACCTTGGAGTTGGTATATTTAAGTAGCAGGGGGTGTGGGGGGTGCAGTCCCCCACGTGGAGGGTGCAAGGGGGCTTGCCCCCCTGTCTACACCCTTTAGATTTTCTTTTTTTTTTAAATTTATTTTTCTGAACATTTGAAATGTTGAAATGTTAATGGTTCGATCATTAAAGGTCGACCTTTAGTGATTCAAACTATTAAATTTTCGATGTTCTAATATAGACCCTTTCACAGTATGTATTGACATGTCGCATAACCCAATCAACCTCACAGGCAGAAATCTGCAAAAAACAATAATTACTGTAATATTTGATGTGCACCAACATAACTGTAAAACCCGCGGTAGTGGTGCTGCAGTAGCGTTTTCGCCACACAGCAAGACGTTGTCCCGTTCGTTCTGTGTGGAGGCATGTGTGAATGGGCATGCCTTCATTGAAGGTTGTGCGTCAGGGCTGGTAACTCGGCACATAAAAATCCACTACCAAACATTAGCGGCCCAGGATAAGCCGAAACACACAACAACAACAACAACACAACAACAATTATAACTGTAAAGAGGTATAGAATATGCAAGTAATAACATCACAACATATTAAACAGGCTCCAGCTTTCAGTAAACTCTGTGTAGGAAAAGCGTTATTCCTACACAGAGTGAATGGTGTCCATGTCCACATTGCCCTCTCTGCAGAGTGCCTTACATATTAATGAAGGCACGCTACTGAGAGTGAACCATTGACACAGATACTAAATGAGTGCTAGGGGGTGTGTTACAGTGCCAGCCAATCTGTAACACACCCCTTGCACTGAAAAAGTGCCATACGGCACTTTACAAAATAAAACAGTGTCTGTGGATACTGATATACTTAATGGCAAGTGAAATAAATGCAGGAGGTGTGTGACAGGTACTGTTACACACCCCCTGCATTGTGAAAGTGCCATACAGCACTTTATATTAGATAACAGTGTCTGCGGACACTGAAATTAAGAATGACAAGTGAAAACAATGCAGAGAGTGTGTGACAGGTACAGGTCACACAATCACCTGCATTGTGAAAGTGCCATACAGCACTTTACATTAGAAAACAGTCCCCGGGATTCATGAAGCTTGCGCCAGGCGCCGGAGTAGTGTCGGCAATCTATCGCCAAATATGGCCGTCGAGCAATTCAGGTACGAGCTATTCCCATGTGCACTACCAGTGTACACCAGAGCTGCGCAGCCCCTGGTGCATGTATGCTAATTACCCCATGAGCAGCAGTGTAGCATGCAAATGAAGGTATATAGCAATTCATGAAGTGGTGCAGGCGTAGCGTAAGCATGAAGAAATGTAAACCAAAAAAATGGTTTATATTTTTTCAAACATAAAATCGGAGCCATGAAAGCGGACCAAACTTACATATTATAATGTTAATATATGCCAATGGCTAAATATATAGCCAATGGCATAAAAACATGCACAACACATAACAAATAACATTTAATGTCATGGCCACACTAACGCAAAGTAAAATCGCAGTGCATCGGTGCACAAATGGGATCACAATGAAAATATATTTAGATGTCATAAAACTGCAATGTAACACAATTCATGAATTCCCCATAATAGTCAATGGCACGCATGCTACACCACAACCATGGCGCAAGGGTTGCTAAGGGTCTGTGACAGTGTTCTGCATGGTAACTAGGAATTAGTAGTCAATGCCATGCAAATGAGTCAAGCAATACTGAATCTCAAACTCCTCGCCGGCGTAAGGATGTACCACAAAGCATAGCGGTACAACACCGAGGTGTGGCCTGGAGGTAAACATGACATCAAGAGAGAGGTGCGCCACCGTAGCTATAAGCACATTGGAGCATTGCTAATCCAGCTTGCCTGTTGCTAAGCAAAGCTGCAGGATAGGGGTGTGGAAGTAGCCATAGCTTTGCTTAGCTGAGAGCATACAAGGTAACCGAAAGTGCATGTGAACGTGGGTGAAAACACGCTTGAAACCCGGTAAACGGCTGTGCGCAGCGTGCACCATAGCTGAAACAGGAAGGATACAGGAAGACAATAAGGAAATGTTGCAGCATGGTAATTGGAGTACAAATGAGTAATTAACACCTTGGAACTCACAGTTGGCCATTGACAACAGCTAACAAGGCTGCTAGCAACTGCCTGCAGAACAGGAAAGGGGAGGTGCCGTACTGCAAAGAAAAGAGAACTGTCACAGCAGAACAAAGCAAACTTGCAGTAGATCAGCTACATAATACATTTTGCAACACAATCCTGGGTTGTGAAAGTACAAAACAAGAAAGCAGGGAGCTGGATGCATGCCTGACAATGGGAGGGGAATCGGGTTGAAAAATGAAGTAAAGGGCAATAGATAAATCATGGCAGCCAAGTGTAAATCAACACCAAAGGCCCCACAATAGCAGTACCTGCTGTAAAACCCATAATTAAGATACCCTGCAGCTGGAATTGCACATACACACCCAATTACACCAGCATCATCCATTGCACAATAGTATAAGGTGTGAAAGCCTCACACACACACTTGTGTATTCCCAGACACTCTGCACCATTGGTATATACAGACGGGGAACTTTTAATATGTACATGTTAGGGGCTGCCATAGCTTTGATTCATCAGCATGTGTTGGAGACTGACAGTGGTGTGGAGAATGATGCTGACAACCATCTCAGGCACCAGAGGAGGAGAAGAGTGTTCAGACCCAGGGTAACCTATCAGGGGCTACATGATCTGGAGATAGTAGAGCATTACAGGGTGGACAGGGACACCATACAGCAACTTGTTGAGCTGTGCCGGCCACACCTCAGAGCCAGAAGTAACAGAGGGGAACCCATCCCAGTGGACATGAAGGTATGTGTAAGCTTGAGAATACTAGCCACAGGTACCTTTCAAAGGCCAACTGAGGATATCATGGGGATCTCACAGGCATCAGCATCCAGAGTACTCCACCATTTTCTGGATGCCATGTTACCACATGCCAATGAGCACATATACTTCCCCTGAACCCAGGAGGAGTTGGCCAGCAATATGCGTCTCTTCGACCGTGTGGCAGACCACCTGGAGGTACTGGGTGCAATAGACTGCATGCACATACACATCAAGACACCACCCGGTGAGCAGGGTAGGCACTACATAAACTGCAAGGGATACCCCTCCATCAACTGCCAGGTCATGTGCAATGCCCAGGGCATTATCATGGATGTGTGTGCTGGCAGCCCTGGAAGCTATCACAACTCCCACATCTGGCATGCCTCACAGTTGTATCAGGTATTTGCCAGGGGGGACATCCCATATGGCCACCTGGTGGGGGATGCTGGCTATACACTGGAGCCATGGATAATGACTCCCATCAGAAATGCACACACAGCCACGCAAGAATGCCATAATGAGGCACACGCAGAAACCAGAATCATCATAGAGCATGTGTTTGGGATGCTGAAATCACGGTTCCGTTGCTTGGACATATCTGGTGGAGCCTTGCAGTACTCTCCAGGCATGTGTGCCCACATCTTCATAGTATGTGCCATGCTACACAATATGATCCTGCGGAAACAGCTGCAGCAGGGACAGAATGGTGAAGGGCCTCACAGCCCACCACCATTGCCAAGGGCCCCATAGGCACAGAGGGACTAAGACCACAAACACCCTGTGCCAGCCCCAGTAGCCAGACAGAGGCATGCCCAGTATGCCCATGCCTTGGCAAAGAGGGAATGTATAGCACACACACTGACAGTGTAGGCACTTATGGACTGACACCCTTCTCCACCTGCACATGCAGCAAACATGGATGGCACACACACACGACCACCTGTAAATTGTCATGTATAAGTGGTCTACTGTGTGCATCCTACATAGGTAGCCCTCAACTATTGTACACACAACTACCATTGGCACAAGGTAAGTCAAAACCCGAACAGTAAATTAAGCTATCAGCATGTGTCCATACTGTATGTATAGGTTCATAGATACATAGGTAGGTACATGCCTAACTGCCTGAGGCCACTCATAAGCATAGCCAAAAAGTGTCTGCTGTTGCCATCCCATTGATTAACTAACTGTCTCTCTGTGGAGCAGAGCCAAATGCGGGATCCCTGAGGTGTATCCACTTTCCCCACCCACTCTGCAAGTATTCCCTGAAGTGTTAGTGAGGGGTTTCGTATAATGTAATCAGGGATGTAGTTCCAAATAATGGGGAGTACCCATGACAGGAATCTTCTCAGATGATTTACATGTTACACAGAATACCTTAACCACAGCTTGCATATATAGGTAGTATTCCACAGAATAATAAACATTTGGAACACACAACTGCTGAAATGTGCATTAATCATCCTTGCACTACCAGTGCCTGCTCTGAGAGGTACAATTACCACTGCCAGGATTAGAACACGCAACCATGTACACAGTCTTCACAATAACCTACCACTAAGCTACCTGACATGTACCAATGGCAGTTGTGTATACTGACAGGTTAAAACACAAAAGGTAGGAATGAGTGGAAATAGGACAAACCAGCATGTAACCAATGAAATGTGTATATATATATATATATATATATATATATATATATATATATATATATAGAGAGAGAGAGAGAGAGAGAGACAGCGTGGGAGAGAGACAGATATATGTCAATATATGGGGATATACATATATATGTAGATATATAGATAGGTTAACAACATCTACATAACCATGGAGGTACATATAAATGGGATAACTACCACATACCGACTGCTTGACATACCGACGCACGTAATCTCGAGGCTTAAAGTCCAAAAAATCACAGTACCGAAACACCAGAAGTGCAAGGTTTAAAATCCCAATGTTAAGGGACATTTAGTCAGTGCTTCTGGTGTTGCAGTTCAGGTAGGTTACTGTGTGTAAGTGTGTTTCTGAGGTCTGTAGTGTGTGTAAGTGTGTGTTCTAAGTGTGGTGTGTGTTTCTGGGGGACTGTAATGTGTGGGTTTGCTTTGTGCATCTGTTTGTGCGATCTAGGAGGTAGAATATTAAAGTAGGGGGGTGTGGGAGGCACAGACACCCACATGCGGGGTGTAGGGGGGCTTGCCCATCTGCTCATATGTAGTGTAGGATGGTTTGTTTGGATGTGGTGGGTAGCAGTGTGTCTGTCTGTGCATGGGTGTGTGTGTTCCATGTTTGTGTTACTTTTACAAGTTACTGTCGCTGTCAGTAACGTGGGGTATGGGAGTCTAGGCCTGGTTCTGTGGGTGTCAGAATTGTGTGGTTTCAGGATTCCGTAGGTATCCCGTATATAGCGGTTGAAGTGTTCATATATGAGTATAACATGGACCATAGCAATCACACATTTGGCCACGACCAAACTTTATGAACAAAGGATATGGAGAGTATATGCCTATATACTATTACAAATATGTGCTATGGACATGAGCCAATGATAGGGTTACCATCTGTCCCACTTTGCGAGGGACAGTCCCTCTTTTGGCGGTTGTGTCCTGACCAAATATATTAAACGTGGTAAATGTCCTGAGATTGTAGGACATAATTATATCCCAAATGTAATGTAATAGTTGCATACAATAGTTCTTTCTGTATCTAAAATACCTACATGTTACAAGAAACAGGATAAACAACTAAACTGCTACAAGAATAAGCTTATATTTAGGCAAGAAAGGAAAGTTCTATCCCTTGCACTGAACATGGGTTTATGTCGGCCTGTAAAATCTGATGTGTGTCCCAAAAATGTCCCACTATGACCATTTGAAAAGGTGGCAACCCTAGCCAAAGAGGGTCAGTCACCAACAAAACTTCAATGACTGAAAATACCTATAACAGAAATACACAGCTTTCATGTAGCAACACTTTATTATATTCCGATGTATTGCCGAAAGGATTCAAGGACTAACATCACCTGCATGCTATACAGGAACCAATTAACAATGCCTTAATGAATCAGCCTGCAATTACCATAGTTTTAGTCCACTGAAGGATAGGTGTTCAAATAGGGAAGGAACCCTCAAGCACATATCGATTATGTATAAAAGCAGTTCCTACACACCTGCATCTGCTATGTACACCCACCAACATCACCCACACACCCAAACAAATTACAATACAAACTGTAATAACATCACAAATCATTCACTCACTGTACAACATCTGCAGAAGCCTTAACATACCTTGTCAGAGACACACTAACATGGCCCTATGTGAAATAGTTGCTGTTATACAATGGAACAGCTGCTGATGTTACAGGGTTTGTTTGCACTATTCCCGTTTCAGAGGGTTGTGTGTACACCGGAAAGTGTTACCAATTACTGATTAACAGCTCAATATGATACACATGTACACCAAACCAAGGATGTCTGGTGAGCACACTGTAAACCCTCTAACAGTTCATGCATAGCCATACAGCCTTGAGCTACCCAAACATCCTTGCCAGACTGAAACATCTGCAGAAGTATCAGGTACAAACAAACCCTGCATAAGCAGCAATGTTCTGAAATATAACAGCTGTACTCACATGTAGAACAACATCTTCTAGCCATCACATACACTCCACGGGAGTCATGAAACTAATATATCTCTGTCTGTCTCCATATAGCTGTTGAAATGCATCACAAACAACACATCCAGGCCGTCTTCCTCAAAAGTAAGGCAAACGGACAATGCCCAAGTGGAGTGCTCAATTATACACCACTGTTGCCATGGTATTGGCTAATGGAGTAGTTGCACAGCTGATGTGCATCTAATTAACTACTTTGGAACATCATTTATTGGTCAGGATAGCACATGTTACCGATATTTAACAAGAAAAGGATGGCTTATCACACATTCAAACCATCTGTATATACCAGCAGAACATTACAAAGAAGATTGAAACACAAACTGAAAAGGATTGAATTAACAGTCAATGACACCTCGGGTTACTAATAAGGTATGTAGAACACTCAGTATGTCTGTGTATGTAGTACCTGTCCTGTAATATTTAAAGTGCACACAATCCATATAGTGGAAACAGTTATCTTGCGGTAATGTATAGTTGAGCATAATAACACTTGTAGTATTTATGTGTGTACAGCTGTGGGTCACAAGGCAAACACCGTATACAGCACAAGGGATGCTATATAAGGGCTTTGAACCCAAATATTCCTCACCAGCCGCTGTCAGTGGCAGGGCTAGTCCAACAAGTATGTGCTATAACAGGGGATAGTAAATGCTGATATATTGTAATAGTAGGCATATGTATGGGTGTATTACTGAGAATAACATGTCGAATGTTGACCCACTGTGCAATTATGATTTGCATTGTGGGATATTGTGTCAATATCCATGCACATAAGACATGTAATAAATGCAAAGGTAGGTACTAGGCTGTCTGCCCAAGAGTATTTATAAGCCTAGCTAGAGTGTGTTGGCTTTTGCCACCCCCTTAGGTTAGTTCCCTGTGCCTCTGAACGGCAGAGCCATTAGTTCCCTGTGCCTCTGTCCAGCAGAGCCACTGCAGTGATCCCCGGGGTACATGTCTGTCTCCCATCCCCCCCGTCAATGTTTCCCCTGAAGAGTGCTAGTGAGGGACCCTGCCTGATATACATTGGAATCATGTTCCAAAGCATGGGGAGTCTCCGGGTCAGGAATCTATCCGCCCAGCACATCCTAGTCATCGTTGTGGTTAGGTGTATATCCCTAGAGCATGTGGCTCTCAGGAGCTTCTGTTTAGGTGGAGCATATCCAGCAATACAGGGTTGGACATGGGCCTTGTATGCCAAGCAGAGATCACCTGTGAGTATGCGGTATGCAACCGAGTACAGCTGGAGTTTCTTAGGTTGGGCTGCATAGGTCATCTGTTTGAGGTCAGTAATCCTCTTAGTGTGGTAATGCTGTGGTCTTCCAAGCCGTTGCAGTTGTCTTGTAAGGTACATCCCAAATGGGGTGTTGTATCCTATAATGGGTCTAATAAGTCATGAGTAGAGAGGCACAATGTCCTCCTTTGTTCTGGATGCGAACCCATTAGAGATTAGGGGGGCCACGTAGAAGGATATTCTAACCAGCTTGTCATTATGGGTATCGAAGGGGAGATTGCTATCTACTGGGGTTCCCAGATCCCTTATTATATTTTCTGTATGTAGGGGACTAGCACCTATGTGGTAGTCTGCGGGTAATTAGTTATATCCAAAGGGGATGACTATGCACTTTTTGGCATTCAGCTTGAGGCCATGATATTGACACCAGGTATCCGTCTCAGTGCGACCCTTCCTGAGGGTGTCTGTATCAGCTGGGGAAGCTATTATGGCCTCTAGTTTGTAGTCATCTGCAAACTTTTTCAGCCAAAGCCCTCCTGTGCTTGCCTGTACATCAGAGAATTATATACTGAACATGAGGGGTCCTAGGACTGAGCCTTGGGGGATGCCACTTGTAACTGGTATACAGTCGGACCTAGGGTATGCAACTCCCACTGTGTGGATTCTGTCTGAGCCACTTTGCAAACCATCACATGACATAGGGGTTAATGTTCAGGTGGATGGGTATGTCGATAATACCAGAATGGGGAATGGTGCTGAAAGCCTTTGAGAGATGAAGGTAGGCTGTGTGGACCTCCTTACCCTCATCTAATGCCTTGGTAACTGTCTCTAAGAAGTCAACCAGGTTTAGGAGGCATGGCCTGCCCTTAACAAAGCCAAACTGGGAGGGGTCAAAGGTTTGGAGGTACCCATTGTCTCTGTGACTGAGATCCATGATAATGTGCTCCATAGCCTTGCAGACCAGGCTAGTCAGGCCTATAGGGCAATAGGTCCTGTGGTCCATTGTGGCAACACCTTTGTGGAGTGGGATAACTGCTACTGTGCACCATTCAGGGGGCACAAAGCCCGATGCGAGGCTATTATTGAACATGGTGCATAGGTTGGGAGCCAGTACGTTCTGAAGTTCATGTAAAACGCAGCCTGGGATGCTGTCCGGCCCCATGGATGCTGTGATATTGGCTTTAGAGTGTGCAGCTTTTACCTGCATAGTTGTGATTACAGGGACTCTGCACTCTTCCTGTATAGATATGGGCCCTTTAGGGGGTGAGAGGGGGGGGAAGGTAGCACTGAACCTATCTGCCAGGATGTTGGCAATATCAGTTGGTTCTGTAATGTTCATGCCTTTGTGCTGTAACTCAGAGCAGATCTGGGTGTTGACATCGAGATATCTGACATAGCTATAGAATACTTTGTGGTTGTTGTTGGAATTAGTGGCAGTTTTGTTACTGTAGCTAGCTTTGGAGGATCTTATAAGGGATCTCACCTTCTTACTGTGGCTGACCAGGGAGCTCCTCCACGCATGGGATTGTACTCTCTTTTGCAACAGTGTCTTCTTTCTGTTGTACAGTTTGTTTATGGCAGGGGACCACCAGATTGGCTTCCTTAATTAAGAGTATAGCATCTTGGTTCTGTTTGGGATAGCACGATCCATGCACTCGTGTAAGTGCTTATAGAGTGCATTTGTGTAGGATTCAGCAGTTGTAACAGTATTGTCCATCTGCATGGGTGTCATGAAGTTCACCACATCTGTCTTAAGAAGCATGAAGTTGGCTTTGTAGACATATTATACTGTGGTTCCCTTAATGGGGGATGTGGTTGGGATGTGGATCAAGGGTGTTCAGCCTATGGTCAGATCGGACCAACGTGGAGTTGACTTCAGGTGTGGAACACCAGTCACTCATGTTGGTAATGCCTAGGTCTAGGATATTGTTGCCCCTGGTGGGTGTGCGGATAAGTTGATCCAGGGCATTGGTGTATATGAATTCCAGAAAGCATCGAGTTAATGAGTTGGTACATGAGTATTTTTCTCAGTTAATGGTGGGGTAGATTCAGTGAGACTATGTGATGAGTGTGGTGTGGTGCGAATGTTTACCTTCTCCACGTGACTGTCAGGGTCAGGCTTTCTTGGAGAGAGCTTTACCTCCAGTTTGACTAGATAAGTGCATCTCTCACAGGTTGTAGTGTTGGGTGGTAGGCGGAGAGGGTTGTCTGTGTACATGAGGCAATGTCTACATTACCTCAAGATGTCCAGATTCATCAGACAGACAGGAGAGAACACTGGCAGCTGACCCTTGGACATGCCTGAATATAAAACTAATTTTCCCTAGATAAGTGACGAAAGCGAGTACAAGAGCTATTTTACTCTAAGCAAGTGAGAAGTATGTACAAAACCTGTTTACCTCTAGGTAATGAGGAAGAATGAGTGCTATAGTAATTAACAGCTTAGGTAGTGCTTACAAGTTCTGAACAAATGTTGAGCATGAATAAGCAATCCAGATAGGGTCTTGGATAAGATAAACACACTGCCCCCCCAACAGGTATACAATCATATATCCATGTACACCACAGAGCCCCTGTACCCACAACTATGCAGGTACAAGCTGCACTCAGGCTGCATGGGACCTTTCCACATCCCAGGTTGTATCATACACATATGGCAAAACAAGTAGCTCTCCACTTACACATCATGTAAAACATAGCTTCATGTCAGACTGTGTACACACTGAATGGTGCACACCAACAGGTATCACAACCCACAAAGAGGGAGACACCAATGATAATGGGAAGTACTGCACTACTACCCTGCTGAGTCTGGTCTGAAAGGCCATGAACCTTGATCAAATTATTTGATGTCAGCAGTACAGATGTAGATGAAGTAAGGTTGATTTCACACTGCATATCATAACCTTGCCAGGTCATAGGACATCATCACCCATACTGTGTTCCACCTACACTCAGTATACTAGATGTACATTCCTATGTCAGAGGAGTGTTTTGCAACAAGACTGCTGGCAGAACCAACACTACAAAAGGTGTCTGAGTAATACATGCATATCACACCAGTGCCAGCTACAGTAAGACAGGGTTAATTAATTGTATTCCCCCTCATTGCAGTCCATACCACACAGGCTAACAGAAGGCATCTGCCTATTGAAGTATGCGAATGACTATGACCTAGGAGCAATAGCCGACTCAGAGTGTTGTGGACAACATACAGAGGGGGCTTTGTGGGTGAGGTGTGTGACATATGGCCACAATCTGGCAGCTACATATTACATTGTCACCCCTATGTTAATAACCCTGTACCCATGAACTACCACCTATGCAGCGGTCAACATAATGGACACTGTGTGTAAGGGATGCAGCTGGGCAGTTGTCTTTCCTGTGATAGCTACGTCACCACACCTGTCAGGTAGTCGTATATGACAACCCTAATCATACTAGAACCAATACAAAAACTATGCTGGTAAAAACATGAAAGGCAGCCCAGAAAGTCCGTAGAAACAATTTATTGAAAAGTACAATAATCTTAAGCGCTTTTCGTACACACAATGTACGAACTTCTTCAGAACTTCTGTTTTTACAACCCTAATCATGACAGGGTGCCATCCATGAATATAGAGATCATTGTCCAGCCATACACAACACTGAAGTGACCCATATCAGATCACATATTTCCTTTAAGGGGTATTGGCCATGTTCATATGGCCTACACCAGCCTTCCCATTCCCCATCTCCACTATGTAGCATGATGCATACCCTGAATAAAACCATGTCCAACCCAGTGATGTTGGACATGCTACATGTACACATCCTGATCTCAAACACATAATTCATGGACATCCAGCTTCCTAGTACTAGGATCACCACATGCTGGACAGATCCTTGTCCCATACACTTTACATAGTCCTGCAATACTATGCATTCCTGTCCAGCAAAGTTGCACATTGCCCCCCTCTCAGACATGGTGTGATGACCGCATGGTAAATGTATCATTAACCCTGTGGATCAGTTATGTGGCACTGCTCCTCCTGGCCCCAGAGACCCGCCTGTCAGCTACAGCCAGATAACCTTTCATCCCAGATTCATACATGGCCCAGGGCATATAGCCTACTAGTTGACTTTGACTGTAGATGCTATAGTTGATATATACTATTTGGCTAGCCAGTGTCCCATGTGTATCACATGTGTAACACATGTGATACATGGCAGGATGTTGAATTGCTGTACAGTGCCATGTAGATGTATATGGCAGAACACATACATGTATAACCTTCCATGAACAAGTCTGCAGGGTCACAGGTCATGCCCATTAAGGCAGTGTAAGTCTTTATATGTGACATATACACAGCATCAAGGTCGACTGCATTAATGTGGACACATCCAGCCATGTGCTGATAGGTAGGAACACCAGTACAGGCAAACAGACATGCCCACATCAAGACAGCATCCACATGGAGTATGAGCAATGTAATCAGATGACACACACACACGCATATGGTGATAATATCCACACACCATTGAGTGTCACATGTGTGTGACACAAACATGTCAGTGGTGTCAGTGTCATGTAGATTTGCAAAGACAACTATTTAATTGTAATAAATGTGATACACATGTAAGTTCAGCTGTAGCTCTGTATGTCTCTGTGAGTTACTGTGACCTGTCTCCATCATTATGTCTTCCAGGTATGCTACGTGCAAGGCTACCCCCTTATACCTGCTTGGAGGATGAGACCCTCATCCCATACCTACATGACAATCATGATATCCTGTTCAGCCATGTGCCACAGGATGCAGAGCAGTGGGATGCCCTGTGGATGGATCTTCGCAGGAGGGTTAATGATGTGGGTGGCCACAACCGCACATACCAGCAGGTGCACAGACACTGTACAGACCGCATTAGATGGGAGAAACAGCGTGCAAATGCAATCATCATGGAACAAGGTGCAACAGGTGGTGGACCACCAACCCAGCCCCCACTCACAAGTTCCGAGGAGCTACTGGCCAACCTGGGGACACCTGCAGAACAACATCCACAGGCCTTAGCCGATATTGTGGAGGTGGGTGTCTCTCAACCACCGAGCCTGGAGTTGCTTGGTAAGTCACTACTGTGCCTATAACAACTATATTCCATATAGTTGCATGCGTCACTGTACAATATGTAATGTAACATCATATGCAAGGCATGTATACACACATGCCGCATACTATAGTATGCTACTCTGTGTATGCACACATGTGCATACACCATAGTATAGTCTAACGTACTGGTGCATGTGTTAACATGCACATTGCACCCTGTAGCTATCATACAGGCATGGATAATGCTCATACTGCTGTGTTACTCCTATTTAGGTACCTCTGGCATTCCGCTGTGACAGCAGCCTGTTGCAGGTGAGACTGTTATTATTTATCAGGCATCATAATGCACAGATCTATCTGCCATGTAGCCATTTACTGCATGTACACATAATGTATGGTCCTGTCGCAATATACAGTTTCGGGCCTGCAATGCATCACAATGGCTACCCATGTGCAACACTTGCAAACTATGTGAATCACCGACATGAATCCTCACAAACTGTCTTTGCCAGATGTGCGGACAGCTGTGCATACAATGGTGGAGGTGCTGTTCATTGTAGGGACATGTACTACAGATCAGAACTACACATGTGGGGAATACAAACAGTACTACACAGTGAGCTGGCGTATGGCCAGCCCACAGGATTCACTGGTGTGGATCATAGCCCTGCTATGAATGTCACACAATGTGATGTGCTATCTTGACATGTCAATGACATCTAGTGGCCTGGCTGCAACACTGCATAACTATCCTGAAAAACATATCCCACATACCAAACAAACCACCCTTTGTCTGCATAACCCTGTCGTCAGTGGAGCATATGACATCTATGGGTGTATGTCATATGGGAAAACACAGACATGTGAAACAGATGCCCATCACAATAATTTGACCAACACATGTACACACATGGCTATGGAGGATGGCCAGAGACATGAAGCAACACACAGTAGACGTGATGTGCTTGTGTGTACACCCTGTCGTACAATGGCTACACATGGTCCAACTATGGCCTTTGTGTAATGGTTATATTGCAGATGTGGAACACTAGACATCCTATAGGCCTGTGCACATCTTGTGTAGGCGTGACATCAATCCACCACATAAGATGAGTTGAACATCTTGAGTGTGTCACGACATGACAGCAGTCACCTGTACAGTATCCATATCAGCCCACAGATACAGTACATTCCCCTTGCTGGTGTCAGACATCAATGTCATACTTGCTCCTCGTGTGTGTGTGTGTGTGTGTGTGTGTGTGTGTGTGTGTGTGTGTGTGTGTGTGTGTGTGTGTGTGTGTGTGGTACACAGATGTCATGTGGGACATGGTGTACCGACGTGTTCGCCATGTTTGGCCATAGTTGCCAGGCAGCAGCAATATGGTTGCAGATGTGTAGGGATGTCATCCGTATACCCTTCAGTGACCCATGTCACATATTCCACATCATGATTTAGTGTGTATACACCTCAGTGACATGGGTCACATTCCACATATATATGCATTGTATCTGAACACAGTCATGGCTATGAACTGTGTCTGTAACTCACACTGTATAGCAATAGAGATGCCTCATGATTCCCTGCAATAGTCATGCATATCAGCTAAATGTGCAGTATATCTCTAGTGCAGACAGACAACACTGCATTGGGACACCATTACCCCACTGTATATTTGGACACCATTGTGTTAAACATGTATGCATGTCATTGCACACATCAGCAGATCACATGTCATACTACATGTGATTGTCAAGGTCATATGCCACACATCAGGCAGGTGTACTGTTAACCTGTGCTGGTCTACATGGTGTAACACAGAGATGTATGCTAACTACTACTATGATTGTGTAATTTGCATGCCTTCTGCTATGACACATGCATACTGTTGCGTGCAACCCAGGGATGTATGATAACTATCACTATTATTGTCTGTGCTGCATGTCATCTGCCGTATCACATGCATGTTGCATGCCTTCTGTCATATCACATGCATGTTGGGTGCCATAGCGTGTGTCTGTGTGTGTGTCTGTGTGTGTGTGTCTGTGTCTATTGTATAGATTGTAATGTACAGTTCTTGTCTGCCCCTCACAGGTGATGTGGGTGCATTGCCCTCCTGTGGTCCATCTGATGTTAGTGTCCCCACAGACTCTAACAGTGATGATGAATGTATGATTGAGGCACAGGCAGAGTTGTCAGGGGCTGAATCTGTGCCATTGGTTGCCATTTCACCTATATCCTCCTCATCCCCACACACAGATCCCATGCCTACACATACCCTATCACCAGTGGCCATAGAGGAAGGACAGTTGGCGTGTGGTAGCTTGGAACAGGAAAGTGTGGGGGCTATGAAAGGTGTACCTGCACACCATGGTGTCAGCCAACTGACTGGTGGTGCCCCACATAGACACGGGGCCAGTGCTGCTCATAGGAGGACCTCTGGCCAACATGCCCCTGCAAGACAGAGTGCAGCAGCTGGTGTCACCAGACACATGTCTCAGGCTATAATGGAGGCACAGGCACATGCTGAACAGCACAACAGAGAAGATCAGAGGCTTCAGAGGGCTGCTGTCTGTTCTTTAAACAACAACATCCAGGCAATGGTAAATGCTCGACAGCAGATTGCTGAAGCTTTGGATAGATGGTTGGGTGACATGGTTGGAGTCCTTGACCATGGCATGACAATCCACGCACGTGAGCTGTCTGTGTTGGAACATCTGGTAGGAGTGAGGCGTCGGACATGTAGTCGTAGGCCTGCTACATCACCTGTTTCAGGTCTACGTGAACGAGCTACCTCACATGTCCGTTCCCGTAGTGGCGGTAATAGCAGCACTGCAGCTGGTGCTGTGCTGCCCACACCACGACACAGCAGGCCACATGCACATGGCCCTGGATGGTCCCAACAGGGACACGCTTACAGTGGACCAGTGTCATCAGACAGTACCCAATCTGCACCTCTGCCTGGTAGTGCCCGTGCAACCCCTGGCAGGCACAGGTCACATGTCCGTGGCCAAACACCGTGAACTGTAAAACCTGGCCTGTACAGTCCACAGCTGTCAACAATACCCCTGTGTATGCCAGACACATGCCAGAACTGTGTGCATACATACACATACACATCGGAAACATATGTAGGGCACCGCAACACACACATACATAACATCCACACATGCCCAATTAGATCAAAGGCCCTAACCCACACACATGATGTCATCCAATGGTGCAGTCTAGGCCTCTGGCAAACATTATCACCCTGTTCATATGATGATGCCTGTGCCACATCCCTGACATCCACACCATCGGTGCAGGGACATGGTCATATGGTCTGATGCACAGGGTGAACAGGCTAGGAAGATAAGTGTAGTTTACAATTGTTGAGTACTGTTGACAGGCAATAGACATACCAAGTACTACAGGTGTACAATGCATTTTGTACTGTTAACAGTATGTGTCTTGTGTAACAACAGTAACTGCATGTTGGTCATGATGTTCTGCTTTCCCCCTTCAGGTCTAATTGCACATGCCGGTGGATGTCAGTGTTTGCAGTTAGTGTCCCATATGTCAATGTGGACTACTCACAGGTATGTATGAATATACCAGCATGCACCATGTAGCTGCCACATAACAGTGAGAATGTCCCACATTCCAAACACGTCTGCTGATCCAAGAGCATGATAGCTGTGTATTAAGCTACTGTGGCTACAAACGTGACATCCATACTGGGTGACATCACAGGTACAGTTACATGGAGTGGTGAGGTAAGAGAGCGGTCTAGCTGATTACAAGGATAGAGGCCAGTGGGAAGTGTGATGCCTCATTGAGAAGTAGTAATACACGTTCCCATGACAAGATGCCAACACACAACTGCACCCACACATTCAGATATTGACACACATGTATTCAGTGACACAGTAACACACCCACACACTCACGGATTCACTGATACAGTAACACACACTCACACACAGTTGCTACTGTTGAGGTGAGGACCTCTGCTTATGTGCAAATCATCATTACAGTACTGTGCACCTACATGACACGCCACAGAGAATACACATGTACAGGTAGTCAGTGTGGCCTAAGATTGGGGACATCAACACGGATAGCAGACTGCATCGCCAGGATGGGGGAGGGGTCTTATCAGTTCAGTATGGTAACATACATCCTCACTCCAGGGACCAGACAGCCATACATACACACACACACACACACACACACTGTGGCATTCAGTATTGAATACACCTATGTCACGCACATACAGACACCTCACATGTGTGAGATACACGCCCCTGCCTATGTCCTGCTTTCTACATTGCAGTCTGTACAGATGTGTACACTAGTGTACAGGAGAGTGAGTAACAATTGAGATGTATTCCCCACCATACGTGACATATATGGACACACACGCAACCACACATGCCAGTACTGTGAATCAAACACCTGCCTAGCTCATGATATGTATGACAGACTTACAGCAGTATTGCACGTGTTACAAAGTGTACTGACGCTTCCTTTGGCAACAGTGCTGATATATGCACATGGGATGTCTTAACTGTTACAGGTGTCAAGCGATTTACCTTCGGTGTCACCCTGACCGCTGTCTATGTTGTGTGTTATGTCCTTCAATTAACAAAACCATTGCTTACCGGTTACACAGGTTATTGTAGGACCGCTTGTGACACACCTGTGATCTGTCCTCAGCAAACATCCATCTGCAAAGATGCCCCACCACTTAGTTATTTCCACACATCTGTCCATACCTGAGGTACAGCTTTCCATACATTCAGCATATCACCATATACAGTTGGCAATGTTGAGGCTACATTGCAACTGCATGAGGTACTAAGATACACATCACTTGAATGCATCAGCAACTGCACACGCATGGTATCTGAATACACACCACTACATGTACATGTGTATAGGTCCAACAATCCTGTCATATGGGCATGTTTGTAGGCTTTGTAATTGGTGGACATGTGTAATGACATACATGACACATGGACTGTTGTATGATATGATAGGTGTAATGCTTGACCGGTACAGAGGGAATGTTACCTCTATCAACACTGATATCACACCTTATGTACTGTTAGCATTCAGCAGCCATGGACCTACATTCCATGTGCATGTGTGTAATGGCTGTAGCCACCTGTCTGCACAAAGGACAACAACAGCTATGCTATTTACATATATGTTGTGTGTGTGTGGCATGTACATATCCAGGGCAAGTACATGTATGTCATATCCAAACATGTGGGGGTGTACTGGTGTACAGCATCATTCATCTGCTAATGCTGTAAATAACTGAGGGCCCATGGTATGTGTACAGCTGACCTGGATACAGACAGTGGTATCATTGCATTGCATAACACATAATGCAACTGTGTCAGTACATGGGTACTCTCTACAGGTGATGTAGAGCTTGGTACAGTCTACTGGTCAAGGGTCACATGGTGGTGTACTCTTATATGTCCTACAACATGTATGGATGTGTGTTGGTGGTCCGAGGGCATGGTGGTGTCTGAGGTTTACATCCTAGAATGCAGCATTTGACACTGTGTCCTGCACCTGACTCATCTGTGATGCCTTTTGTGGGGGTACCGGTCAGTACATGTGAGTGGCCTCTATGTATGTGGGGACACCACCACCTGGAGTTGTCCGTACCTGTGTTATGGCCCACATGTCTGCTTCTAAGGTATATGGTGGTAGTGCTATTGTGCACTACAGAGCCTTCAGTCAGGTATTCCTCACTGCCCGGATGTCAGTACTCCCCATTGTTAGATGTAGAGCGAGCAGTTGTGATTATGGACTCTACACATCTAGCACTAGTTAGCATAAGCATAAAATGCAGTTGTCCTCTAGGTGTCAGGGTGTTATCCTGTGTTCAGGACATTTGCCTTGGAATGGCACTATATGGGCGGAAGCAACTTGGGTATTATCCCCACTCCCTTGAATCATGGATGGATGTGATATGTGTCAAAGGCCTGTCTACTGTCAGTCATGTCATCCCAGAATGACAAACACTGGACAACCACATCCTTACAGCAGGACAACCGCAAATGGTTATAAATGAATTTTAATGAAAAAATAGAGAGAAATTTTAAGAGGGGGTCCCTGGGAGATGGCATTGGAAGAAGCCAAATTAGCATGGCAAATTCGGACAGGAGCTCATACTCTGCCAGGGCTAAATGAAGCATTGTCTATAAAATGCTTATTAAAAAAGAAAGCTTTAGCTAGGTGAAAGTGGCTTATATGCTGTCTTAGTTGAGCCTTAATGTATGCATTGCCTGTCACTATACCGATATAAATGTATAACCTTCCACTGTATGTGTATGGAATGAGGTATAGTATAGCTTAGTCTGTATAGTTTATTTTATTTCATGCACATGCATGTTCAAATGGTCTTTATTTATTATGTTCATCTTGGGCGTAAAATGGAAGTCCCAAATTATATTCGGCATTTTTTATTTTATCTTATGTTTATTGTTATTTTCTAGGATGCCACATTTTTCTAACTACAAATTTCAAGTTTAATTCTGGTTCCATCATGGTTTTCAATAATAGCCATATGGATGGTAACAATTAGTAGGTTTTTGAAGGTTGGTGTTGATGTTCTTAGTCTAACATATAGATTTTTAAATAATGTGTATTTTTAATTAAGCATACATTGCACATTGTTATGTCAAAGTATACAATAATACTGACAATTCTGATTGTTTTTATTAGTAGTCAGTATGTTGTAAGGCTGGAATTTTGACCATTATGATTATTTGTAATGGTCTGATACTGTGTTGCTTTAATTTTTAAATGCTTGCATGACATCATGAGGCTCAATGTTTTTCTTTGATAGCCTGGTTTTCAAATGTACTTTTAAAAGTGTGTTTCATGGTAAAAAGGTTTTTGTCTGAAGAAGCTGGAGAATTTTCTACCAGCGAAAGCGCTTACAATAAATTCATTTATAACCATTTGTGGTTGTTTCTTGGAGTGGACTGAGTGTCGTACCATTGGACATGTTGGGGGGTGGATTTTGTAGTTTTTCTATATGGTGTCCGTCTTATGACACATTGGCCACCTCATGAGGAGTACAGCTGTCAGTCAGCCACAGGACTATGTTGGCAAGCCATACCCCTACATCTGGCAAAAGGCCTGGTGAATGAAGTATGCAACCCTACTAGTACCCAGTATATGTCCTGCACCCATGTGCCATGCACAAACAAACTTGCCTAGGATATCCCACTATGTTGCTAGCACCATGCACAATGATGACAGATAGTAGGCATGGTTTGAATGCAGTGGCCTGCAGAGGACATGCCACCCTGTACAGTGGTACAATAGGCACATATATGCAGACATTGTGCCTTCACTATGTTCCACACTGAATGCCTGCAGCATATGTGGTGCCATCAAATGTGATCCACAGAGGCCATACATTGGTGTACACCTGTGCCCTGTATGGACCCATGCCACTGACACCATGGAATACCTGTATCATACTATCAATGCAGGTGTAGGGTCAACCTGCTCACTATAAGCAGTTTTCTTCCACACCAGGCCAGTATTGGCATATCGGGGGATAACAGGCTGTGTACACAACATGTGCCTGCCAAACCAGGTACACCTGTACATGTCACTGTACAGTATTGTGGGACATGCACATTCCAGGCAATGTCCATGTGAAGGACTATCAAACACAGACATGGCATGCATTGCAAAGCTATGGCCATACACAGTGGTAACCAGGATGTCAGGCCAGATCATGCAGTAACCATCTGTGTGGGACATTGCAGACACTACACCCCTGCACTGCACACCACTGCCGGGTGACACGATGCCAAGGATTACCCCTCAACCAGCCTTGTGCAGCCATCTTGCACAGCCAACCACTACACACCCATGAAGCAATGCATACATGCATGCCAGTACTGGCACCTTGTGTCGGTGTGTGGGTTATGATGCTCCCAACCACAGTCACTCCCAGTATAAAACTCACTGACATACCAACAAATGTCAAACACTTTCACATGCCCTAGCCCATAGAACCTCCAGATATCCCCTGTGGTGCATGTAGTCTTGTGCATTACTGCAGTGTGGCAAACTAAGTAGTTAGGTTGTGTATTTGTGGCCCTGGCAAAGAGTGTTAATGTGTGTCCATTACAGAGTGTGGCTGTGGTGACAATGGCATCCTTTCACATGGACAGCCATGTGTGCCACACCTAATGTATGTCTACTATATCTCTGTTGCAGATGATACTCACCTACACACATATATGTTCTTACAGCACAGCAACATGTTGCTTTTGTGGCACATGTAGTAATGTCATGCAGATGTAATAGTAATAAGTAGTCAGTCAGGGGTTTGACCCCTGTACTGTCAGGCATGTAGCAGTCGATGCTATGGGTTAAGTCTCCAAGCCCTTCCCTTGTGTACTTTGTCTGTCCCACCCACACACTCTCTGGTTGATGTGAAGGAGTACACCTGCTCAACAGCAGCATGTGTATTGTAAGTGATGGACATGGTCAGGTGATGGCCTCTGCACCTATTGCAGTCCTTCTCTAGCTGATTGCATGTGGAACAGCTGTGATGGTGTTCCCATAGCCATTCGCATGATAAACACAGTACACTATCTAGGGAAAACATGTTGGTATTTGGCTATGACAGTCGCTGTGAGTGGTACCTGGATATGGTGTTCTGACACAGCATCACAGATGATATCTGGATGTACCTCAAACATTATACACAGTGGGAAATAGCCTAAAGACAGGAGGGTGATGTGCCACACATGACTACAGCATGTAAGTGTAGCTGTGCTGCATTGAGACTACTGCCTGTTAAACATGTGTGTGGTAATGGCTATTCGGCATGTTTTAATACAGACATGACAGTACTCTGTTCATGAGGGACCCACATCTGTAGGGCCATCTGTGAACTGGTCAGTGTGTGCAACTATTTGTTTCCTATGTTACACACTGAACACACATTTGTGCACAGCAGAAGCATAGTGTGAGGACTGCAGACAGTACATGATGATAGGGATGTGTTACTGCCATCGCATCCCTGACTGGACATGTGTCACATGAAACAGTGGTATGACAGACACTGTTTGGGGTTCCCAGTGACAAGCCAATAATGGGCAACTGTTTATAGCTGTGGTCACACGTCTACTACACATTGTACAGATGGCATGCAGTATATATGCATGTGCTGTGCTCCCTCTGCAAATGTATGCCATCTGTTGTGTTGGTTTGATGGTGATATCTATGCATACTATTGTAGGTAATCCTGCGTGCTGTTGTCTATCACTAAGCCATATGTGGGTTTAAACTGCAACACCATAGGCTGAATGGGTTGGGAGATCCTGGCAGAACCTCCTGTCCCACTTCAGCTGACCATGGCAGTGGGCACTAGTACATCTGGGGCCCAGCCTTGGACATCAACCTCTGTTGGCTCTGCACCACCTTCTGGTGGTACCACCACTGAGGATGGAGCATGTCCCCCCTGGGAGCAGGACCAGACTGGTACATGTCTGCTGTCGTGCTGTCCCAGACGTGTTACATTAGGGGCTCCCTAAGGGGTTCCAAAGCCAGATACACAAGCTCAAGGGTGGAGTGTCACATTTACAGGGTGATGCTGCCCCTCCTGGACAGCCCCCAGCACTGCCTCCTTTGCAGCT
>NC_056725.1:217759300-217811800 GCF_019279795.1 Protopterus annectens
GTGCGAGTAAGGTAAGTGTGCAATATTGATGGACTCTAGGGATAGGGGTGGGTTAAGTGAGTTAGGGTTAGGGCGTGGGTCAGGTGAGTGTGCAATAGTGACAGTCTTTAGGGTTAGGGGTGGGTTAAGTGAGTTAGGGTTAGGGTGCGGGTTAGGTGTGTGTGCGATAGTGACAGTCTTTACGGTTAGGGTTGGGTTAAGTGAGTTAGGGTTAGGGCACGGGTTAGGTGAGTGTGCGATAGTGACAGTCTTTAGGGTTAGGGGCGGGTTAAGTGAGTTAGGGTTAGGGCGCGGGTTAGGTGAGTGTGCGATAGTGACGGACCTTAGGGTTAGGGTTTGGGTTAAGGTTGTAGATAGTTGTGTATGTAAGGTTTAGTGTGGGTTTGTAAGGATTTTGGTGTACTTGTGTTGTGTGTGTGCTTTTTGGACAGGGGATTTGATTTGTTTGTCGATTGTCGGGATTGTGGTGTGTCGGGCATGTGAGGTTTCGTGTTTGTGAACTTTCGGTTATGTGGTGTCGGTGATTTCGTTGTCGGTGTTGTAGTCTGTCGGTGTTGTCAGGTAGATCCATAGATATATATATATATATATATATATATATATATATATATATATATATATGGATTCCTATTACAAGAACGAAAGTTCACAACTTCAAACTTGTAATAGGAAGCCTCACTTACGCGAAAGTTCACTTTATCAAAAGTGAACTTCTGTGAAAGTGCACTTTACCAAAAGTACTGCAGCACAGTGGAGTACATCAAAAAACAAGCTATGTCCTCCACTATGGTGGGATACTCACGGACCTTAGGGTTAGGGCATGGGTTAGGGTAAGGGGATAGTTACTAAAGCTATCCCCTTACCCGAACCCATGCCCTAACCCTATGGTTCGTGACTATCGCACCATAGTGGAGGACATTGCTATGTCCTTCACTGCGCTGCAGTCGTCATGGACCTTAGGGTTAGGGCACGGGTCATGTCATGACCCGTGCCCTAACCCTAAGGTCCTTGAGTACAACATGGAAGTTCAGTACAACGCCCGTTCATTGTACTGAACTTCGCGTAAGTGCACTTTCGATTAAGTGCACTTTTGCTGCAGTGTGCATTCCATACACTATTTCGAAGTAGGGAACCTTCAATCTAGTGTATCGATATATATAAATATATATACATCTGTGTGTCTGTAAACCAATACATTCCCTGCTCATATGCACTTACACATGTGTAATGGTGTTTATATATGCTTCACCAGCATACTAGCGCCTTATTCATTATGACACCAACACTTCAATCCAGTTATCTTGTAATCGGTATTTAGCACGTTATACAGCAGACAGATGTCGCAATATGTTCATGTACGGATTACGGATATAATTGGAATGTGATACAGTGTCATTCATCCTGTCCCTCTTCTGCACAGCCTATTATTCCATCTACTGTCAATGTTTGTATGTGCACATTCCTATTATTTATGTCAACAAATGGAATGCATGTGTTACGGAGAATGTACTTTAACATATTGTTGTCTGCATGTGTGTATGCATATATACCTATTACGAACTAGCTGACATCCACAGGGTGGTCCATTAGAACTGGGCCATCCAACCCTGGCACGCCTGGATCCATAATTTCATACCCATAGTTTCTCCACCCAACCTGTGTTGAATTTACATGCATAACATCCGTTATCCACTTGTTATTGCAGCCATGACACACCTTTACACATTGCCCTCTCAGAGCGTTTGGAGCCCTACACATATTTTGTCCCACCTTGTGTATTCACAGGCTCTCCCACCATGTAATATTTGCACATACGTGCCTTTCCTGGGGTTATGGATTACGGCCATTTTTGCTTTACAATTTTTGGTGGTCCCAGCATGGACTACATTACGTCTGTGTGTAAAGTAGACTTAGCAATTCAACGATGTTACTCCCACTGGTAAAACCCTGCCTTTTTTTGTGACTAGCGGTGCTCTGCTCACTCCTGGGCTGCTTTTTATGACATACAATGACAGCACTATATAATATCATATTTGCTCTTGATTCACTTCACATCCCTTGTGTATGCTTTATTGTTACGACATTCATTCTTCATATATATACATATATATATATATATATATATATATATATATATATATATATATTTAATGTATGTAGATATATATCTATACACACATATGTGTGTGTGTATATATATATATATATATATATATATATATATATATATATATATATATATATATATATATTTATTTATATTTGTTTGTGTCTTTCGGCTTTTCCCGGTTAGGCGTCGCCACAGCGGAACTCCGGTCTGCTAATGATTGGTAGTTGATTTTTACATGCCGCGTTGCTAGCTCTGATGCACAACCTTCAACGAAGGTGCACCCATTCACGCATGTCTCCACGCAGAAGACGCTCTAGCTGAGAATCGAACCGGACAGCATCTTACTGTGAGGCGACAACACTACCGGAGCACCACCACCATATATTTATATATATTAAATCTGTACATGCAAAATTACATTTCCTATGCTGGGCACTGCTTACACCTGTGCAGGCGCACTCGCCTATGCTTACTGTGTGTTACATATGTTTACTGCCGCTTATTTGTGCTTACTTGTGTCTTATTCATTATGACAGTACCTCTTTGATTGAAGGGATCTGGTTAATAGTCCCATGCGATACACATGTTCACTTTTACATATTTTAATGTCGGCTTTACAGCAGAGTGACATTCATTCCACAAGGAAAATGATATGTGCTATAGTCGAACTTTAACCGTGAATGCCTGTTCGTTAGGTGGATGCTCTAACCACTGCACTATTGATGTTCTGCTTCATTTATATGTATACCCATGGTTCATAGTTACCCAAACACACGCCTCAACACTTCACTTACACAGCAGGCATCCGTTTCCCTGTTGGTAAAACTGCACTACTACACATGCGCCATTCCCTACTACTCTGGACCCTTGCCGCATGTTGACTCACTCCGACTATATTCAGACCTCCAAAGCCTATAGTCCTGGCACATACGTGTGTTTGATTGTCAAGGTGTTCATGTGGTCATCTGGGTTTAGGCTTGTCCGACTGGGGACCGGGGGCAGCCCTGTATCAGTTTGAAAGTCAGACTTAGCACGTGGTCAGGGTTACTCCCACTGTTAGCATCCTACCTGTGATTAGAGACGCAGGGATTTTGGCCACCTCTGGCCAGTTTGATATGTCAGCACTAGATAATACGGGTGTTCCGCTGTTTTCATTCGCATCTGTTTTGAATGCTTTCTTGTTCACATGTCTGTTCTGTGTGTGTGTGTGTATATATATATATATATATATATATATATATATATATATATATATATATATATATATATGTGTGTGTGTGTGTGTGTGTGTGTGTAGGGTTGCCACCCTTCCAAATGCCCAATGTGGGACATTATTGGTGCAAACATCAGATTTTGCAGGCCGGACATGCCCACAGCCAGTACAAAGGCATTATTGGTACAAACATCAGATTTTGCAGGCTGGACATGCCCACAGCCAGTACAAAGGACAGAACCTCACTTTTTGGACTAAATGACAGCTTATTCTTGTAGAATTTTAGTTGCTTATTCTGTTTCTTATAACATTTAGGTGTTTCAAATACAGAATAACTGTTTTATGCAACTATTACATAAATATAGGGTATTTTGTCATTAAATCTCGGACATCTGCCATTGTACATTATTTGTACAGGACACAACTGCCCAAAGAGGGACTTTCCCTCGCAAAGTGGGACAGGTGGTTACCCTATATATATATGTGTGTGTGTGTGTATATATATATATATATATATATATATATATATATATATATATATATATATATATATATATATATATATATATATATATATATATATATATATATATATATATATATATATATATATATATATATATAGATATATATCTGTGTATGTACGCATGCATACACATCTATATGATTTAATTACTTTGACCATACTGTTGAATGACTGTGCTGTCTGCTATGTTTGTGATAACATTGAAGTTAGGTATAACTGCCGTGGCTTAGTGGTAAATCACATTTATTGTGATGTGTAGGGTCCTGGCGTCAGGCCTGGCCGATGCGATTTATTGTGTATCGGCAGAACAAGGGCCGTTGAACAAAGCGCGAGTACAACACATTTCAGCTGCAGTTTTCCATTTAACCACTGATTCACATCACGCAAAAACCTTCTACATTCTTACTATGATACGTCACCCCAGTTCACATTTCAATGATATTATATCGTTATACAGCATAAAATTAGCAAGATATGCTCGTATACGGATTACGCATCATAAATGGTGTGTGCTGCAGTCGAACCGGCAACGTCTGCTTGATAGTCGGATGCTCTAACCACTACACTATTGGTGTTCTGCTTCATTTATATGTATACCCATGGGTCATAGTTATCCAAGCACATGCCTCAACACTTCACTAATACAACAGGCATCCATTTTCCTGTTGGGAAAACCACACTACTACACATGCACCATTCCCTACTGCTTTAGACATGTCCCATATGTTGGCTCATTCCAAGTATATTCAGACGTCCCAAGCTTATAGTCCTGGGACATACATTCATATCATGGTCAGGGTGTTCAATTAGTCTTCTGATTTTTGGCTCGTCTGACTGTTGACTGGAACTGCCCTGTACCTGTTGAAAGTCAGACTTAGCACGGGGATATAGTTAGTTCCACTTTTAGCATCCAACCTGTGGTTGGGGATGCAGAGGTGTGCTATATCTATTGTGACCATGTTCATTCTTCATACATATATATATATATATATATATATATATATATATATATATATATATATATATATATATATATATATATATAGGTCTGTACATACACATGCATATGCACCTACATGCTTATTTACATTTCCCATGTGGTTGAATCACCGCCACTTACTGTCATGCATACACGCTTGCATACCCGCTTACGTCTAGGGTTGCCACTTTTTCAAATGAAAATGACCAAAGGGGGACATGTTTGGGAGACACATTAGATTTTACAGACTCACACATATCCACGGTCAGTACAAAGGATATAACTTTACTTTTTTGCCTAAATGAAAGCTTATTCTTGTAGCAGTTTAGTTGCTTTTTCTGTTTCTTGTAACATTTAGGTATTTTACATACAGAAATAACTATTTTATGCAACTGTTAGATGAAATATGGGACATAATTATTTCCTACAATCTCAGGACATTTGTCATTTTAATATTGTTGGTCAGGACACAACTGCCCAAAAAGGGACTGTCCCTCGCAAAGTGGGACAGGTGGTAACCCTACTTACGTCTGTTTTAAAGTGCCTTAATCACCCTATATCCGACTGCCACTATTGTGGCCATCATATAAAATTAGCCCTTACATGGCTTGGACCCGGGAACAGGAACACCATAGTCACTGGTTTTACCACTAAACCATCCGTGATACATTCTCTATGGATGGTAATTAGGATATATGACTTTGCTACAGCCATTCCACAGTAATGGCAACAAATGTGACAGCCGGTTGGTGTACATATGTATAGTACATGTTACTATTCATATGTTTCTGAGATGCATATGTATACATTTGCAAGTATACATATTTATGAATTGGACACATACTTGACTACTTATATGCATGTATGTGTGATGTGCAGCTATGCAAATGTGAAAGGTATATATTCCAGATAATGCACGTTGGGGAGACGTGCATCACGGTCAGATGTTTATTCCAGTGTTGTAGGTTCTGCAGGACTGGCTGGAGGCTGAGCAGGGTTGTGGACAACTACTGCTCATACAACTTGTGTCCAGATGTCTACGGGACTGGACATTGTGTAGTGACACCAAGTCTAATGTTTAGAACAGATATTATCTCATGAGGGATATCCAAAAATTGTGGGGACCAATGACCTCAATTCTTTTGGCTTTACGAAAATGAGGTAGGGTTATACATACAAGGGATAAATAGTTTGCAATCCTGAGACTGCCTAGGGTGAGACTGTCTACTAGATATGAGTAGGTGTCACTATGTGCAGATATGGCTGTGCCAAGCTAGCAGCCCGAGTATGGGTGGTTTTGGTGGACATTCAGGAAGGGGAGTGGGGTGCTGTGGAAGGGATGATGTGTATTCAATTATGTATCCAGGTGTGTTGGGATTGGATGGCTAAGTTCAGGCCAGACCATTATGTGGGTGTGTGCCAGTAATGTTTCTGTAGATGTGTATCTCACATTTTAATGCTCATATGTTTGTGAGATTGTGTTCTACAGTATGGCCTGTCAGGTTGTATTGCGGATGTGAATGTTTGTTCTTTGGTTTTCTTTCTGATTCATCCACTGCTCCCTCGTACAGCTCCGGTTCACCTATTCTCCCCTTGGCGAATTATTACATTACCCGTTTCCCCCCACCCCCATATTCCACCCACACCATCCATCCCTTCTCTGGTTGATGGCCCATGGCACAGTTAACAGAACACATTGCATGTAATACATATCTCTGATACCAATATGGTTGTGAGGACTACCCTAGTATTTTTGATCTTCCACATCCTGTACTTCACGCACATAGGTACACACAAATACTTATCTTTCATGACATGGTAGGTAGACCCAGGTAATACCCATTCATCTTTGGGCCGTCTTGACAAGGACGACTTGGACCACGAATGGGCAGATATTGAGCGAATGCTCTGACCATTGGTAGGGTTGCCACCTTTTCAAATGACCAAAATGAGACATTTTTGGGACACACATCAGATTTTACAGGCCAACACATACCCACGGTCAATACAAAGGATAGTACATTCGTTTTATGCCTAACTGAAAGCTTATTATTGTAACAGTTTAGTTGCTTATTCTGTTTCTTGTAACATTTAGGTATTTTACATATGGAAATAAGTATTGTATGGAACTATTACATAAAATATGGGACATAATTATGTCCTACAATCACAGGACATTTAACATTTATAATGGTTTTGGTATGGACACAACTGCCCAGAGGGGGACTGTCCCTCACAATGTGGGACAGGTGATAACCTTAACCATTGGGCTAGGCTTAGCAAATGTCAGTGGTGCACTAACAAGCTGCGTTTCAATTCCACTTGGTATAACAATCAACACTACAATGGAATATGGGCACAGGGTTTTAAATGTCATTTGTTCAAGGGACAGGAACTCAATATTCAGCTACGTGCCTTTGTTTTTACTTTTTATTTTGGTGTTCGCAAAACTGTCTTGCATGCCTTGCATACATTTCAGTATCCATGGACACTGACAGGAGTGATTATTATTAGAGGCAGACTGTACTAGTCAGCATTTTACGTTGCGTGTATGCAGCCAACATGTTCACACCTCCGTGAAGCTCTTAGACATGCCCCCTGCACTCGTGCACATTTCCTATGCACGTGGACGTTGCGGCAGCATGCCTTCATTAATATGCATGTGGTGCTGCTGTGCCATCACTACACTGCACGGTTCATGCAAGACCAATGCCATCCTTGCGCCGAGCTTCATGAATCCCAGGGAGTGTCTGCGGACACTGACATCATGAATGGGAACTGAATGCAATGCAGGGGGTGTGTAACAATTACTGTAATGCACCCCCTGCATTGTGAAAGTGCCATACTACATCATTAAATAAAATAAATTAAAATAAAAAAAGAAAAGAAAACTGCTTTCCTGTGTAAAAGCTTAATGTCCTGTCCTGGCATTCAAGCCGTGCATCTAGTACATGGCAAGCCATGACTCTAACCACTAAGCTGTCCACATTTTAGCTATACATTTGTATATAGCTTCTTCTTCTCAAGCTGAGATTTGGACAGCTCCATTAGCTAAGGGAGCTATCTAAATTTCAGCTATAGAAGAAGCTATATACAAATCTATAGCTGAAATTTGATTAGTTCTGTTAGCTTAGTAGTTAGATTCATGGCTTGGCATGTAGTAGGTGCATGATTTGAATACTAAGGACAATTAGCTTTTACTTGGGAAAGCAGTTTTATATTTTTTTAGTTTATTTAATGATGTAGTAATTAATATTTGTTAACCAGGGTAGTGTAGTTGGTCAAAATTCCCAGTGTCAGTGGAGATATAAGATGAAAACCTTCATTTAAACACAAGTGTCCCATACAGTATCGTCACATCCCAATGTAATGTAATGAAAGCACATAGAAGGAAGTCATGTAAATTATACAATGACTGGTCATTGATATTCCAAAACAAGCATGCTGATTGTTCAGCCCAATTAATATGCCCATTGTAAATCTTAGCATATGCCAATGGAAAAAGGTCAAGTTGCCCTGACTCTATTCCATTGCTATATACTGTAATTTTATATATATATATATATATATATATATATATATATATATATATATATATATATACACATACATATATATATATTTTTTTTTACAAAAAAAAAAAAAAGAAAAACATAATCTGAACTCTGGACATAGCAGAGAGACAGGACGGAGAAAATACTAGAAAAATCAGGTACATTATTCAAAACTAAAGACGCGTACCTGATTTTCCTTGTATTTCCTCCATTCTCTTTCTCCTACCCCTAAACTGTCTGACATTTTATTTTTGTATAAAAAAAAATAGAAAACAAAAATGGAGCAACGGAGACCTTTTCTGAGTTGCTTCCTTTGCAAAGCACTGATGTACTGGGTATGCATGGGAACGCAAGTCCAATAAGCATGTGGAGTACATCAGAAAAAGCCCCCGGACACTGAAAAAATGTGGAAGGACAGCATGGCGCTGGTATACAAAGACATGTATGTAAGAAAAGTAAATACTTAATACTTTCTCTTAAATAATGTCATTGTATAATAGCAATAACCGACCCCGGGGTTGTGGTTTAGTAAGATTTACCCTTGGTTGCCTTTGTTTAATCACCACGGGCTTTGCCCTCATGATTAAACCTCAACAACCGTGGGTAAATCTTAATATACCACCCCAACGTTGTCAGTTATTGCTTAAGTAGAATATATACACTTAATAATAATGTATCAGTAATGAGGAATTAATATTCAATTCTGACTTCTTTTTTAAATGAAAATGTTTGTTTGCCCATAGTTCAGTTTTGCTAAGCACTGCTAAGCCAAGTTAAGCAATGCTTAAATAGGACCTGTCTGAGCAATACTTAGCAGTGCTCAGCTCTGCTTAAGTGGCTTGAGCATTGCTAAAAAGTCCCATTCCAAGTAGTATTCAGCTCAGCTAAGTGGAGTTGCACACTGCTAAGCACTGATCAGCCTTTGCCACCTTAAGCAATGCTCAACTCAGCTTAGTGGGTTTGCGCACTGCTCAGCTTGGCTCAGCATTTTAAAAAATGGTCCAATGACAGCAAAGGGTGGGAATATGGCCTTATTTAACCAACACAGACATGAATACTGGCAGGAAATGCGATGATGAGGTTAAAACTACCAACATAACAATTTCAAGAAAACCCAAATTAAAGATCATGCTGCTAAATGCTAGGAGTCTAAATGTGAAACTGCACTCATTGCCTACAGTCTTAACCATGGAAAATGCTGACATCTGCACAGTCCCAGGAACCTGTTTCAAAGCTGTGGAGAGCACCCCAGCCATACCTGGTTACTCATCCTATCATACATTCAGACCCCAAACTGTGAGTAGTAAAGACAAAGGAGGTAGAGTTCCAATATATATTAAAGACATACACACCTCCAGGCTGTTCAAACTGTATGATGCACAGGAGAAACTCTAGGTGCAGTTAACCATTGACAAGACCCCTATGCAAATCATAGCTAGCTACCAGCCCCCAAATCTGACCCAAGATGCCCAAACGGCCTATGTAGACTTGTTTGAATCTATCCAGATTCAACCCTTTACCCTGATCCTGGGTGACCTTAACTACCCAAACATAGACTGGAAGTACTACTCATGCCAGAACACAAATGGCCAGAGATTCCTTCATTTTGTCAATGCAAATGCTTTGAAACAGCTAGTCAATACCCCCACAAGAGGTGATAATATCCTGGACCTGGTATTGATCAGCATGAATAACCACTGCAGCATCCCTACAGTATCATCCTCCCTTGTAAGATCAGACCATAAAGTGGTCATGTTTGAAGTCACCATCTCCCTTGACCCCCATCTAGCTAGGGTCAAACAAAAAAACTTTTACAAAGCTGATTACAGCCTCCTGAGGGATGGTATAAACAGCTTCACAGCCCCCTCCCCCTCTCTAGGAACTAGCAACAGTATCCAAAACTATACAAAATTACTAAATTAACATGTATATAGATGCATGGAATCAGGAATACCTGACAGGACTAAATCATCCTCCACAAGGAAGAGTAAACCAGTCTGGTGGACATCTGCAATAAATAAACTCTATAACAAAAGAAAAAAGTGCTGTCCAGGACCAAGAAGGAGCAGGTGCCCAATTGGAAGCAATCTCTCCTTAGCCTAAACAAACATATAAGAGCACTAGTGATATCCTCCAAAGCAAACTTCGAGTCCAGGCTGGCCACATCTACTAGAGACAATCATAAGGCCTTCTTCACATATGTCTGTAATCTCAAAAATAGCACCCAGATCTGTTTAGAAGTGGTGGTGATGGACACCACATATACAAATGTCATAGATATAGCAAACCTGCTGGCTGACAGATTCAGTGAACATTTCACCCCTCTGCCCCCCTCAGTAAATCAGGACATTCCCAGTACCTGCCCCCTTCCCTTTATATCTAGGAATCAGGCCATTACTGCTCTCTCAAAGGCAAAATATACAGCCTTGATGGGACACAATAACATCCTAGGCTTCATCCTACATGAACTCAGGCAGGAACTTGCAGCAGCATTAGGCACCCTATTCAAACAAAGCCTGACAACCAGTTTTGTCCCAGCTGAGTGGAGGACAGCCACTGTCATCCCTTTACACAAAGATGGAGCATCCACCGATCTGGGCAATTATAGACCCATCAGCCTAACTAGCCTGATCTGCAAGGCCATGGAATAGATTATCATGGACCTCATTAACAAGGACATTGTCAACCTCCAAACACTCGATCCCACACAGTTTGGCTTCATGAAGAGGTGGTCATGTCTGTTACATTTGGTTGACATTTTTGAGACAGTCACCAAAGCCATGGATGAGGGGATGACAGTGCATTCCACCTACCTTGACCTGGCCAAAGCCTTTGATACTATTCCCCACTTGGGCATAATAGACAAACTCTCTCAAATAGGCATCAATCTGTATGTTACCAGATGCTCACTGACAGAAACCACCTAGTCAAAATAGGGAAAGCCACCTACAGCAGGAGACCTGCAGTGAGTGGCGTACCCCATGGTTTGTTCTTGGGGCCTCTGTTATGTGGGATATACTTTTCTGAGGTGTGAGCCAAAACCATTGGGCTAAGGCTGACCAAGTTTGCAAATAAATGCAAGCCGGGAGCTGTCATCAATTCCCATAGTGATGTGGACATCCTCCAAGAGGGTCTCACCCAAACAAGTGATTGGTGCCAGAAAAACTGGCCTCAAGCTGAATACAAAAGAATGCATCATCATCCCCTTTGGGGAGAGTGATGTCCCCACAAATGATCACATTAATAACAATGTCCTAAGCATGCAGTCAGTTGTGAAGGATTTGGGCACCCAGACTGATAGCAACCTGACTTTGAGAACCATGTTGCTTCCATTGTATGGAAAGCTTCCTACATGGCTCACCTCATAAGCAAAGGTATCTCATCCAATGACAAAGAGGTCATAATATCCCTGTATTCTTCCCTTATAAGACCCATTATTGTGTACAATGCTCCCATCAATCATAGGCCACTCCCTTTAAATACATCCTCCTATCCTCCCACTTAGTAAAACCACTCCCTACACAAATTACACCACAGTTACTTCCCTGCTCTCTGTCTCTTTCTCTCACCCTACTTTTCCCTCCATTCTTCCTTATCTTTCTTATTCGACCCACTTACATTATGTACTCTCCACTCCTTCTCACTCTTCGAATCCCCTTTATCGCGCTTTTAATTCTAATTCCACTGCACCTTACCTCCTCCTATACCTCCTCTTCTCTTCCCCATTCTTTTTGGTCTCACCTCTCAACTGCCATTCCAAATTCTAACCACTCCACAACTCACTTCCATACCATATCATCCTCTCTATTACAGCATAATCCTCTCCACTACTTCAAACCAAAGATCCTACCCATCTCTACAATGCATTACTCTCCCAAGGCTCTAATCTACTGCACACAAGAGTCAAAAGGCAAACTAAATATCCTACTATTTTCCTTTTTCTTCCACCTACTCCAATCAGGCGATATCCACCCAAACCCTGGACCTAGCACTACTAACAATCTCTCCTTCCCAAAATGCACTACTAACAATCTCTCCCTCCCAAAATGTAGTAAAACCACCAATCTCAAAAGCCTAAAAATAGTTACTCTCAAAGCCCAAAGTCTAAGAAATAAATCTACTCTATTCCACGCCTGGCTTCACCATAACCTTCCTGACATTGTAGCCATCTCTGAGACTTGGCTAAAACCTACCATCTCTGACTCTGAAATCCTTCCCCGTGGTTTTCAAGCCCTTCAATCTGATCACTTAAATAGAAAAGGTGGAGGAGTAGCCTTGATATTCTCCAATTTACTCCCCATTACTCCTTACCCAAACCCTATTCCACAGTTTTACAATGCAGAACTAGTTATAGGTTTACTACAAATGAATACTCACAAAAGTATCTGCTTCATCTCCCTCTATATTCCCCCAGGTAACAATGCTATCACCCTTGAAGAAATCCTCCAGTGGGTCTCAACTAATATTAACCTAGAGACCTATATCTTAGGGGATGTTAATGTCGATTGAAACAAAGTTAATAACCCAAATTCAGCCATAACTGTCAATCTTTACAACTTTACTCAATTAACCAATTCTATTACCAGACCCAACAAGAGCAATCCTCCAGGATCTACACTTGACTGGATCTTAGCTACCCACCCTAATAATATCTTGGACTCAGGAATCCTTCCCGAATCTTTCAGTGACCACCTGACAGCCTTCATCCACCGAGCAACCCAGTCTCCCTCCTCCAGCATCAATACCTACATACATACAACCTTACTCACTTTAATCCTGTAACTTTCTCTAATACCCTCAAACAAACTAACTGGAATAATCTAAAGGCTTTACCACTTGACAGTGCCATCGAAACTTTTAACTCTACCTTCCTAAATATACTTAACTCCCAAGCACCTCCTCGAACCATAAGAATCAAATCTAAATTCACACCATGGTTAACTAGGGAAACCAAAAAACTCATGCGACAGAGAGACAAACGCTGGAAACTATCTCAGCATAATAAACATCCTGAGACCCTATTTCAATATAAACAACTTCGCAACCTTACTAAAAGACTTATATACAAAGACAAACAATCCTACTATATGACTCTCCAAGCCAACCATTCTAATAACCCCAAACAATTTTGGAAGTCCATTAATTCTCTTCTCAACCCAGGCACCAAAAATAATCCTTGCCCTGATACTACCAAATCTGACACAGAAATTGCTACTCTTTTCAACTCCTTCTTTATTAATTCTATAGCTGAACTAAATAAGTCCTTCTCTATTAACCCATCCTCACAGTTCAGTCACTCTACCCCAGCCTCTAAACCCAATCCTCCCACCACTTTTCAACTCAAACCAGTCTCTACCTCATACATAAAACAACTTCTCAGCAAACTGAAACCTTGCTCAAATGCCCCAGATAATATTCCATCTAAATTCTTATAAATTGCTGCAGATGGAATCGCTCTCCCCATTAGCATCCTAATCAATCGATCCATACAGGAATCATATATCCCTAAGCTGTGGCATACTGCCTTTATACACCCCCTTCATAAGGGTGGTATAAACAATAATACCTCAAACTTTCATCCCATAGCCATCCTCTCCCCTATATCAAAAATACTGGAAAAATGCGTTCATGTTCAGCTAATGCTTTTCCTTACTAAAAACCACCTCCTCTCTCACACCCAACATGGTTTCCGTCCTGGCCATAGCACTATAACTGCTCTACTTTCATTCCTTGATATAGTCAATCATGCTCATGACTCTGGCAAAATAGTTTCAACAGTCCTACTTGATATCTCTAAGGCTTTTGACACTGTCTCCCATACTCATCTCCTCAGTCACCTCTCTAACCTTAACCTCTCCGACAATACACTATTCTGGTTCTCAAGTTACCTTTCCAACAGATCCCAAGCTGTAAAATGGAGAAAAGGCACCTCTAACTTCCTTCCTACCCCCACTGGAGTTCCCCAAGGTTCCATTCTTGGCCCCATGCTTTTCAATATCTTCATCAATGACTTCCACTCTGCCATCCCAAATACTAAAATCGTACAATACACCGACGACTCTACCTTAATCTTCTGTGCCACCAATCTCCCTGAACTTCTAGCACACAAACAAAATGCCTTCTCTGCCACTGAGAACTGGATGCTCCATAATCACTTATCTCTAAATGCTAACAAATCTAAAATACTACTCTTCCCCCCTACAAAATCCTTCCCTCTTGACAAAAAGACCTTCAAAATTAGAAGCCTTAAAAATTCTACCATAGAAATTGTCCCCCATGCCAAACTTCTTGGGGTCACTATCGATGAAAACCTAAAATTTGACATCCATGTTCAACTCAACATTATGAAAACACATCAAAAACTTGGCCTGTTATACAGGAACTTCCACTATCTCTCCTTCTTCTAGACAAAAGCTTCCCACTACCTATCCTCTTCACCCACTAATCTATGGTGCCGTCCTATTAACTAACTTATCCGCCTCCACCTCCTCAAAAATGGAAATTTGTTATAACAAAATTTCTAAATTCACCACCAAAGCCAAACACTCCTCCCATCATTGCTCTGCCCTCCAGTCACTAAACTGGCTAGAACTCCCCAACCTTCTAGACTACCTCCAACTTACCACTGCCCACAGGCTATTATTTAACCCCTCTAAATGTCCTGCACTATCCAACATCCTTCAACCATATACCCCTAACAGGCCACTTCGATCGGCCCACCTAAACCTACTCAATGTCCACAAACCAAAACAACCTGTCGGGCAGCACCTCCTTTCTTTTTCCTTAGCCAAAAAGTGGAACTCTCTCTCTGCTACTTTAAGATTGACAGAAAACCCTAATAATTTCAAAATACTACTCCATTCCTACCTGTTTTCTAAGTGGAAGTGCAACTGCACTTTCCCCACCTAGCCTCCTCACTGTACATATTAACAGTAATGCTATTCAATTTCTTACTACTATCAACCTTGTTCATATCTACTTATTGTTACTGTTGTCCTGTGTATATATGTAAATACTGTAAATAGTTTGCTCTCCCTTTATTCCCCTCCCTAACATTTATGCTTGTTCTACCACTCTGCCATTACTAGACTCAGACTCTTTGTAATCTTTTAATTCATCCATTTCAATATATGACTGATATGTTATGTAAACACCATTCCTTTTATTGCCTCTGTATCACAAATTACCAGCATTCATACCATGTAGACTGACGGCTGCATCCTTATGTATCTGTACCTTGAATCTAATGTTAATTTTTATCTTTTGTATTTTGTTTTTATCTTTGTATTTTGTAATGTGGAGCTTTTCTCCCCGGGCCTCCACTGAAAATGGGCTCCTGAGCCCAGTGGACCTCCCCGGTCATCAAACTGAAATAAATAAATATAAATAAATACATTTGGCATGTACCTCACAAAGCACATGCAACAGCTGGAGTGACCTCAGAGGTTCCTCACCAGGAGAATCCAGGTCCTCAGAAATCTACCTTACACAGATAGGCTAGAAGCCTTATCCCACCACTCTGTGTCATACAGACTCCTCAGAGGTGACCTCTGTCTGGCATACAAGGCCGAGTCCGACCCATTCCTGATGGAGTTGCTACATATCTGTAAGACAAACTAAACTAGTGCAACCTGCACGCAAGGCCTTAACCTAGTCTGTGACATGAATAGAAATTGTTTTTGGGATAGATTTGTGTCTCAAAAATGCATCCGACTGTGGAATAGAGTCCCTCTCCATGTCATGCAGAGTACCTCTCTAGGCCTCTTTAACAGGAGCCTGGATGACTGGATGAGAAACAAAACATACAATACACCCCTGGGATCCCACCTGTGTCCCTGCTGGACAGGGGAAACAGGTGCTGACTTTGAAGGAACATTGGCAAAAGTTATAGCTAGGCCTATAAGGGCCTCCAGACCAATAGCCTAGTATCACCCTATGAACCTATTACCATAGATGTTTGCTGTAATTATTTCAGACTGACCTGCAATGTTGTCTGAAATTATTCCCTGTGAGTCTGAACTCTGTAGTTACTGTATTGCTTGAGTATTGTCTTGCTCCTTTATTAGTTATTATTAAATATAGGTAAACCTTGTAATTGTGTCTGGTCTGTATAGAACTAAGTAAGCTCTTAGCGTACTTGCATGTGTATTTGGTGATACTGTATAGCCCACACCAACAGGTTTGGTCTTGTTCACACTTACCATTTGGCTAATAGGCACATCACACAGTAGGATCTGTTACCGTTTGGTAAGAGCCTTACAGTAACTGATAAAAAGCTGGAGTGTGGCAGTCAGAACTACCATTAAATGTGAGCAAAAGAGGCCATAGCTGGTAAATCTGTGCCAGCCTTTTCCAGGAGTGTGTGTGTGTGTGTGTGTGTGTGTGTGTGTGTGTGTGTGTGTGTGTGTGTGTGTGTGTGTGTGTGTGTGTGTGTGTGTGTGTGTGTGTGTGTGTGTGTGTCATTCATAAATCAAATCTCAAAGACTGTGTGTTAGCTACTTAGGCAAGGACACAAAGTACAGGTTTGACAGAGAGGGTGATGGATGTTTTGGCTTGGGTGCTCTGCTGAGATGTTAACCATATAGCTGTGTAGGTGGGGAGTCTTATTGGAGATCTGGAGATAGAGGGAGAAATCAGCCCCAGACTGACTGTGATCTCTGTGTGCTCTGAAGGGTAATTGTACTTTACTGTGTATGTAATTGTCATCCTCCCATTGTTTACATCCCTCACTGGTGGTAGTCATGATGATTGAGGCTTCTTGATTACTAGGCCAGTGCAGAGGTATCACACTGACAGTATGTACTGGTGGATACAGCTGGCATATCACATGTACCACCCTTGAGCCCATCTCAGTCTACCAATGTTATACAGGATTATTTCACAGATTGTCCAGATCTCCCTGACCATTCATGACATATTCTGGCTAGGTCAGTGTGTACCCACACATGTATCTGAATGCCTGACACCTATGGCTAGCATACCTGGTGAGCCCCTGCAGCAGGACAGCAGGTCATAGATACTAGTACTGGGGGGATGCTGGCTCTGGCTCAGCAGCAGTACATACATACTGAGCATTCAAAGTAAGGGAATGAATACAGTACCAGATATTCATGTACCATTACTGTGTCCCCAGGGGGTCTGGCACATCACAGACACATTCCCCAAACTCTGTGGACAACCATCATGTATTGTCCACCTGGCGTGCAAGAATACACATTTGTTGGGTGGGGGGGCTACATCTATCAGGCACATGTACCCATTTTGCAAACATCTAGCTGCTGCAGATGTCAGACACCTTTGAGGAGGTTACCCTACACCACATATGCACCATTCTTTGTTATTGTGTATCCCAGATATTCCTGGAATGTCCAAATGCACCTGTGGCAGCACTCACCTATTTGTCATATGTAGGCTGGATGACATGTTATAGAAACGTTGCCCATAGGGGACATGCAGCAGTTGATGGCAATGATGTCTGTGAACACATAACAACATAGTCTATCACAGCAGTCAGGCCATGTCTGGTAGTCCTGTTACCATTTCAGGTTACTAGACTATAGGCCATGAGCATACATATGCCTAGCTCACATGTTAGCACATGCATATGCAAGGCAGCAGCTGATGTCCCCGTCCAACAGGGACAGAGGTGGTATCCCAAGGGTGTATGTGCTGTTAAACATCCAGTTGACCAGGTTACACCTGCAAAGGTTTAGGTAGCTACCCTGCCTGATGTGGACAGGGTGCCCATTCCACTGCAGGTTGCTTGTGTGCGACACACATGTGAGCTGTCCACAAGGCAGTCCAGGTCACTCACCGGGTTGAGTGTGTGTGTGTGTGTGTGTGTGTGTGTGTGTGTGTGTGTGTGTGTGTGTGTGTGTGTGTGTGTGTGTGTGTGTGTGTGTGTGCGTGTGTGTGTGTTACCCCAGTGGAGCATGGATTGCAGTTGTGCAACAGTGACAGCAATGTGGAGTTTGTGATTGCCGTACATGCCACAGTGACAGAATCCCTAAGGAGTATGTATGACACCCGGTGGAGGGTTGGCATTATAGCCTAATACCAAGACAGGCCATTCAGAGTCTACAATGGAAAGCATGTTTATATTAATGTTAATTTTACATTTTTATATTAATGTTACTTTTATTTACTGATGTAGTTATTGACATTTCCAAGGAACTCTTGTCAGACATCAAAAAATATACACCGAATGCATTTAATGTTCGTCATAAATGTCAAGTCTACGGATAGCTGAGCAGTTTTGCACAACGTGGCATGGTGCTCAGCAATGCTTAAGTGAAATACAAGGTTTATACAGCACTCTAACAGCAGATCCTCACTGGCTGAATGATTAGGGCACCAGCATTTGTACATTAGGTGCACGGGTTGAATCACAACCATTCGGCTTTTTACACGTTATAGGGAAATGTTGTAAATGTTTAATTTATTTTGTATATATTACAATATGTTTTAACTGTGGTTGTCCAGCTTAAGCAGAAGCTCATGTGCAGTGGAGACTGAAGTATAAAAGGCCCAGTTGCATGCAAGTGTCCAAAACTATTACAGTTACAGGAATAGGTAACATAGTTAAATGCATAAGATTAGAAGATATAATAAAATAGACGCACCTAAGAATGAAGTAACATTATAACATTACTGAACAATAAGTTACAATACTGTTGAATATATCTAAGCAGTAATTAGCTTGCTATGCAAAGCTAAGAGCAGCAACAAATTAACCAGACCTGCCAAGCCTCAAACCCAGGACCCTCTTCACCAAAGTCAGAGCATTGCACCAGTATGCCAAATCAGTTGTAGGCATTTAGTGTTTATTTTAAAATATATCATGCAGTGCAGTGATGTAACATTAGGGAAAAAATATCCCCCTAACAATTATTGAGCCCATGACCCTCTGCAACAAAGTCAGAGTACTGAACTATTATGCCATATCAGCTGTAAGCATTTACTGTTTAAGATATATCATGCAGTGCAGTGATGTAACATGAGGAAAAATATACCCCTACCAAGTATTAAACCCAGGATCCCCTGCATTAAAGTCAGAGCAACACACCACTGGGCCAAATCAGCTGAGGATTTTATTGTTCATTTTTAAATTATAACTTGCAGTACAATCATGTAGCATTAGGGGAGCAACTACACCCCTACCAGGTATTAACTCCAGGACCCTCTGAAATAGCGTCGGAGCAGCACACCACTATGACAACTATGCTGTAGGGAATTACCCCCATTCCTGTACATATATCATAAGTCACAGTGATGTAACAATAGGGATAACATACACCTCCACCAAATATACAAACATGAAACATCTGAACCAAAGCTCAGTGCAATACACCAGTAAGCCATCACACCTCTGGGGAATTACCGGTGTTTGTACCAAGACAACTCGATTCTCAGTGAAACAACTTCCACATATAATGGCATAAATGATAGCTTACTTAGGCCTGTTTTGCAGACACTGACCCAGTACACAGTCCAATAAATGCTGATGAATGTACGGGATGCCTACGGTATCAGGTATACCTGACAACTGCACAGACTGTTGCAGAATGTCCACAGGTGTGTCACCTACTTATGGAATGGATGGCATCAAACCTATTCTGTGTGCTGAAGTACTGGCAGGGCAGTGCAGATTGACCTTTCAAACTCATGACAGACAGGTCAGTGTCACATGCCATAGACATCCAAGAACACAAGTCTATGCCAATCCTGTGTAACACATAGTATGCATGCACATATATCCTGCAAGTACACCTCCCATAATATTGACTTAGTAGCTCTATCTGTTACATTCCTAGCATGTCTCTCATCAGGATACTCACAGTCTAGGCCCACAGTCCAGTGTGTTGCACAACATTTACATGTTTGTCAGTACAACATATAAATAAATGAGCCCTGCAATGTCCAGCAGAAATTATTGCTGATAACACAGTCACTGGCACCCACAAGAGCACATCAAAGGCCATGAGGGTGGGATACATGTCACAAATATGTATATTTGTCCTAAATGTCCCCTACCACTCACTGGATGGCACTACTACTTAATATACATACCAGAGGCTCATACCATACCTGGACTGTTATGGGTACACACACCCTGGCCATACTGTGACACAAGAGCTGACACTGCCCCCTCACTGACATATAAAGCATGCATTAACCCAATGTTGTCACACTCTCTGTTAGGAGTTCTGGCCAGAATCCAGCAGCTGTGGTATGCTACACGTGCAGCAGTATGTCCGGCTAACTGCTACAAACCTAACATACCTCCTAAACCCCTAGATCAGGGCATCCACAACACAACCATACATAAAGTGTTGGTGGGGGAATTTTGAGGTGACAGGGACAAGTGTCGCAGTCTCCCACTACAAACATACACAGCTGATACACCAGCTTCAACTGCTGCATCATGCACATCCAGATAGAAAGGATGTAGGTCACACACATCTGCCTGTCAGCCTGACCCCAATACACATTGTTAAACAGTACACTGCTATAGAATCTGAAGGTCTGCTAACAATGGGCACACATAGAGTGAAGCACTGTGGAAATAACACATCAATCCATACATTGGACAGTATCTCTGCATACCCTTTATGATGCTGTAGCTCCCAGACCTCGATAATATCCTACTCACAGGGCAGGAAAAGGAGGGAGGCCTACATGAAGCCCTTAATTATAGCACTGTGTTGCCATGCCATTGGCTAATGATAACATAACTCAGCTGTTCTGGATGCTAGTAGCATGTGGAAGTCACTGATTGCTGCACAGGCGATAACTTGTTCCTGAGCATTACCTACAAAAAGACCAGCAGCTGCCTATGGTAAACAACTCTGACACCTTCTTCTTGATGACAGGCTGCCATTTCCTAGGAGACCACCACTTGATTTCTTCCACAAAGGAGTACAGCAGTATACCAGGTGTGTCACACAATTACACATGGAATTGAAAGCAGATGGGGGGATGCAGACATGGGATATGGGAATCTCAAAAGTAGGTTTCAACAACATTTAATGTAATGATGTGTTGTTGTTATTCTGCTGTCTAGCACTTATGGCCACCACATATGGCTATGTCAGCATTGACATATATCATACCTTTGGCCCCTGAGACACCACAGCAATGATCACTTCACATCACTTCACATATCACTGATACTGGAATGTCTGTTGTACAATAGTGACAGTAAGTAGTAGTCAATACAGCTGGCATATCACATCATGTATTGTCAGTGAGCCCCTCTTAGTGTCTGAATGTCAGACAGGCTTAGGTCAAGGATTGTCCTGATGTCCATGAACATTCCTGATGTACTCTTTCTAGGTCTCTGTATACTCCACAGCTATGTCTCATTGCCTGACACCTATGTCTAGCATACCTGGTGACTCCCTGCTGCAGGACAGCAGGTCATATGCAGTAGTATTGATGAGACACTGGCTCAGCCTCAGCAGCAGTGGGCACATAGGGGCCATACAATGTAAGGGAATGATTAAAGTAGCAGATATTAATGTACCATTGATAAGTTCTGGGGGTGTGGCATGTCACACACACATTCAACGAACACTGGGGACAACCATCATATATTGTCCAAATGCTGTGTAGAGGTCCAAATTTGTCTGGCAGAGGTCATCTATCAGGCACATGTACACATTCCACAGACATATGGGTACAGCATATGTTGGACACCTACCAAGACACCCCACACCAGATATGCAGTGCCCTCTGTTATTGTGTAGCACAGATGTTGCTGGTATGTCTTTGTGCACCTGTAGTAGCACTCACCTATTTGTTGGAAGTAGTCCAGATGACATGCTACTGTAATGTTGCCCATAGGGGATACACAACAGTCAATGGCAGTGATGGGTGTGGACACATACCAACACATTCTGATGCAGAACCAGGCCATAACTGGTATCCCTGGTACCATATGAGGTTACGTGGCATATGAGCCCTGAGCAGAGCATTGTGGTCTGTTTATCATATCATCCCACAATCACAGGTAGTGGTACACCGGAAATATCACAAGATGAAAGGGGCACATATTAAGGCCAACCATTTCATGATTGTATTGCACCATATGTCTGGGTTACAGTAGAATGCTGTTTAAGGCTAGGGACATACCTGCCTGGGACACATAATCAGTGTGCTCACTCCTGTTTCACTGCATATAGTCCAGAACTGTACATGTCATGCCAGGAACACCTACAGGTACCATGACAGTCTCATGACAGCACCTGTTGTTGAGAGACAGCGATGCATATGCAATATGATGGAGTGTGTCACCTGCCTTAAACTTGATGCAGGTGAGGATGGTTTGCATGATACTGTGTTTGACATAAATGGGGTGTGCTTTCCTGAAAAAGGGCAGCCTGTGGTAGACAAACATGTTTCTTTGGCAGATAATTTTGCTGTCTCATATGTGATTCTGGCCTGTTGTGCTATAATGGTTATAGAGTTATGCTCACATATATGGGACAGAAGTTGAAGGGCTGAGCACAACATTGCCATCTAGGCATGTCACAGCCCACCTGTGGTAAACCTGTCAGATTCAGAGCAGGGCAGTACCGAATCTGGGATGTCTATGTGCAGCAAGTGTGGAAGGCCATGGATAGCATTTGTGGGTGTGAACTTAGCCTTTCCACTTGATGCTGCTGTCTGCATAGGTAAATTCCAGAACGGCCATGCTGATAACATATTGTAGTAATGACTGAGGACTTAACAGAGGTAACATCAACCTTTTGCCTGGATGCAGTCTCTTTACTGATGTGGTAAAGCATGTACAAGCCCTTTCTGACTGCTGCCACTACTTGTTGCTTGAATGTGACTGTGTTATCCTCCTGAGTACCCAGGTCTGTCAACACTGTCTGTGTATTAATGATGTAGCCATTGATATGAGACATAGTGTGGCCATGTCCATGACATATGGTATGATGGTACTGTTATCTGCATTCAGCTTGAGTCCAGGACATTGGCAGCAATCCATACCCACTTTATGACCCCGTAGCAGTTTGTTAAAGGCATTTTGTGTGTCTATGACAAAAGCACACTACATACAGTGGACACAGTCTTGGACAGTACTTACATATGTGAGTGGTGGCAGTTAGCATTCATGCCTGCATACATGTGAGTCATAGGGTGCAGCAGCTAAATCACAGGACCTCCACAGGTCTACATATTGTACACACATATGCAACACAGATTGGGTTCGCCATCTTATCAGACGTGGACTGTGTTACACATCTTGCAGTATCGAGATAGTTGCCAGGACATACCATACCCACAGGAAGTGGAACTGACAGGACTTCCCTGGGTTTGCTAATATGACAAGCTTCCTGGAGACACATTACCTTTGTTTATGCTATTTGTGATAACATTCAGGTGCTTCTGATGTGAAATAATTGCTTTAGACAACTAGTAGACAACGTTAAGGGTATGTTTGTTGTCGTACACTCTGGAGACCTCTGTATTGCTTGAGTTGTTGTCACAGGTGACACCTGGCCAAACATGGACTGCAACCTGCAGGGTGGGGCACATGTTGGCTATACCTCTCTCCTCTACATAATTTTGCAAAATGTCCTGATGTTTGACACCTGGCCAAACATGGACTGCAACCTGCAGGATGGGACACATGGTGGCCATACCTCTCTCCTCTACACAATTTTTCAAAATGTCCTGATGTTTGCCACATACGTTTGTTCCATTCCCCATGACATTGTGGTTTTGTGGCATATATGTTGTAAAACATGACAGAGTAATGTTAAAGAATGATGGTGCATATTGTCAGGTCAGAACACATAACCTTCAGGGGATGCATGCCAATGCACAACCTGCTATGCTGTCTACTTTTTTTTGTGTGTCGTGGCAATATGTAAAGATTGAGCCTAATATGTGGCCTTTGTCCAACTCTTCTGTATGGCTTTATTCTAGTGTCATTCTATGATGGTTTGAGAGGTATGCTGGTGGCCCTAACACAGTCACACCACTGCAAGTGGATATACATACATCCACACACACCAACCATGTACTACCATTGTTGGGAGTACAACCCCTATCTGGCTAGTTTTACCTATGTTGTTTCTATATACATGAAGCAAGTGCCACAGAGTCTTTATAGTGTAGGCATGTCTGCCACTATTATTCAGGTAGTTGACATATGTGGGCAGTGTAAGGATTGCCACTGGGTGGTTGGCAGGCCCTAATAATGTTATAACCATCTCACCCACACACACAATGCTGCATGTGGACATGCATTGAAACACACATGCACACAGTGTGGGAACTTTTGTGTTTAGAAGACCTACCTATCTAGTTACTTACACTACATACTGACATAGGTATTGCACATGCGACAGTGGTATTGATTTATAAAATGTGTAACTTTTCTTCTAAGATGGATGACATCTGTAGGCCCTGAATAGGTTGCCAATGGGAGAGTTAACAGGGTGGAACAGGCATACTAAATGGTATAACCATCACACACACATACACGCACAGACACCCCCCACACACACACACACACACACACACACACACACACACACACACACACACACACACATACACACACACTCACAGGCATGACAGCCATGCTGCTACAGGGGTTATGCATGCACACATACTCTCACACAGTTGGCAATATTCAGGTTATAATCCCTACCTATCTAGTTGTCTGTGTTATAGTGCTACATACCTATCACATTTGCCATGCTGGTTATCTGCTGGAAACATACCTCACAACATCATGCACCAATTAACCTGGGCAAAGCCTTAATTAATTGTGGAATACACTTACAAAATATAGGGACACTTTTCACATATTTCTCTTACATACTTAGACAACTGAAAGGGTAACAGTTTTTGTGTCAGCATGAGCTTTCAGTAGAGTATGACATATGAAACACATATGTCTGTCAATATTTCTAATGTCAATCCTCAATTATTTGACAACAAAAACCCTTTGTATGAGACATGGATCACATATATGTGGCAAACATCTGGTCATTCTGCAATAAGATGTTCAGTGGCGTGGTATGGCCTATAGAGTTTAAAACACTGCATCTAAGGCGGATGACATCAACAGGCCCTATGATGTAATGCCATGGCAAGGGGGTCAACAGGCCTCAAAACAGTATAACCAACCTCTGCATGGATTATATATTACTCACACATATAGATATACACTGTATTACAGTTGCCAGTATTGAGATTCAAACCCCTACCTATCTAGTTGTATGTACTATAGTGCTACACACTTATCACAACCGCCACAGAGCTTAGATGGCTGAAAAGTGTCCAAAGGTGCTTCTAAGGTGAATTACATCAGCAGCTCGTGTAAAGTAGGGCAATGGGGGAGTTACTGGATGGAACAGGCCTCAAAATGGTATAACCTACAAACACACACACACACACACACACACACACACACACACACACACACACACATACACACACACACACACACACACACACACACACACTTACCAGTACCAAGATTAAACCCCCTACCTATCTAGTTATATGTACTATAGTGCTACGTACTTATCGCATGCACCACGAAGCTTAGATGGCTGAAGAGTGTCCAAAGATGATTCCAATGTGAAGGATATCAGCAGCCCTTTAAAGTGGAGCAATATGGGGTTTACTGGGTGGAACAGGCCTCAAAAGGATACAGTTTACAAACACACACACAAACTCAGACATACAGCTACCAGTACTGAGATTAGAATCCCTATCTATCTAACTGTATGTAATATAAACTTATCGCATGTGCCACAAAGCTTATATGGCTGAAGAATTTTCAAAGGTACTTCTAAGGTGAATGATATCAGCAGCCCTTGTAAAGTGGGGCAATGGGGGGCTTTACTGTTTGGAACAGGCCTCAAAATGGTATAGCCTACAAATACACAAAGACTCAGATGCAGACACACACACATAGACACACAGTTGCCAATACTGAAATTAGAACCCCTACCTAGCTAGCTGTATGGCCTACATTGCTGCATACTTATCATAAGAGCCACAATGTTTAGATGGCTAAAAAGTGCCCAAAGGTGCTTCTAAGGTAAATGACATCAGAAGCCCTTGTAAAGTGGAGAAATGGGGGGTTTACTGGGTGGAGCAGGCCTAAAAAATGGTTTAATCTACAAACACACACAGACGCAGACACACACTCATTAGCTAGCACTGAAATTAGAACCCCTACCTGTCTAGGTGCATGTATTATAGGGCCATGTACTTATCACATGTGCCATAAGCTTTATGCATTTGAAAGGTGTCTGCCACTGCTGTTGGGGTGGATGACATCAGTAGCTGCTGACAGATAGGCCACTGTTGGGGAGGACACTGATACCAAGGCCATTAAATGGGTGTCCATTACACAGACATAGGCCTGTTTGGTGTGTATGTACAGATGTGTAAATGATACAGAAACACACACAAGGTGGGTGATGTAAGATTACAACCAAACCATCATTACTATTACACAATGGAGCACACCAAAGTACTTGCACATGCCTTTGCTTGCAATTGTTGTTCACATGTCTCCACCAGTACATCACTCTATGGCTTTCAGGGTGTCTGTCTCCCTCTCTCTCTCTCTCTCTCTCTCTCTCTCACACACACACACTCTGCCTCTTTCTTTCTCTCTGTCTGTGTCTATCTCTCTCCCTGTATCTGCCTGTCTATATGTTATATATATGTATATGTTACCTATATATATTTGTATATATGAAACTCCACAGATGCAGATATATCTTATATGTGCCACATACAAATAGATGAGGGTAATCCTGTGCGATAGGGGTGGGGAGAGACAGATAACATGTACAAAGCTGTCTGTATACAAAGGCATATATGTACAACACAGTTCTATAGTGGGATGTGTGTTCAGACATGGGGTGAAATTGTCTTAGTGCAGGAGCATGCCTAGTATGATCTTCAATAGTAACAGTGAGACTCCCAGACATGCGCTGAAATTGTCTAAGTGGAGGAGCATGCCTAGTATGATCTTCAATAGTAATAGTGGTACTCCAGTCGATAGCTACCTGTACTCTGGTCCAGGCTTTTCTGTGCTACAGTGGATTGGCTGATGAACATGTGTAAACAGTCCAGAAACTCAGTGATATAGTGGCTGAGGGATCTCCTGGCTTTGTTCTATCCTTATTAAATTATTCATATCCTGGGGTGGGTACAGAGTGCATTGGAGTGAGCAAAGGTTTCCATAATATGTGTGGTATATTCTACATAGCACTGTGATTTCCCGGTATGTCATTGGCAGATTGGTTTAAATTAATGTGAGGAACCACTGACTGACATTTGTTTACTGACTCCATCCAGTGTAGGGAACCTATGGTACTGCACAAATTGTTCGAGTGTGCACAATCTATGTTTGTGTGGTCATTGTTTCCCCTTCCCCTTATATGTGTCTCTTGGTCCTTGTGTACTACAGTCACAGGCTTTGTGCACACTTGCTGCTGTTATGCATTTGTAGTTATGGTGTGACTGGGGTAGAAGTCGTAACATCATGCATGTGTTATGGACTTCACACCTCTGACTGTATGTGCTTAGCAGGTTGCCCATCATTGTGCCCCATACATCTTCTGTGGTCCTCAGAAGGTTTGTGTTGCACTGTTACTATAAGGCTACATGTTGGCCATAGCTGTCAAACTCTTATAGACACACATCTGGACAGGCACATACTTGACAGTTGCACATAAGCCCAGACATGGGGGCAGGGGGTCTTAATATTTCTGATCCAAATATAGACAGTTGGTAGAAAGTTTTTGTATTAGCTTTCCTTTTCTTATGTGTATGAGGTCTGCATCTCAACTGTCTGTCATTGATGTTTTCACATCAACCAATTTTGTTTACAGATAGTTTGCCAGACAAATGCAAAGTTATGACAAGCAAAACAGATATAGGAGGCATAGGTGCAGACATTCTGTGAATCCCTGTAATTCCAGGGGTATGGATGGTGCCCACTGACTTGTCAGTGCTGACATAGTAACATGGCAGCCTTTATATTCTGGCAGCACACTGGCCTGTCCCACCCTGTTGTTGTACTAGGCACCATGTACATTACTCAGAGCTGTGTACTATCCATATGTGTGGTCCCCTGTCCCTCCACCATCCAGTTTCCCTGCAGTGACATATATTTCTTCCTGGCAGTCTATATAACTCCTACTGTAGGTGTAGCTGACATGCAGATTTGTTGCCATGGGCAGTCTGGAACCATGGACCCAGATAACCACAGTCCTATAGTTAGACCAGTAGTTCACAACAGCCACCAATAAGTGCTGTGTGCTTCCTGACACTATTAATCACAAACATACACAGCACATTCACCCCTGCATATTGTAGAACTGGAACAAGGTATCAAGTTGATTGTGACAGGTCTGGGAATTTGTGGTCTGCTGCTATTACCTTACAAACATACATGTTACTGCAGTTCTATGTGAACACGGGTGTGTTGGGGGTGTCATACCACTCAGCTGGGCGCATCCTCACTGACTGCCCAGATGTTTGGCTCATTTTGGTTCCATTTTTCATTACACATATGGTTGTGTGGCAAATATTAATGAAATCATTTAAGACTGAATTAGAAAGTTATGACAACCATTTGGGTTTCAGACATCTTGCATGCACTACAGATAAGTCATGTTACTACAACAGCTGTTATTTCATCAACTTTTGATGCTTGTAAGAGCAATCTTTATGGCATGTGTCTATTTTTGAGGCTTTGCCACACATTTCGTAATGGCTTTGTACAGCTTTCCTGCTGTTGGAGGTTTAGACCTATGTATAGGACTCCAACATTGACATCTGTGCATTTGTCCTATGACCCCTCTGTTTGTAAGTCCCTCACATAGTGCAGGGGATTTTGCTGGCACAGGGCCTACTGCATATTGTGTGGCAGGCAGAACCTGGCAGTGTGTGCCTGTTGTCCCACATAGCTGCCCATTGTCTGCTGCTATCCCAGTAACCCACTCCATTCCCATGCATACATGCAGCAATACCATACTTATGCTACCACAGTGCACTACACCATTCATTTATTGTTAATAAGGGTGACTTACCTTGTGGCAGCAGCAGTTGTGAGGGCAGTGCTTCAGGGCTGACTCTGTCAGATGCACACAGTACACAGCCTATACATGGTAAGGTATAGGTAGTGTGATGTGTGTGGCATCCTTTTTACTGTGTGTGCGAGTTGGAGAGAGGTATTAGTCCCTGGGTCCCTAGGGTGTCAGTGTATGTGCTATGCATTGCCTCTTTGCCAAGACCAGGGCACACTGAGCATGCCTACATCTACCTACAGGAACAAGCTGAGAGGGTTCCTCCTCCAAATCCCCCTGTGCCTGCGGTGACCTTGGCACTGGTGGGGGGCTGTGTGTCCCTTCCCTGTGTGGTTCCTGCCGCAGCTGTTTCCACAGGATCATGTTGTGTAGCATAGCACATATTATGAACATGTGTGCACATGTGGCTGGAGAGTACTGCAGGGTTCTACCTGATATGTCAAGGCAGAGGAACAGTGACTTGAGCATCCCAAACACATGTGCTCATTATGGCATTCTTCAGTCGCTGTGTGTGCATTTCTGATTGGTGTCATCATCCACACTTCCAGTGGGTAGTCAGCATCCCCCACAAGATGGCCATATGGGATGTTCCCCCTGGCAAATGCCTGGTACAGTTGTGAGGCATGCCAGATGGGGGAGTCATGATAACTTCCAGGGCTGCCACCACACACATTCATGTTAATGCCCTGTGCATTGCACATGACCTGGCAGTTGATGGAGTGATACTCCTTGCTGATGATGTAGACTCTACCCTCTTCACAGAGTGGTGCTTTGATATGCACATGAGTGCAGTCTATGGCATTCAGTACCTCTGGGTAGTCTGCTACATGGTGGAAGAGATGCTTATTGATGGTCCTCTCCTCAGGGGTGCTGGGTAAATAAATGTGCTCACTGGCATATCTTAGCATGACATCCAGGAACTGGTGGAGTACCCTGGATGTGGATGCCTGTGAGACCCACATGATGTCCCCAGTAGGTCTTTGCAAAGTACCTGTAGCTAGTATTCTTAAGGCTGCACATACCTTTGTTTCCACTGGGATGGGTTCCCCTCTGTTGGATGTGGGTCTGAGGTGATGGCAGAAGAGCTCGGTGAGTTGCTGAAGTATGTCCCTGTCCACCCTGTAGCACTCTATCTCCAGCTCATGTAGCCCCTAAAAGGTTAACCTGGGTCAGAACACTCTTCTCCTCCTCAATCTGAGCTGGTTGACAGCATCATCATCATCACTGCCCTCAGTCTGTAGCATGTAGAGATGTAGTAAAGCAGCAGCAGTCCCTATCATTTTGTCAGTTAAAATTCCCAAGTGTGTACACCAATGGTGATGAGTATGTGGGAAAATCAGATTGAAGGGTGTTTGCGTACTTTAGACTGGTGTGCTGCAGATGCTGCCTGTGTGATTGCCTAACTATGATACATTTCACCTGCCAGCTACATTATTGAGGGGTTTGAATGGGCCACTGTGAGTGGCAGAGGCCTTATTAGTCATTTATAGTTGACTGCCTTTTGTCTGCTATTTCCTTTTGCCCCCATTTCCTCCAGTTTGAAGCCTTTAAAACTGTTGCAGCTAGGGGGAACACTGCTGAGCAGAAATGGTCCTCCACTGGACACAAGCATGCTCAGAATTTCTGAAACAGCTAAGCATAGCTAAGCAGCCTCAGATGCACCCCCTTGCGTAGCTTTGCTTAGCTGGTTTCAGAAATGCTGAGCAGTGCTTAGCGGTGCACAAATCCACTTAGCTGGGCTGAATGCTGCTTAGAATTAAACTTCTAAGCAATGTTCAAACTGGCTAAGCAGAGCTAAGCACTGTTAAGTATTGCTCAGTTTTCATTTAAATAAATGCACTAATTGGACATTAATTGCCCATTACTGACATATTATTAAGTGCATATGTTTTACATTATATGACATCTCCCTATGTGCTTTGATTACATTACCTTGGGGTGTGATTGTACTGTATGGGACACTTGTGTTTACATGGATGAGTTCACATCATATATCCACTGACACTGGAAATTTAGACCAGCTACATAACCTTGGTTAACAAATATCAATTGCTACATCATTAAATAAAACAAAATTATTTAACAACGCTTTCCCATGTAAAAGCTGAATGGTCTGTTCTGGTATTCGAACCATGAACTACTGCATGCAAAGCCAGAACTCTAACCACTAAGCTAACAGAGCTGTCCATGTTTTCAGCTATACATTTCTATATAGCTCTTTCATGATGCAAATACAGTGGTAAAAATACAACCATTTTAAATATATATAACAAAACCTGTCATTCTATCAACTTTCTAAGTTTGTAAGAGCAATATTTAAAAACTATACCTATTTCTTACCTTTTGCCTCACTTTTAGTACTGCAAGCTCCAATGCATTTACACCAAGCATGACACACTCCCTTTTCATGTCAGCTGCCTCTTCTGCCTACACCACCGCCTACACCCCTACACAGATAGCTACCTGCAGACACAGTGGCCCATTTTTGTATTCAGTAAACTTAGCTAATTTGCATACACCTAATTACCTATACCCTAATTACAGCACTACACGAGAGCCTATGTTCTTAGCAACCACTGTTACCTACTACTGTATGAGTCTTCATGCTGGCCAGTATAATGGGGAATTTACTTTTAGCTTAAATAATCCCCTTTTAGTATTTTAATTTTATATTTTGTCAGATTCCATACTTTTGCACAGCTGCACTCCATTTGCACATAGCATATGTGCAAGTAAAATTAACCTTTGATGTTTTTATATTTTGCATCAGTTATATTTTCATGTATAGTATACATTATGTGTAATTCTCTGCAATATAATCTGTCTGTCTCTTACATAAAGGATAGGACAGACTTCAACAACACGCATGTATATGGGCACAAGTCCATCACTATCAAGGAGGTTTTTCCCATATGCAGTTGTATGGCTACAAGCAAACCAGCCCAGCTGAACTACAGATATTGATTGGAATCCACATATATATCCATAGTTATTACAGATTAAAGTATAACATTTGAAGTAGGTTTACAGAGAATTATGACTTATGGGGCTGTCTGCAATGTGTATGTAAAGGGAGTGATTTTCCAATACTGTCTGATGCTTAATCATATAATAGTTGTGACTCCATTCAATCGGATATAGGCAACATCAGGATGACTTAGCATTTGCATTCTTTGTTGTTGTTATATGTAGCTCTTACTGCATAACTGGTCATTTTCATAAGCTGATGTTTTATTACCTTGTTTCTGTTAAATTTTCAGTAGTTGTGTTATTTACAATATAATGAAGGTCACATTTCTGATGCTGTCACTGACTGCGATAAAATCTGTGATACATCCAACATGCATGAGGTAGAATTGGTAGGCGTGTTTGGATGTGCAAGCAACTGTGACAACACCATTGTTACAGTACTGTAGTTGTAGCATGTTTTTAAGTGTTTGGCTATTGCTTGCCATAATAACCATTTGATATGGGTTCAAATCCCACATTGCATGTACAATATATCTAACCATGTGGAATGGATTTATATCTGTGCATATGTATTCTGATGATTTTAGGACATAAGGGTCAGCTATTCAGACATGTTTTTTATATTTGTTCTGCTTATCTGTAGACGACAGTGGTATAGATGGGATGGATTGTTTTACAAAGCTATGCACTGTAAATGAGAGTCACTTTTGGACCACAAGCTAATTTTAAGTGACACCTCTACCTTTAAAGAACAATACAGTTGATCATTAATCAGTTACAGCTGCATATTTTATGACACTAAATTATATTTTAAAGCGAGCAACATTAACTGTTCTTTGACACAAAAACTGAAATTTGGAATTTCACTTGATCAAGAACTTAACTAATCAAATTATATCCTGATATGTCACTTATGAACAAAATATTTTTAAAGAAAATAAGAAGCATGCCCTTTATAATGTGAAGGATTATAGAAAGTACATGTAATTAACAGCAAAAACATACAGGTTACATTTGTGTTTAATATTCTTCTATCTATAGAAGTTAAACACATCCAAAGAGAACACATATTTTAGATGGCTATTGAATAAAGATTTGCCCAGGGAGAAAGTTGACCATAATACCATAGTATGTTTGCATCCACTGAGCTCTTTTGGTTTGACATGAGAACACTCTGAATCCTTCTGTTTCATTGGCTTGATTATAGGACCCATAAAAGAGAGGCTTGCTGCAGCAGGTCACAGTAAAATTGGACCAGTAGAAGGCAAGCCTTCAGTCTAGCACATTCTTTTGCAAAACGCCAATGCCACACAGTGTTAAAGATGTAGTGTTTAGTGTGGATCTGTCTGTGGATCTGATAAGTAACTAATTTCTATTTTGTATTTGTGTCCGTGTGTGTGTGTGTGTGTGTGTGTGTGTGTGTGTGTGTGTGTGTGTGTGTGTGTGTGTGTGTGTGTGTGTATGTGTGTCTGCGTGCGTGCGTGTGTGTGTGTGTGTGTGCATTTCTGTGAGTGCATACACATGTATACATATGGGCAGGTGATATAGAACTGCTTACTTGAAAATCACACTGAGGATTGAAATCAGCCAATAATTTATGTTATTACAGTTTCATACTTCTTATTGTTCAAAAAATGCATTTTGATGAGCAACCTGTGCTTTGTCAACTTTTAAGTGAACTGCATCTATATGGTCATTCGCACAAAAGCTTAAGGTTCAGAGCTATTATAAACAGCTTCCTGGAGTGAAGCATATGAGGTTTGATTCCTTTCACCTTCATTTATCTACTGTGTGACTCATGTAATCAGAGAGTCCCTTTTAGGGCATTTGTCACCTTATCATTTTTTGACTTCATACATAATTTTTGAGCAAAAAAGTTGTGAAGTATTTTGCTCTGTTCCTGGTAAAATTGAAGTTTTCTTGCAAATTGCTGAGCACTAGATAATGACAGGCTTGTGAGTTTCAGATTTCATATCCTTTAGAAAAATTCTAGTTGATACAAAGCTTATTATTCTAGGTGCTTTCTAAGTATATAAGAGCAATATTTAAAATGTGTTCCTGATTCTAGTTCTTTGATTGTTGAGCTAAGAAACAAAGGCTAGAGAGGGGTTGCAATCGATTACATGGGATAGTTTTGACAGCAATGAGCTGAGATGCATTTCTGGGTCATTATTTAAATATTTATTCTTTTATTTGACCTCTGACAGATATCTGAGAATGTACACAGTCATATAAGTGGCTGTAATTGATGGTCATGTGTGTGTGTGTGTGTGTGTGTGTGTGTGTGTGTGTGTGTGTGTGTGTGTGTGTATACACACAGAGGGCGTAGAGATCAATTGGCCCCAATTTTGTCACATATTTTTAGTCTGATAGGAGAAAGAAAAAGTAATGGGTTAAGAAGTGAATTTTTTAAAGTACTAGAAGATAAAAAACTGGAAAATGTATTTGGGCGTCATTAATTTATTTTTATAAAGTTGTACTTTGTTCCTTTGAATAAGATTATGGCAGAACATACCTCTCAATTGTACAGATTTTTACAGAATGTTCAGATTTTTGCCTCATATTTTTGGTTTGTGTCTCATAAAAATTGTGTTTTTTTTTCTTGCAAATCATTCAGAGTTGCTGTCAGAAAATAATGACAGACATTTCAGTTTTAGACTTTATACCCTTCAGAAAATCATGCTAATGCAAAACGTGTTATTCTATCAACTTTCTATCAACTTTCTAAGTTTGTAAGACCAATACTTAAAAGTGCCTCTATTTTGGGGCCTTTGTTTCCCCATTGTTTATGGCTTTCTCCAGATTTCATGCTGTAAGATGTTGAGAGGTATGTGGCAGGGTGCAGTGGTAAGTTAATTGTTAGGAGATGGCACAATTTATTCAGTCAAGGAAGAAATATGTAGGATTAAATGATTGGTTAAAAATAGGTAATAAGTAAGAAGAGGTAAATAGATAAGTATAAAAGGAAGTTCACCAAGGTACCATCAGGGAATGGAGTGGGAGATGAGCAAAGTGGATCAACAATTAGCTAAAGGTAGTAACCAGTCAGTGCATGTATGCAAACAATATGCACAGTGCAATCACTGTTTCACTGAGCCAGCAAACACCATCAAAAGTAAGGGAGATCTTAAATGTCATAAAGCAAAAAGTAATTGGAATTAGAACAAACTGCTTGTAAATTAGTGAGAATGAAATGATAATGTTAACCTGCCCAAAAGAACTTAGTACAATCTTGTGAGGCATATGATATATGAATAATAAAACAGATACCCATTTCCCCAAGCTAAGTGCAGCTCTTTACAAAAGAGAACCTACTAATAGTGTATTACTAATAACTTCAGTATTGGAACTGAAACACTGCAGGTGTGAGTATTATCACACTGTTTGTGATTTTAACAGAATGTATTCAAATGAAGAACTTCACAATTATTCATCAATTGTTAGGTCCTTGTGTGCAATTCTGTAATGTTAAACAGCCATATTAAGACATTATAAGACAGAAATAAAAATGGTTGTAGAAAAGCAAAATCTAATTGTAGACTATTAAAATGAAAGAGAAATGCTATAAATTATGAATGGTGGTATACACCAGCTGAATTCTGTGTTGGCTAAGGAGATGTTACAACCTGCTGTATGCCCTGGAGTAAGGAAAAAAACTATTAGGTGATATCAGAGGCTCTTATAGGCAAGCAATATGCCCAGAAGGATATTAATAAACAATATCCAGGAGAGGTATCTTTGTTGTCTGACAAGTTCATGTTTGCTAGGTGTCACAGAAAAGTATATAAAGTCCATGATCATCGGGAAACAGCTTCAGAGAGGTTCATGTCTTGCTGCCACAAGCAAAAGTCCAAAACCTAGACAGCAGCATAATTCTAACAGAAAATGACTCATTAGATATTTAATGCCACTCTCGGTTGTAAGTATAATACTCATAGTTGTGAGTCTAGCATCAACAAGAAAAGTAAAGTGTGATTCCAGAATAAGACACAGATTTACAGTTTTCAAATTCCATCTTTATGAGGTGAAATCTGTTAATAATATTAGTGATTTTATATAGTTATTTATAACACACAAAAATTAGGCTGATGACATTATTATAAGTAATAAATAAGAAATGCACTTAATGGTGAATCAGTGTTCTAGCCTAAAATGCAAAATTCCATGAAAACCCTGTATTTTTCTATTACTTGGGAATTCTAGATTTGGGATTTACCATTACGTTTTCACAGAAAAATGGAAAATCAGTATCCTAAAGTATCTTGAAACTCATTACAAACCCATTCAAATATTTTTGTACCCCCAAATATTGGGTTTCTTTGTTGCCCACCCCTTGCTACTTGCATTTACTAAGTCTGAAATGTCTGCCCATTAGAGTAATGTAGCATGTGTTTGGTCAGCTAAAGTCTAAAGTGGGCATGCAAATATGTCTGGAGGTTCAACAACACAACCAAGAAAACATCTTGGATGATTACTGTGTATACACAGTGTGATAACCTCACAGCACAGTAGCCTCCCAATCCAGATTGTTGAATTTACCAACAGGGCTCCCAGCATAGGAACTAAATTCTTCACAAGATAAACATAATAACATTCAGGAAACATTGCTGGAGGAATGTCATCAGTGCAGCATGTTCAGTATGCCCAGACACTAGTGACATGGCATATCTGCTAGATACCTATGTACCATAACACAACATACATTTACAAAGCACAGAGATTAACAGGATAATTTCATTGATGTGTTGTCTTGATATGATCTACCCAGGTCAAACTGATGTTCACCTCCCAAATACTTGTGCAACATTAGTGCAAAGGTACTGTCATTGACCTTTACCTTTCCAACCTCCCACTAGGCACCACTGTCTCTTGTATGTTAAGATAATTCACACAGTAAGTGAAGCAAGTCCTTCCATACTGAATAAGCAGTGTCTTGGCAATTCTGGTTTGCAGACATCTGTGAGGATATCATTGTGGTACACCGAGTAAGGCTGTGAATTATGAGTAATATAGCATACAGGAAGTACCATAGGCATATTGTAATATTGACAGTCTGCTTTCAATATGACAAATTATTCTTGAAGGCTATTACATATTTTGTTGATTCTGTAATTATTTAAAAAATTGCAAGATCAATTCATGGTTACATGTATTGTATTTTATTTTGGCCCAGGAAGGACTACAAGCTAAAACAAACATCATTCAAAAGATGTCAGTCATGACTTTAAGGTTCAACACTGTGGAAGAGAAGATAAATAGAGAAAGTTATCAAGTGTCCATTTTATACTAAAAAGCCATTGAAGATGCATGTTTTATGTTATGTGTTTTTTCCTTCTTCTCCATCTGTATTTACAGAGTCTTGACTGCAGATTGGAGATCCATTATGGAGCAGAAGGAGGACCATGACACATCTGGAGTCAAGAAAGGACATATCTGATGAGGCTGTGGGCTCCTGGCAGGAGTGAGAGACCCTTCATGGAGTCACTGAGGTGCAGACTGCCACTAAGACAGCTAATGTTCCATGTCTGGAACTGCTTATTACAGTGGTTGTAAAGGATGTGGCAGGTAAATATCTAAACATACGGTCCATATCCCAGTCCTCCTTGAGCAGATCCTACAAGAGATTATTGCTTACATGCACCTGTCTAATCAAGAGATCATGAATACAGTCAAAAACATCTGTCTCATGTATAGTAGCCAGCACTCCATTTGTAACATGTCATTTCTAGACATGGCAAGGATCCAGGCATTAAAAGCTGTCACTGACCTCACACATGGCTCCCTGTCACAATGTGAAACCTAAAACAGTATCAGTGTCTGAAAAATGAATTCAAATAAAAAAGAAGCAAATTTTGCCACTCATTGTCATACCATCAAAGCATTCCTCCTGTGCTCTGCACAGCACACCTATACTAACTTCAAGATCTCTGTACCTCAGAATGAGAGGAGTACTCTAGAATACCACAACCTCAGACTTAATATATACTTACTTCATTCACACTTAGACTTCAGTACTCTGACGAGCACAGTTACTGTCATCAGAATATCAACATGAACTCAAGACCCAGGAATGCTACTGACATGTCAGTGTGCATATCTTTCTCAGGGCATTCAGAAACAAAGGAATCTTTTTGTCAACTTTACATTCTTGAAAATGTAGGTTTACTTACAAATACAAATGTAATCAAATGTTGCTGCAGTAAACAAGGGGTAATGGAAAACAAAATCACAGTCTACTTAGAAAGTCTGACAGCAGAGCTCACCATCAGGCCCTAAGGTTCATTTCATAATTATATTGCTTCTTTATGCAGGTTTTTTTAATGCCCAATACTTGATTATCAGCACCCTCTTCTCAATGTTGTAGCACCCTATCCTTCTGACAATAATTGTATTATCTGTTCTGAACCCCCACACAAAGTAACCAACATCACAATTATGAATATTTCAATTTCTTATGCTGCTGTATAGTTTGGGGTGTGTATTTGTGGTGATGGTGACAATATATAGACCACGCAGCTAATGTTTGCTATTCATAACAGTAAGTGTATCCATGATAGAATATATGCTCATTTTTGGAGTTGTATGATTGATTATTATGTAGATATACAGTGTCATTCACATTCTGTATGTCATGTTGCAAACTAAATATGTTCTGCCTACATCATGCTCCACACACTGTGGGGGTCTGAATGGAGAGATGAAAATTCAGCTAGCAAGGGAGAGTTGTAGTGCTGATATTGAATTCATCCTCACGTCTTGGTGAGTACCTTCACAAAGTGGACCATGTTTTTCACAAAATCTCACCAAGGCAACTCTGATACATAGACTGTATTTACATAGCATATATAATGGACAAAAGAAGGTAAAAAATTAAAAACGATAGCTGGGTGCACAAAACCCAGGATAAAAAAGTGCCCAATCCTGGTAGGCACACCGGTGCCTGGACTGGAAAGGATGACGGTGTAGAATCATCAAAACACAAAAACATTCCTACAACATGGCTAGGCCAGGCCCAGGGGGAGGATTGCCCCCCTGTTGTAGAAGGAAGTAGTAGTCCCCAAAAATCACAAAATACTGATAGGCCAAAGAAGATCCATAAAGATGATAAAGTGGACTATTGAGGATAAGAAAGAAATTATGTATTGTTATTATTATGCAAAAAGCTCAGAATTTCCAGGCACAATATATACAGAATGATTCAGAGAGACATTAGAGGAAAGGAAAATACTTCCACAAGAAAAACTGTCAAAAGCTTCAAATAAAAATTTGTATTCATTAATACAACAGATTTGTGAAAAACAGTATATAGATCAAGAAACATTAATCCATTTGGAAAAAGAAGTATCTGAGGAAGTGTGAAAATATAAACAAAAAAACCTAGAGATTTTTGAAAAGTATAAAAAAAGAAATATGGACATGGGAAAGAAAGAGAGATTTGATATGGTGCAATATTTATTCAAAGGAGAAAGCCAAATTACTCAATATAAAGAAAGCAGTCCCAAAGATGTTTGAAGAGAAATACAGGCAAAGGCATCCAGATATGGAAACTTTCACAATAACGAAATTAATATCGCAAAGAGGGAATGTAAAAAAGAAGATTAGTAAAGTAGAGGTTAAAAATAGAAGGTGAAGTTATGGAGTGCCTGCTAAGTGATGGAGTTGGTGTAGAAGGTCTGACACAGGTTACATCACAGCAAGATGGAGCGAGTCCACTAAGTAAGGAGAAACAGGAAAATCAGGACAACTCTGAAGAAGAAATATGGACATGAGGAAGAAAAAGAGATTTAATATGGGTAATATTTATGCAAAGGAGAAAGCAAAACTAATCAATACAAAAAGAGCAATACCAAAAATATTTGAAGAGAAATACAGGCAAAGGAATCTGGATATGGAAAACTTTACAATACAAAAAAATAAGAAGACAAAGAAGACAAGTAGAAAAGGAGATTAGTAATGGAGAAGTTAAATAAATAGAAACTGAGTACCTGTGAAGTGAAGGATTCAGTGTAGAAAATCTAATTCAGGAAGTACCACAACAGGATGGAGCAATGGTATCCAAGTTAATGGGAAACCAGTAGAACAGGAAGCAATTGGTCAGGTGCCATATGAAGATATTTTGTAGCCTTCCACAGGAAAGCAGTATAAATGTTCACTTGATGCTGGACAGCTTGAGAAGAAACAGGAAACTGGAAACTCTGACGCAGTCAATGTTGAGGCATGATAGGCCAGTAAGTTCCCACATGACAGAGCAATGCATACCACAGTATGAAATTGAAGAGAATGTGCCACAGGAAGATACTAAAGAACTTTCTATAGAATGCCTGCAGGAAAGGGAAAATAAAAAAAAAATGTGCCCTTAGTTTAGAAGAAAACAAGCTAAGAGAAGAGTTGCTTGATTTTAATAGAGATAGATAGACATATTAAGATCAATGAAAAAAATAGATTGCAGAAGGTCAATAAAACCCAAAAAGTCAGAAGTTTGATAAAACAAATGAACACAGTAATTTGGACTGTTCATAAAGATCCATGCAATATAACAGAAGTAAACATGATATATTACTGTGCAGCTGAATTAATAACTGATAAAGTCCTACTGCAAGAACACAGGGTAGTGAGGGAAATGAAGGGGAACAATTTAATAGCATCATGGAAGTATCGAATACAGAAAACTATAAAGCAGTTAAGGCAAGAAGTGTCATTGTTAGAAGAATATAAAAGAGGGAATAGATCAACAAAAATACTAAGAAAGATAGATGGATGTAATAAAACCATTGCATTAGAACAGACCAGGATCAATCATGCACTATCACAAACAACAAGCTAAAATTCTCAGCACAGGCAAAAAAACTTAGAAGATACACAGAGAAATATAAAGGAAAAATACAAAATAGGCAATTTATTGATGATCGAAAAAGGTTCTATAGAGAGTTGGGAAATAAGGTAAAAGGAATTGAAAGACCGCCATAAAAAAGAAGAAAAATATACATTTTGAAGAAGTATTTATGAAGATCCTGTGGAATATAACAAAGATGCTAAATGGATAGAAGAAGTAAGAGAAAGAATAAGAAGTTTAAAGGTACAGGACATGAAATGGGATGAAGTAACAGCCAGAGATATTGAAACAAAGTTAAGAAAAGCCTCCAATTGGAAATCCCCAGTCCCAGATGCAATACCTAACATCTGGTTAAAAGTATTAACACCTTTGCATGAAGATTTAGCTATGAGCAAGAAGTATTTATATGCACACCCTGAACAGACATCAACCCGTTGAACAACAAGAAAAACAATGCTACTACTTAAGAGTGAACTTGCAAGCTATCCTAAAAACTATAGACCAATACCTTGCCTTCTGATTATGTATAAATTATACACTGGAATTGATGCTGACAGAGTTTATAGTCATTTAGAAGAAAACTCAATTATGGCAGTAAAACAAAAGAGAAATAAAAGAAAGTCATATGGAACAAAGGATCATTTGTTGTTAAATAAAGTCATAGTGGAGAACTGTAACAAGGGGAAGAATCTAAGTACGGTATGGATTGGCTATAAGAAAGCATTTGATAGTATCCCACATTCAGGGATAAAAGAGTACTTAAAAATGTATAAGATACACCCTACACTGATCGACTACATTACAGTGACCATGAAACAGTAGCAGACCGCTTTGCAACTAAGCCATGATAAAGGGCAAATTATTATTCCAGGGATAAAAAATTCAAAGGGGATATACCAGGATGACTCTCTGTCACTGCTGCTATTCTGTCTTGCCCTTTATCTATTAAGCTGTCGACTTAACAGCTTAGGCCATGGCAGTAATTTGACTCATAGAAAACAACAATGTGCAAAGACTTCTCATCTTCTCTTTGTTGATGATTTAAAACTGTATAGCTCATCAGATGAGGAACTGAATGCACAACTGCAAGTTGTCAAAACTTTTTGAGATGATATAAGAATGTCATTTGGTCTTGATAAATGTACAAAAGCAACCTTTAAAGCAGGAAAACAGCAGCACCAAGAAAACATCAATTTTGGACAAGAATGTGGTATAAAAACTTGAGCAAGAGGGAGTGTATAAATATTTGGGAATTGATGAAATATCAAAAATAAAACATGAACAAATGTGAATAGAATTTAGTAAAGAATACTTTAGAAGACTTAAATTAATCCTGAAAGCAGCACTGACATCTAGGAAGAAAAGCCAAGCTATAAACCAATTTGCTCTTCCTGTCCTAAATTACAGTTTTGGAGTGATTGACTTGCCCCAAAATGTGTTGGATAGATTAGATAGGAAAAGAAGAAGGATGCTTCATGCTCACCAAATGATTTATAAAAATCAGTGCATACCAAGATTATATATTCCCCATTACGAAGGAGGGATGGGCCTCCTTTAAACTGATTACATGTATAGATCTGCAATCATTGAACTCCACACATATCTACTGGCCTCACAAGACCCAAATGTAGTGAAAGTTTTGAAACATGAGGAAAATACATCTAAGATGACTCATCTGCTTAATCTATTCTAGCAAAAGCATATCGGCATCAAGCAGGAATGGAAATCAAACCACAAGTAGATAAAAATTAGGCAGCAAATGAATGTGACAAAAAAAAGAAATAATATAAGATGAAGGGCCAGATGAGAAGACAAGAAATGTGGAAAATGCATAAACATAGTAGCAGAAATAGAAAACTTCTGGAAGAACCTCATGTTGATCAGGAACAAATGCAGGAATGGTTAAGGAGAGGCAAATTCAAACCCAAAGATGAAAGGGTTAATATTGGCAGCCCAAGATAGTGGGCTACGTACACACTGGATTACAAAGTCCATTGAACATATAGGAGAAACAGATAAATGCAGGCATTCTAAAACCAAATTGGAAACAGTTGCACACCTCGTTGCTGGTTGTGACATACTAATGGCAGAAGGACTGTATACTAAAAGGCATAATAATGTGGCAAGACTATTGTAATGGGGATTGTGTAAACATTATGGTATTGAAGTGGCTGAAAAACACTGAAAACAGGAGCCACAAAGCATCACAGAAAATGATGAAGTCTCTACATCACATGGGATCACCCATTGCCAACAGTTTGAAAGATAGATGCCAGAAAACTGGATATAGTGGTCCATGAGAAGACAAAAGTAGCATTGATCATTGAAATCACCACACCCATTGACTACAGAGTGTTGCGTACAAAAAGACACAAAGTCATAAAATATCAGGATTTGCAGGCAGAAATGAGAGCAATGTGGAAGAAAGATATGCAAACAATTCCAGTAGTAGTAGGAGCAACAGGTCTTATAAAAAAGAATCTACAATCGTATTTAGACATGTTGCCAATACATGTAACGTACATACGAGTTGCAGAAGGAGTTATTACTGGGCACATTGTGGGTGCTGCGAAGAGCATTTCTGGCTGGTATCAAATATTGAAACAATACCAATTTCAAGAACTTTAATCATACTTTAATTTTGGAATGGAGTCCATTCCTGTCATGGTATTAGAAACCCAAAAGACTTCCTGGAGAAATTTAAAAAGATAGGCTTGTTGTACAGGATATTTGTTAAAGCAATGTGCAATGGTATATATATTGAACACCAAAAGGCATATATGTCACAATTAATTTTGCTGAGTATAGTGATATTATTGTGGTAACAGCAGTGTCTGTTTATAGTTGTCATATCCATGGCATCAAGCTTTTTTGTCACTTTGCAGTGGTCTATGAGCAATAATTACAAGATAGTGATTGTATAATGATTAGATTGCCTACACAATGAATTAATTTTTGTTCATTAATACACCAGTGTCACAAAGGCATTTGTATTTTTCAAGCTGTGTAAGTTACACACAATTTGTGGGTGTATTCCATTAAATTATTTTAGGGTTTGGTTATAAATGTATAACTTCCTGTGGAACAGTGGATGTTAAGAGGTTGTATGATGATGTTATCATCATATGAATAACTGAATTGTTAGCAAGTTGTCTACTTGAGGTGTGCTGTATTTCCTGCTTTATGTGGCATTTCCATGTGAGGCATTACAGGAATGACACATACAGAAATATCTGTGTTTATTATTCTGTGTACAGAATGTAATTAGACTGTGGTATGCACTATTAGTATGTGTGTAGTACTCTCAGCGAGTACATAAAAGTGTAACTGCATGCAATAATGCTAGACGTTACTGCATGATATGAACTGCATACAATAATGCTAGGCTTGTTATTGTATGATATGCCATACAGTTGTTAATGGTACTTTGTACAATGACTAAGATATATTTTTTGCACACAAACATAGTTCTGGATCTTATTTGTTGCTATTTCTCAGAGCACTTATCAGCTACTTTGCATTTATGAGACATTAATAGCACTCACAATGATATGATTAGACACATAGGTAGTAGACTGTTGTGATCTTAAAATAACTTTATGTAAGTATTTATCATCACTTTTCATTTTTAACATGTTTAACACTATAAAACTAATTATTAGGGAATGTCAGTTATATTAAATAATATGCAAACAATCAATATAACATACAGTCAGATACCATAATGTTCCACACATAAGTTGTGGATAACCAAGTGATATGCAAATATGCCTCAATGTACATAGAATAACTGTGCAAAAACTAGATTTATTTAACAATGTTGGCATATTCTCAAGCAGTCACATCAAATATGTGTGTCCAGAAAAGTGTTTCATAAATGGGGATGTGCATTACCATTGTACATCTATGGAAATTATACAAGCTCAATGCAACTTACTGAAAATTACTAAGGGAATAGAAACATCTGTCCAGAAAGTGACAAATATTCACAAATAATTATGAATATTGTCATAATTTGTGTACAGATGTATATAACTATAGTCATTCATCAGAATTTACAGAATCTGATGGACTCCACAAAAATTTCAAATAAAAAATTAATTAATGTGAAGGGCAATCTTGGCCACTTTACCATGGCTAGCAGTAGCTAACAATGGGTATGGGACATGTGAGGGGAACACAAGTAATAGACAGACCCAAGGAAATATGGTGATAGAAAAGCAGATGTGAGGTGAGCATGAAGGCGATGGATGGACAAGAAGTATGATGAAATAAGAAAATGTGGGGCATGGATATTTTTTTTTCTTGAGAAAGATGGAAAGAGAAGGAGGAAGGCAAAACAGCAGGTATAAACATATAACAACTATCATAATTTCAAATAAAAAAAAATAACTAATGTGAAGGGTAATCCTGGCCACTTTACTATGTTTGTGTGCAAAAAATATATCTTAGTCATTGTACAAAGTACCATTAACAACTGTATGGCATATCTTAAGACCTAATTCCTGCTCTATCTGTGTCTTTTTAGATCAAAGCCTATCCTTGGTAAAAACATATCTTATCCTAATAGAGATAATTTAAATACCTAGTTAAATTCTTCTGCATATAATTCTAAAGCATCCTACCTAATGCATGCAACATGTATTGTTTAAACTGTGAGCATTGCTGAACTGCTGAAACCTGAAGTATGCATTTGTTTAACAATTACTTTCTAGTTACTAATTAAGTATTGTACATAAAGTCTAAAATATCTTGTATAATGCCTGTAACATGTTTTTTGTATAAACTCTGAAGATTCCTGAACTGTTTAAAATTTGTAGTATTTAACTGTATAACAACTAGTACCTGTATGTTAGTAGTCTAGTAATCTCTTGGAGCTTATATCCCCGGGACTCTACTGAAAATGGACATAAATCCAGTTAGACTATCCCAGTCAACAAATGTAAAATAAATAAATAAATAAATAATACGTGGCAAACAAAAGTTGGAAATAAACATAAAGAAGAGGTAAGGCACACAGACAGCACACAGACTCTACAACGTGGATGAAAGAAAATGAATAAATAGGGTAGGAATGCATACCAGCCATGGTACAGTACAGAACTACATATGCACCTCTGCACTGCTCAGTTCTGCGATGTTGATGCATAGCAGCCATGATGAAGTGCATGACTACATATGTAGCTGTGCACTATTCAGTGCTGAGATGTTGATGCATACCAGCCATGATGCAGTTCAGAACTACATATGTACCTGTGCACTGCTCAGTGCTGAGATGTTGATACATACCAGCCATGATGCAGTGCAGAACTACATATGTACCTTTCCACTGCTCCTTGCTGAGATAAGTGCAAAACTACATATGTAGCTGTGCACTTATCAGTGCTGAGATGTTGACGCATACCAGCCATGATACAATGCAGAACTACATATGTACCTGTGCATTGCTCAATGCTGAGATGTTGATACATACCAGCCATGATGCAGTGCAGAACTACATATGCACCTCTGCACTGCTAAGTGCTGAGATGTTGATGCATACCAGCCATAATGAAGTGCATGACTACATATGTACCTGTGCACTGCTCAGTGCTGATATGTTGATACATACCACCCATGATGCAGTGCAGAACTACATATGTACCTGTGCACTTTTCAGTGCTGAGATGTTGATGCATACCAGCCATGATGCAGTGCAGAACTATATATGTACCTATGCACTGCTCAGTGCTGAGATGTTACAAACCATGTGACAGTCATACCTGAATGTGTACAACTACCAGTATGTGTGTCTAGTAGGTAAATAAATGGGGATTGCAATACACAATGAATATTGAAGCCAGTCATCATGTAGTCTGGCACTAATGCAAGTGTAAGCCAAGCAACAGCACAGATGAGCAAATCCAGCCAACCAAGAAAATACAGAAAATAAGCAGATGATAGATTAGAACCTCAAACCCTATATGTTCATAGGTTCATAGGTTCAAAATACAGAAAATAAGCAGATGATAGATTAGAACCTCAAACCATATATGTGAAAAGCGAACAACCAAGCACAGTGCCAAACAGCAGTACTGTAGAAAAGTATGAATGTAGCTATTCAATACATAAATAAGTGTACATAACCCAAACATAGGTAAAATGGGATCCATATTTCAAAGATATATGCCATCCAAACTAAACAGTTTCATATAATGTCCAGGCAACAAATAACCACTCGAAATGCAGGAGGTCAGCAAATAAATTGCAGTGGTGCAGCGGTAGCATTGCTGCCTCACAGCAAGAGGTTCTCCGATTCGATTCTCTGCTGGGGTGACTTCTGTGCAGAGTCTGCATTTGTGTGGGTTTCCTCTGGGTGCTCTGGTTTCCTCCCACATTACAAAGACATGTGTCTGGGATGTTTGTCCCCGGGCCTCTGCTGAAAACTGTCTCTGTTAAAAGCTGGACTTTCCCTGTAAACAAATGTTAAAATAAACAAATAGTCACCAAAACCATGTAAAATAAGACAACATAGCACAATGGCTAACTGCTTTTGTCCATGTACTTCAGGACTTTATCAGGACCATTAAAATCAATAAAACTGGGTTTAAATAGCCCACTTAATTAATCATGTGTTGCGTGACCACATTAACAAGTACATATTAAAGACATATTACATGTAAATACTGAAGATAAATAAGTATCTTTGAAAAAGCTTCATAAAACTAAAATTAAAATATACAAACAGCACTCTGATGTAAAAACGTGTCATACTAATTAAAAATTCCAACAAAAAACAAAGATGAAAATTATAATTTAGCAGCTCTGAGTTTTAAAACAGGGAGAATATATAACTGTTCATTCCAAGCAGGATAAACTGAAGCATTTAAATTCAATTGCCATATCAGTTTCCTGTACTTAATTTTTGTTTCCCAAACCTCCCCTCGAATATTACAATGCAATACCAAATAAACGTTCTTGAAACTACAGAACCAGCAACAACTAAAGAATGCTTACTTCCTCTGTGTCTTGAGATGCAAACTCCCTTAAAATAGCAGTTCCAACCAAGGAAATATTTGAAATAAACTCAGCAAAGGTCCGCAAACAACCAGATAGTTTAATTGAACAAGTGCAACAAAATAATCCAATGGTTAATCCAACGGTTAAGCGCTTTCACTTGCTCAATGGCAAGCTTCATCAGAACTCTAAAAAAGGACCTTATAGCATTTAAATAAACTTTTTGGCACCAAAAGCGCTCAATAAAAAACAATACTTTTTAAAGACATATTACATTATGATGAAACAACATGCATCTACCACATATATGCAACCATAAAATGCCTAAAATGACTAAAATAAACACCAAACATATCTCTGATTACCACATTGTAAATGTGAAGTATTCAAACTAAACATTCTAAAATACTACTACTATTATTTATAATGTAATGATACTCACAATAATCATAAATGACTAATAAATGAACTTGCAACCAACTAGTTACATGAACAACTTCGGCTGACCACTTCTCATATAAAATCTGCTACTGCTGGGACTACCAATGAATTTGTAAAAGAACATTTGCTCATATAAATACTGTGGGGTACAATGGAAGATGTACCGATCGAATCAACTCCTATTAATGGAGACTTTCTCACATATTTTTGTTAAAAGTTTCAAATAATAGCCCCTTTCAAAAAAAAAAAAACTGCCTTGTGCACTTCAATACAAAATATATCAAAATTCAAACACATCCTTGCTATTCTCATGAGCTGTCCTTTAAAGATTTTTTTTCTTACAAAACCATGTGTGACAGCTAGTGAAGTGTAAATAGCAAATAAAAAAGGTAGGCTTCCTAACAATTGTCGACCAAAAGCTCCCACTGAATTTATCCTTAAAAGTTGTGATGTCCAAGTAATCGACAGAATAAATGGAGTGATGAAATACAATATAAATTTAAGGAAGGACATTGTTTATAGGTTCATAGGTTCATACTAGTCTATCTGCCCTGGGGGCATTATAAAGCTAGCGGCGATGTTCTGCTTTACGCCACCCTTTTTTTGAGTATACTGTGCCTTTTTTTTACTTAGTTTACTGCCTCTGTGTCTAACAATAGTGTGACGTCAAATATCCCCCAAACCCCCCACCCACGACCCCTGATTAATATAAGAAAAAAATATTTCACCTTATCGACTGGACCTGTCCATAATATAAACATGTCATCTAGGTAGCATAAATAAGTTAGCCAACAATCCTGATATCTAAACCTATAATGTACATTTGCTCCCAATCATACATTACTAAGTTGGCATATATAGGAACACAATAGGCACCCATGGCTACCCCCAAACTTTTTGAAAATATTCTCCTTCAAAAAATAAAAAATTGCTAAACAAAATAAATTCCATAAGGGCCATAATAAAATTAATAAGACAGTCATCCAAAATAGTTTCCATCTAGCTAACTGATAATTAACTTCTGGCCACAAAGAACTAAGAGCCTTTCCACAGAAGATATACCAAGATTGTGATAGGCATTTTCTGAATCCCAGGAATGCGTAATGCTGTTCACAGGGCAACACTAAATATTTAAAACTGACAGGCAATCCCATGGAAATGTTTCAAAACAGTTTGATTGAACTTCTATACATGGATACAGGAAGAGGATTTTTGACAACACAGCAGAAAATAAGTTAGTCATTGAGTGTCAATATTATATGCCCTGTCTAAAAAACATAAAACAATGGTAAGCCCACCAGGGAGGCAATTTATATCCAGCATAAACTCAATACACTTTACTTTGGGCAAGGTTGTGAACACTGTTTTAAAGCAGTAGGTAAAAAGGGTGAAAAAAAAAAGAAAACATTACTTCTTATATTGTTTTTCAATTATAACTTTGTCCAGGTCATTTGTTTATTTTTTGGTCAAATAGCCATTGACTTTGGAATCTGGTCATTGGTTCTAACCATAGACCCACCTTCCAACACTAACTTTTTTTGTTATTCACTTTAGTCATGCTCCTACGTTGTAATTAATGACATCTGTACATATACAATACTAGAAAAGAAAACAAAACATAGCAATTTTTTTCAGTTTCATGCATTACACACAATTTCTTTTTAACAACTTTCATTCACTTTCAGCCTTAACATAAATTTCTCAGTTTCTTCCTTTCCTTTAAACCTCACTCCTTCCACCATTTCATGACATCACTCTGCATGCATCATTCCCATAAATTCCTTTTATTTCTATGTAATTTTCTCATTCCCTTTTCTAAAGTTCACAGATACATTTCTTTTATCTCCTTTAGAATATTCAGTATTTGAAATATAGGTGGCTTAGATTTTGATTTCCATTTTATAGTAATTGCTTTTCTTTCAGCCAATACATTAAACATATTAAGGCCTTACAATGGTTAGACAATTCACAGCATACATCCTTGCTCAAAAGAATAATTTGCTTACTTGCCACCAGGTGCTCCTCCAATATTTCGGACAAAGTATTCTGTAGGCATTTTTTTATCTCCCAACTCATTACATTTCCAAAAACACATTCCCACCAACCTCTACCTGAACCATGACACCTCCAGTATCTACCTGTAGGAATATTCTTTGAAGTCTGTTTAGAGTATAGAAATGTCTATGCAAATACTTCATAGCACGCATCCTAAACCTTCTGGACTTTGTTGTGTACTTGAAAGCTATACAGATGTCCTCCAATTATAGGTTCATTGGTTCATATGAAGTTACTAGGCTATTGGTCCTAGGGCCTTTATAAGCCTAACCATGTTATACCCTTGCTCCCGTATTGACCAAGTTGTATGATTTATATTTGCAGCTCAAGTCTATGATCAGTAGTGACAGCCCCTATCCAAGAGGGACATAAGTGACACCCCCGGGGTAAATTTTTTGTCTCTCATCCAGTTGTCTAAGTTGCGCTTAAATAGGGTCATTGAGAAGCTCTATTTTACCTGAACTGGGAGTTTGTTCCAGAAGACAGGCAATCTTTGGGAGACATATCAGTCTCTTCAGCATGTCCTGTTAATGTCACAGGCTCAGTTAAGATGCCAAGAGCGAGTGAATCTTGTCCCAATTGAGTTGCAGAGATGCAGCATTTCCTTTAGGCAGGGTCCGAGACTGCTCTGTAGGCCAGGAAAAGTCGCCTCTCAACAGTCTATAGTATACAGAGTACAGAGACAGGGCCTTCAGTCTGTCCATGTAGGTCAAGTGTTGAAGGCCCTGCATTGTCTTGGTGTGAAACCTCTGCGGTGTCTCTAGCTGCTGCAGGTGTCTGGTGAGTGTTATACTCTATTAGTGGTCTGATGAGGGATGAGTACAGGGAGTTATAACATCCTTGCCTCTGGATGTGATGCCCTTACTTATGGGATGTGCACCATTGAAGGCCTTCCTTACCACTGTGGACACATGGTAATCAAAGGTAAGGTTGCTATCAACCTGTGTTCCCAAATCTCTCACAACAAGGTTTGAGCTAAGGAGGTACTGTTAATATTGTAATTTGCAGGGACTTCTCCTTTGCTGAAAGGAATAATAATGCATTATTTTGTGTTTAGTTTAAGACCTTGGCTTTAACACCAACCATTTGTCTGTGTAAGCCCCTTTTTGTAGTATGTCAGCTTTGTAGGGGGACTCAGTGCAATGATTGCACCCAGTTTGCCATCATCAGCGAACTTGGCAAGCCATAGGCCATCTATTTTCACCTGGACTTCTGAGAAATAGATTCTTAACAGGTTTTTTTTTTTTTTTTGGTTTTTGGATATTGCCTTTCCTTTGTTTCTTTCCCATTTTTGTACAGTTTCCTCTGACTGATTCATATACTTATCGTGCAATATTTTATATGTCCTAGTAAGTATCTCATTTTAGCAGCAACTTATATTCTAGACTCAATTAAAAACTCTATCTGAATTAATCTTTCACGTATCACTCTCATGCCTCTTTCAGTTTGCCTATATTTTATCAGTCCCTGTAAGGCAACACAGTTTCTAACCTGTAGTCCAGACTTCTCCTTGGACTGTTCCCATTATGTTACCTTTCCCCTTTAGTTATTTGCACCCAATACCTTTGTTATTTTGCTAATTTTCTGCAGTAAATTCCAGCCCCTCTTGACTATTTTATATACCTCTACAGTCATTCCTAAGCGGTAAAAAAAAAACTTTATGACTGTGTTGGCTTAGTTGTAACATCCTCTGTTATACTGGAAAGCCACTTACCTTAAGAGTTACATCAGGTATCATGG
>NC_056725.1:217816800-217819300 GCF_019279795.1 Protopterus annectens
TCCCACCCCTACATCACTTAAACTTATAGCGATAGACCACACCCTTAATCAGTTCTCACACTCCCAATTACCCTATCATAAAAGCCCTATCATCCCCCATACCAACACACTCCACCACACCCTTAATACTACACCCTTAAAGCAAAACTCAACCTATACAAGTATAGGTATTACCCCTATACACACTCTACTCTTTCTGAGACTAGATAAAATGTGCTAGACACAATATTCCTATCTACTAAAAGCATTTTTCTAGCCATTAACAATCTTCTCTCTACTTCTGCTTTCCATCCTCTCCTCTTACCACACCCCACTTCATGTCAGCACCCCACCACCATGGCAAACAGCATCCATAACCAATCCAACAAAATTGAAAAACTTCCCTATATCACCATGCAATCTTACCTCCTCCCATTCCTTCTACTACTAGAGAATAAGCTGCCAGTCAAAATTCACCCTCACTCTTCTCAAAGACAAACTAAAATATTATATAAACTAGCTAAACTCTATCTACACCTATTCCAAAAACTCACCTGCAGTGGTGACATACACCCGAATCCAGGAACCTGTACATCAACCAACCCATACTTAAATTAACTAAATCCCCTATACCATAGGCCTAACTCATCTCTCCTCTTCTTAAACATAAATGCAAAAAGCATACTTAACAAAATTCAAGACCTTCATTCCCTACTAGCTCTATATAAACCAGAAATTATTGTGTTAACTGAAACATTGGCTTAAACCAGAACACCACAATAATGAGGTCACAGCCCCTGGCTGCAATATTATACACAGAGACAGACTAGAGAACAAGGGAGGCGGTGTAGCAATATTATTCCAAAATCATCTCACCATAGAACAATTTGATTTTAATACCCAAGAAGTCAAAGATGTAGAACTAATCCTTGCTAAATTAAAACTAAACTCCAGTAAACATATTCATATTGTAGGTGGCTATATCCCACCAGGCAATAACATTACTATAATGGAAAACCTGCTAGACTGGATCTCCAACTCCCTTCCACAAGAAACCATACTATTAGGTGACTTTACTATTGACTGGAATAACTGTTCCAGCCATAATCCCTCTGCATACATTAACCTCCATGGTTTTACCCAAATCATATCTTCCTCCACAAGAATTGACAAAACATCCAAATGCCAGTCAATCCATGACTGGCATCTGTTATCTGACTGTCTTCCTGATTGTCTAAGTGACCATCAGCCAACCTACCTAATTAGGAACAGATCTCAATACTTCAGCCAGTCCTCAGAGTAGTAAGGAAAAAAAAGACCTTCATACCTACTGACTTCATCAATGCACTGAAATGCTGTAATTGGACTCCCTTAGCAACTATCGCTAGATAAAGCCATCCAGTACTTTAACTCTACCTTCTTAAAAATCTTAAACCATCATGCACCCTCCCAAACCATAAGAATAAAAACTAAATATTCCCCATGGCTAACCAAAGATACTAAAACTACAATGAAAGAAAGGGACAAGGCCTGGATACAATTTCATAAAAACAAAACCACTACCTTGAGACAAATCTATTTAAAACTCTGCAATAAAGCCAAAAAACAAATTAAATTTGACAAAACTAATTACTATAAAAACATGCAAGAAAAATATGCCCACAACCCTCAAAGATTCTGGGTGACTCCACCCTGGAAAATCTACTATCAAACCCCTCTGTTAGCAAACAACCATGATAACATTCCCACAAAATTTAACAAATACTTTACCGAAACAGTCCAAACCCTAGCCATTGCCCAAAATAGTACCAGTAGCTCTATATCAACAGCTACCCTAATCTACCCCAATACACAGAACAATACCTTCAGCTTTTCCCTGAACCCTGTGTCCAGTAAAGTAATTTCTAAACTCCTTAAGAAACTCAAACCGACCAAGCTAGCAGCTGATAATCTCCCAGCAGATTTCCTGCAGATATCTGCAGAGGCTATAGCCTATCCTGTGTCTATACTCATAAATAGGTCACTATTAGAGTGTAAGGTACCTACCTAATGGAAAACATCACATATTATTCCACTGCACGAAGGAGGTAACTCCTTAGAGCTCACCAACTATCGTCCAATCGCAATTCTATTACCCTTATCCAAAATATTAGAAAACGTTGTCCATACTCAACTATTGCAGTATCTCCTAAAAAACAACCTACTTTCCAAATCACAGCATGGTGTTAGACCTTCCCATAGCACCACCACAGCACTAGTGTCTTTTACCAATATAGTTAACCACCATAGAAACAAGGGTCTAGTCATATCTTCCATATTCTTAGACTTATCAAAAGCCTTTGACATGGTTAACCATAGTATGCTTCTTGAAACTCTACTACTCTAAACATTAGCTCCTCTTCTATATCATGGTTCAATGGCTACTTATCAGGCTGTCTTCAAGCAGTCCTGTGGCACGAGCAATTGTACCCCCTGTTACCAGTATCTGTAGGAGTACCTCAAGGGTCCATCCTCGGCCCAT